>NC_058519.1:108372915-108683362 GCF_904849725.1 Hordeum vulgare subsp. vulgare | reverse complement strand
TTTTGGTGTCCCGATGCCAAAGGGGGAGAGAGTGTAGGATTTGCGAGTTTCCTCGTTTTCTATGTTGCTTAATTTGTTGAACTTTTGTTGCTACTTTGGTTGTCTTTGCTTTGTGTGTGAGACCAGGAGACGCCGTACTTCATCATATGGTGTGAGACTTATGCTATCACTCCTCTATCTTTATTGTCTCATTATTATCTAGTTTAGTAGTATCTTGTGAGTCTAATTATTATGTGCCCTTATCTTCATGCTCACATGCTATGCCTTGCTTCCATGCTTAGTGTTTATTCAGTTTGTTGCAAGGATTGCCTCGTCTATAAAATCTAGGGGAGTGCTTTTCTTTGGTTGTGTGCTCGGTAGACCATATCCTTTTTCTAAAGTATGCACACAACCAGGGGAGCCTGTCTCTAGTTTGTAGATTGTGGGTTTGCATATGCTATTTTTATATCCTTTAGTGCAAATCATGTATTGTGATCAGTCCACCAAAAAGGGGGAGATTGTTAGGGCATATTTCTCCCTAGGTGGTTTTGGTGATTGATGACAATGAATGTGCGGACTAATCGTGTGCATTGAGCATTTCAGATAATTCATGACTAGGCACAAGACGATTCGGTGCCCCTCAGAGTCTTTCAAAGACGGTTGCTTTCTACGTTTCTCTTTGGTGGAGTTGAGTCATAGGAAAGCCGTACTATTAAGAGGGGGTCCGCGTCGGAAAGGTTTGGGTGGAATCAACACGTACACATTTCTATTGCACCACCTTTCCCTTGCATCAAATGGAGCTCCAACCATGTTTTCCATGTATGTGCAAAAGGGCGAGCGGTAGTACCGCTTGCGCAAGTGGTAGTACCGCTGGCACAATGGTAGTTCCACCCTCGGGGTGGTAGTAGTTTTTTGCTACCGCTCCGTGGGCGGTAGTAGTTTTTCATTACCGCTCTGTCAGACTTTTTGCGCATCCTTTTGCCTCTACAGTGGTAGGCACGGTAGTAATATCTTACTACCGTGGTTGACGAACTGTCGTGCGGGAGTACCGCTCCTAGCAACGCTGGTACCGCTCCAGCAGCGGTAGTATCGCTTGGCTAGTGTAGTAAGTGGGGGGGTAACGGTTGGATTGTTCCCCCCACTATAAAAATAGTAGGTGGGAAGGAAGGAAGGGACTCCTCCGTACAAACCGACTTGGAGGAGGATCCCTCCCCCTTTGGCCGGCGCCCTAGAGGCAAGCCCCACCCCTTGGCTCATCCTATCTATACTTGAGGTTTAGGGCATTTGAGAAACAACTTTGCCACGTGCAACCCTAAACCTCTACTTCGTAGTTCTTCCTCTAGATTGGTTTTCTGCGGAGCTCACGCGGAGCCTGATACGTCTCCAATGTATCTATAATTTTTGATAGTTTCATGCTATTATCTTGTCAAACTTTGGATGTTTTGCATGCCTTTTATATATTTTTTGGGGCTAACTTATTATCCCAGTGCCAAGTGCCAGTTCCGGTTTTTTCCATGTTTTTGACCCCTTTCAGAGGAGGATTTTGAACGGAGTCCAAACGGAATGAAACTACCAAAAATATTTTTTCCGAAACAGAAAAAGATCGGGAAGCCGGAGAATCAGGGCAGGGGGCCTACACGGACCCAACAAGCCCCCTAGCCGCTGCTAGGGGGGCCCGCGCCTCCCTGGCTTGTGGGCTCCCTGGGCCACCTCTGCCCTAGGTTTTGCGCCTATATATTCCCTAAAATCCCAGAAAAAATCAGGAGATCATCGAAAGTACTTTTCCGCCGCCGCAAGCTTCTGTCTCCGCAAGATCCCATCTGGGGCACGTTCTGGTGCCCTATCGGAGGGGGGATTCGGACACGAAGGGCTTCTTCATCAACACCATGACCTCTCCGATGATGCGTGAGTAGTTCACCATAGACCTACGGGTCCATAGCTAGTAGCTAGATGGCTTCTTCTATCTCTTGGATCTTCAATACAAAGTTCTCCATGATCTTCATGGAGATCTATCCGATGTAATCTTCTTTTGCGGTGTGTTTGCCGAGATCCGATGAATTGTGGATTTATGATCAGGTTATCTATGAATCTTATTTTAGTTTCTTCCGATCTCTCTTATGCATGATTTCATATCCTTGTAATTCTCTTTGAGTTGTGGGTTTTGTCTGGCCAACTAGATCTATGATTCTTGCAATGGGAGAAGTACTTGGTTTTGGGTTCATACCGTGCGGTGACCTCACCTAGTGACAGAAGGGGTAGCGAGGCACGCATCGTGTTGTTGCCATCAAGGGTAAAAAGATGGGGTTTCCATCATTGCTTTGAGATTATCCCTCTACATCATGTCATCTTGCTTAAGGCGTTACTCTGTTCGTCATGAACTCAATACACTAGATGCATGTTGGATAGCGGTCGATGTGTGGAGTAATAGTAGTAGATGCAGAAAGTATCGGTCTACTTGTCTCGGACGTGATGCATATATGTATGATCATTGCCTTAGATATTGTCATGACTTTGCGCGGTTCTATCAATTGCTCGACATTAATTTGTTCACCCACCGTAATATTTGCTATTTTGAGAGAAGCCTCTAGTGAACACTATGACCCCCGGGTCTACTCCACACCATATTTTCAGCCTTACACTTTTCTTCGTTGCACTTTCCGCCTTCAGATCTCACTTTGCAATCAATCTTGAAGGGATTGACAACCCCTTTATAGCATTGGGTGCAAGCTCTTTGTGTTTGTGCAGGTACTCTGGACTTGACGAGATTCTCCTACTCGACTGATACCTTGGTTCTCAAACTGAGGGAAATACTTACTGCTCCTGTGCTGCATCACCCTTTCCTCTTCAAGGGAAAAACCAACGCAAGCTCAAGAGACGACAGAAGGATCTCTGGCACCATTGTCGGGGAAGAACTTTTGTTGCCGTAGAAGAAGAATTTCTGGCGCCGTTGCCGGGGAGGATCAAGTCAAGAACTCATCCAAGTAAGTGTCGCAAATTCATCTCTTGCATTTACTTTGTGTGCGAGTTGCCTCTCGTTTTCCTCTCCCCCACTTCACAATTTGCCTTTTTCGTTTGCCTTTTCTATTTGCCTTTTTCGTTCGCCCTTTTCTCTCGCTTGCTTTCTGTTCGCTTGTGTGCCATGTGCCTTCAATATGCTTCCATCTTCGCTTGCTGAAAATCTAGTGATATGGATCCTCATCCACTTGCTAATCTCTTTAAGAGATCCAATTATGTTGATCCAATTGCTAGTGAGTTGAGTGCACTTGACAAGTTGTGAGGATGAAATTTATGAAGTGATTCACGAGGGCTCCTTGGATGAATAGCATGATTGCAATGGTTTCACTATAAATTCTATTAGTGACAATCATGCTAAAAATATGCAAAACCCTAAGCTTGGGGATGCTAGTTTTGCTATATCCACCACTGGTTGCAATGATCATGATTGGGGTGATGATTTTTCTTATGATCTTGAAAAAAAATTTAAGCCTCATGATGAATATGATATTTGCAACATTATTGAAAGTGGGTTTGGAGAAGTCATGACTTTAGTTGATGATAATCCCACTATTTTTGAAGAGCGTCAACTTTGCATGCATGTGGATCATGAAAAGTATATCCTTTGTGATAGCTATATTGCTGAATTTGAATATGATCCCACATGTAATTATTATGAGAGAGGAAAATATTATGGTAGAAACTTTCATGCCACTAAATGACCTCTCGTTATGTTGAGATTGATATTGTCTCTTTCTTCTACCTTGCATATGGTGACTATTGGTTGTCTTGACAATCTATTTTCCTATAAAATGACTATTCATAGGAAGTATGTTAGACTTAGATGTGATTTTCACATGCTCTATGATGCTCTCGTTGTGCTTCAATTCTTGTCTTTTGTGTGAGCATCATTGAATTATCAATGCCTAGCTAAGGGCGTTAAACAATAGCGCTTGTTGGGAGGCAACCCAATGAATTTATTTATTTTTATTTATTTTTGTTGCGTCCACACCATCATAATTCTGTTATGGTTGTGTTTTTTTTGTTTCTTTTTGTGTTTGAGCCAAGCAAAACCTTTATGACTAGTCTTGGTGATGGTTGTTTAATCGTGCTGGAAAAAGACAGAAACTTTTCGCTCACGAGATGATTTTTCATTTTTATTCAGAAAGAGATTTTGAGTTGATTATTTTTGCTGCTGGTTGATATACCTTTTTCACAGGCAGTCGTATGTTTTCCGAATTTTTGAGGTACGAGAAGTATACAAAGTATACAGATTGCTACAGACTGGTCTGTTTTTGACAGATTCTGTTTTTTTGTTGAGTTGGTTGCTTGTTTTGATGAAACTATGGTTAGTATCGGGGAGTACTAGCCATGGAAAAGTGAGAATACAGTATCCCAACACCAATATAGATATAATTCAAGTTTTCTACAGTACCTAAAGAGGTGGTAGTTTGTTTTCTTGTGCTAATGTTATCACGAGTTTCTGTTTAAGTTTTGTGTTGTGAAGTTTTCAAGTTTTGGGTGATGTTCTCATGGAAAAAGAGATAAGGAGTGGAAAGAGCTCAAGCTTGGGGATGCCCAAGGCATCCCAAGCCAAATTCAAGGACACCAAAAAGCCTAAGCTTGGGGATGCCCCAGGAAGGCATCCCCTCTTTCGTCTTCAATCCATCGGTAACATTACTTGGAGCTATATTTTAATTCACCACATGATATGTGTTTTGCTTGGAGCGTCTTGTATCATAGGAGTCTTTTCTTTTTGTTGTGTCACAATCATCCTTGCTGCACACCTTTAGAGAGATACATGCACTCATCGTGATTTTGCTAGAATGCTCATAGTGCTTCACTTATATCTTTTGAGCTAGATAATTTTGCTCTATGTGCTTCACTTAGATCTTTTAGAGCACGACGGTGCGTGACTTGGTAGTTGGCTCATGCTATGAAAAGTAGTTCCAAAGGTGATAGGTACCCAAAGAGGATACAAAAACCTCCATCTTCATGTGCATTGAGTAGAAAGAGAAGTTTTGTTTCCTCTCAATTAGTTTTGAGGCGTGGATTTGGTAATATTAAGAGTTATGTTAGTAGGGTGTTGTGAATCTAGAAATACTTGTGTTGAAGTTAGTGATTCCCGTAGCATGCACGTATGGTGAACCGCTATGTTAGGAAGTCGGAGCATAATTGATCTATTGATTGTCATCCTTTGTGTTGAGGTCGGGATCGCGCGATGGTTAACACCTACCAACCCTTCCCCTAGGAGTATGCGTTTAGCACTTTGTTTCGATTACTAATAAAAACTTTCGCAACAAGTATGTGAGTTCTTCATGACTAATGTGAGTCCATGGTATAAATGCACTTTCACCTTTCACCTTTGCTAGCCTCTCTAGTGCCGCGCCACTTTCGCCGGTACACAAACCCACTATATGCCTTCCTCAACACAGCCACCATACCTACCTACTATGGCATTTTCATAGCCATTCCGAGATATATTGCCATGCAACTCCCACTGTTCTGTCTCATGACTTGTGCTGTCACTCTCATATTGCCATTGCATGATCGTAAGATAGCTAGCGAGATTTTTCAACATCATACGCCAAGCTAGATCGTTGCACATCCCGGTACACTGTCGGAGGCATTTCCTATAGAGTCATCATCGTTCTAAGCTTTGAGCTGTGAGTAAATAAAAGTGTGATGATCATCATTATTAGAGCATTGTCCCATGTGAGGAATAAAAAAATAGGCCAAAGAGCCCAAAAATTTTAAAAAAAAAGAGAAAAGAAAAAAAGAGACCTAAGAGCCCAAATAAAAAAAAGAGAAAAAGAGAGAAGGGACAATGCTACTATCTTTTTCCACGCTTGTGCTTCATAATAGCACCATGTTCTTCATGATTGAGAGCTACTTGCTTTGTCACTACCATATGCTAGTGGGAATCTTTATCATATCACTTGGCTTGTATATTCCAATGATGGGCTTCCTCAAAATTGCCCTAGGTCTTCGTGAGCAAGCAAGTTGGATGCACACCCACTAGTTCTACTTTTGAGCTTTCACATACTTATAGATCTAGTGCACCCCTTGTATGACAATCCCTACTCATTCACATTGATATCTATTAATGGGCATCTCCATAGCCCTTTGATACGCCGAGTCAATGTGACCATCTCCTCCTTTTTGTCTCACAACCACCACCACACTCTATTCCACCTATAGTGCTATATCCATGGCTCATGCTCATGTATTGCGTGATAGTTATAAAAAGTTTGAGAAAGTTAGAGTGTGAAAACAATTACTTGGCCAATACCGGGGTTGTGCATGATTTCATTAGTTATGTGAGGATGATGGAGCATAGCCAGACTATATGATTTTGTAGGGATAACTTTCTTTGGCCTTGTTATTTTGAAAGTTCATGATTACCTTGCTAGTTTGCTTGAAGTATTATTGTTTTCATGTCAATAGCAAACTATTGTTTTGAATCTCACGGATCTGAACACTCATGCCACATGAAAGAAGTTGCAAATGACAACTATGCTAGGTAGCATTCCACATCAAAAATTCATTCTTTATCACTTCCCTACTCAAGGACGAGCAGGAGTTAAGCTTGGGGATGCTTGATACGTCTCCAACGCATCTATAGTTTTTGATGTTTTCATGCTATGATCTTGTCAAACTTTGGATGTTTTGCATGCCTTTTATATATTTTTTGGGACTAACTTATTAACTCGGTGCCAAGTGCCAGTTCCTGTTTTTTCCATGTTTTGACCCCTTTCAGAGGAGTATTTTGAACAGAGTCCAAATGGAATGAAACTGCCAAAAAGATTTTTTCCGAAACAGAAAAAGATCGGGAAGCCGGAGAATCACGTAGGGGGCCTGCACGGACCCCACAAGCCCCCTAGCCACGGCCAGGGGGGACCGCGCCTCCCTGGCTTGTGGGCTCCCTGGGCCACCTCTGCCCTAGGTTTTGCGCCTATATATTCCCTAAAATCCGAGAAAAAAAACCAGGAGATCATTGAAAGTACTTTTCCGCCGCCGCAAGCTTCTGTCTCTGCAAGATCCCATCTGGGGCACGTTTTGGTGCCCTGCCAGAGGGGGGATTCGGACACGGAGGGCTTATTCATCAACACCATGACCTCTCCGATGATGCGTGAGTAGTTCACCATAGACCTACGGGTCCATAGCTAGTAGCTAGATGGCTTCTTCTCTCTCTTGGATCTTCAATACAAAGTTCTCCATGATCTTCATGGAGATCTATCCGATGTAATCTTCTTTTGCGGTGTGTTTGTCGAGATCCGATGAATTGTGGATTTATGATCAGGTTATCTATGAATCTTATTTGAGTTTCTTCCGATCTCTCTTATGCATGATTTCATATCCTTGTAATTCTCTTCGAGTTGTGGGTTTTGTCTGGCCAACTAGATCTATGATTCTTGCAATGGGAGAAGTGCTTGGTTTTGGGTTCATACCGTGCGGTGACCTCACCCAATGACAGAAGGGGTAGCGAGGCACGCATCATGTTGTTGCCATCAAGGGTAAAAATATGGGGTTTTCATCATTGGTTTGAGATTATCCCTCTACATCATGTCATCTTGCTTAAGGAGTTACTCTGTTTGTCATGAACTCAATACACTAGATGCATGCTGGATAGCGGTCGATGTGTGGAGTAATAGTAGTAGATACAAAAAGTATCGGTCTACTTGTCTCGGACGTGATGCCTATATGTATGATCATTGCCTTAGATATCGTCATGACTTTGCGCGGTTCTATCAATTGCTCGACAGTAATTTGTTCACCCACCGTAATATTTGCTATTTTGAGAGAAGCCTCTAGTGAACACTATGGCCCCCGGGTCTACTCCACACCATATTTTCAGCCTTACACTTTTTCTTCGTTGCACTTTCCGCCTTCAGATCTCACTTTGCAATCAATCTTGAAGGGATTGACAACCCCTTTATTGCGTTGGGTGCAAGCTCTTTGTGTTTGTGCAGGTACTCTGGACTTGACGAGATTCTCCTACTGGATTGACACCTTGGTTCTCAAACTGAGGGAAATACTTACTGCTCCTGTGCTGCATCACCCTTTCCTCTTCAAGGGAAAAACCAACGCAAGCTCAAGAGACGAAAGAAGGATCTCTAGCACCATTGCCGGGGAAGAACTTTTGTTGCCGTAGCAGAGCCCTGCAAGAATAGATCATCACCATCACCGGCGCGCCGTCATGCTGCCGGAGAATTCATCTACTTCCCCGCCACTCTTGCTGGATCAAGAAGGCGGAGATCGTCATCGAGTTGTACGTGTGCTGAACGCGGAGGTGCCGTCCGTTAGGTGCTAGATCGGGACGGATCGTGGGACGACGGTGATTTGAATCACGAAGCTGTTCCACTAGATCAACCGCGTTTCTTAACGCTTCCCGCTTAGCGATCTACAAGGGTATGTGGATCCGATCTCCCTCTCGTAGATGAAAATCACCATGATAGGTCTTCGTGTGCATAGGAAATTTTTTATTTCCCATGAAACGTTCCCCAATATTGGCATCATGAGCTAGGTTCATGCGTAGATGTAATCTCGAGTAGAACACAAAAGTTTTGGTGGGCGTTGATGTTCGATTTGCTGCCCTCCTTAGTCTTTTCTCGATTCGGCGGTATTGTTGGATTGAAGCGGCCCGAGCCAACCTTACTCGTACGCTTACGAGAGACCGGTTTCATTGACTAACATGCAACTTGTTGCATAAATATGACTTGCGGGTGTTTGTTTCTTCAACTTTAGTTGAATCAGATTTGACCGAGGCGGTCCTTGGATCGAGGTTAAGCAATTTGGATATCTTCGTTATGGTTTTGCGTAAGTAAGATGCGGTCATACTAGATACCCATAGCAGCCACGTAAAACATGCACAACAAATTAGAGGACGTCTAACTTGTTTTTGCAGGCTATGCATGTGATGTGATATGGCCAAAGACATGATGTGATATATTGGATGTATGAGATGATAATGTGTTAATAGTTAAATGTCGACTTGCACGTCGATGCTACGGCAACCGGCAGGAGCCATAGGGTTGTCTTTAAACTAACGTTTGTGTTTGCAGATGTGTTTACTATATTGCTACATTGTAGCTTTAGTAGTAATAGCATAGATAGTACGACAACCTCGATGGCGACATGATGATGGAGATCATGGTGTTGCGCCGGTGACGATGAAGATCATGTCGGTGCTTTGGTGATGGAGACCAAGAAGCACAAGATCATGGCCATATCATGTCACTTATGAATTGCATGTGATGTTAAACCTTTTATGCACCTTATCTTGTTTAGAATGACGGTAGCATTATAAGGTGATCCCTTACTAAACTTCAAGATAAAATTGTGTTCTCCCCGACTGTACACCGTTGCGACAGTTCGTCGTTTCGAGATACCACGTGATGATCGGATGTGATAGACTCAACGTTCACATACAACGGGTGCAAAATAGTTGCACATGCGGAACACTCGGGTTAAACTTGACGAGCCTAGCACGTACAGACTTGGCCTCGTAACACAAGAGACTAAAAGGTCGAGCATGAATCGTATGGTTGATATGATTAACATAGAGATGTTTACCACTAAAACTACACTCACCTCACGTGATGATCGGACTTGAGTTAGTGAATTTGGATCATGCCACACTCAAATAACTAGAGGGATGTCTATTTGAGTGGGAGTTTATTAGTAATATGGTTAGCTGAACTCTAATTATCTTGAACATAGTCTAAGTAAACTTTGCAATATTTATGTTGTAGATTAATGGCTCACGCAGTAGCAACCCTGAATTTCAATACATTCCTAGAGAAAGCTAAGCTGAAAGATGATGGTAGCAACTTTGTGGACTGGGCTTGTAATTTGAGGCTTAGCTCACAAGCTGGGAAAAAGAATTATGTACTTGATGCAGCGCTAGGATATGAACCACCCGCTACATCTGAACAAGATGTTTTGAACGCTTGGCAAGCATGTAAAGAGGACTACTCAGTAGTTCAATGTGCAGTCTTGTGTGGCTTAGAACCGGGACTTCAACGACACTTTGAACGTCATGGAGCATATGAGATGTTCCAGGAATTGAAGTTATCTTTCAGAAGAATGCCCGGATCGAGAGGTATGAGTCCTCCGATAAATTCTATGCTTGCAAAATGGAGGAGAATTCGTGTGTCAGTGAACATGCGCTCAAAATGTCTGGGTACTCAAACCGTCTACCTGAGTTGTGAGTTCAACTCGCGCAAGAGGCTATCACTGACAGAATTCTTCAATCACTACCACCTAGCTACAAGAGCTTTGTGTTGAACTATAACATGCAAGGGATGAATAAGTCACCCGGCGATTTATTTGCGATTCTGAAAGTCGCAGAGTCACAACTCCGGAAAGAACATCAAGTGTTGATGGTCAATAAGACCACTGGTTTCAAGAGAAATGGCAAAGGCAAGAAGGGTAACTCCAAGAAGAGTGGCAAAACTTTTGCCCCTTCGACGAAAAAAACCAAGGTTGGACCTAAGCCGGAAACAGAGTGCTATTATTGCAAGGGGATGGGTCACTGGAAGCGCAACTTCCCCAAGTATTTGGCTGATAAGAAGGCGTCCCATGCCAAACCACGTATATGTGATATACATGTTATTGATGTGTACCTAACCAACTCTCGTAGTAGTGCCTGGATATTTGATACCGGTTATGTTGCTCACATTTGCAACTTGAAGCAGGAACTGCGGAATAAACGAAAGCTCGCGAAGGATGAAGTGACGATGCGCGTGGGAAATGGTTCCAAGGTTGATGCAGTCGCCATCGGCAGAGTCTCACTTCAGTTACCATCGGGATTAATTATGAACTTAAATAATTGTTATTTAGTGTCTGCATTAAGCATGAACATTATATCTCGATCTTGTTTATTGCGAGGCGGTTACTCATTTAAGTGAGAGAATAATGGTTGTTCTATTTTTATGAGTAATATCTTTTATGGTCATGCACCCATTGTGAGGGGTTTGTTCATATTGAATATTGATTGTGATGACACACATATCCATAACATTGAGACCAAAATATGTAGAGTTAACAATGATAGTGCCACCTTTTTGTGGCACTGCCGCTTAGGTCATATTGGTGTAAAGCGCATGAAGAAACTCCATGCTGATGGGCTTTTGGAGTCACTTGATTTTGAATCACTTGACACGTGCGAACCATGCCTCATGGGCAAGATGACTAAGAATCCGTTCTCTGGGAGAATGGAGCGTGCAAGTGACTTGTTGGGAATCATACGTACTGATGTGTGCGGGCCAATGAGTGTGGAGGCACGCGTCGGATATCGTTATTTTCTCACCTTCACTAATGATTTGAGTAGGTATGGATATATCTATTTGATGAAGCACAAGTCTGAAACATTTGAAAAGTTCAAACAATTTTAGAGTGAAGTTTAAAATCATCGTAGCAAGAAGATCAAGTTCCTACAATCTGATCGAGGGGGCGAATATCTGAGTTTCGAGTTTGGTGCTCACTTAAGACAATGTGGAATTGTTTCACAATTGACACTGTTGGAAATATGCCCTAGAGGCAATGATTAAATACTTATTATTATATTTCCTGTTTCAAGATAATCTTTTATTATCCATGCTATAATTGTATTGAATGAAAACATAGATACATGTGTGGATACATAGACAAAACAATGTCCCTAGGAAGCCTCTACTTGGCTAGCCAGTTGATCAAGGATAGTCAAGGTTTTCTCACTATATGCAAAGAGTTGTCACTTGATAACTGGATCACATCATTAGGACAATCATGTGATGGACAAGACCCAAACTATGAACGTAGCATGTGATCGTGTCATTTTATTGCTATTGTTTTCTGCATGTCAAGTATTTATTCCTATGACCATGAGATCATATAACTCACTAGCACTGGAGGAATACCTTATGTGTATCAAACTTCACAATGTAACTGGGTGACTATAAAGGTGCTCTACAGGCATCTCCGAAGGTGTCCGTTGAGTTAGTATGGATCAAGATTGGGATTTGTCACTTCGTGTGACGGAGAGGTATCTCGGGGCCCACTCGGTAATACAACATCACAAACAAGCCTTGAAAGCAATGTGACTAAGTGTAAGTCACAGGATCTTGTATTACGGAACGAGTAAAGAGACTTGCCGGTAACGAGATTGAAATAGGTATGCGGATACCGAGGATCGAATCTGAGGCAAGTAACATACCGAAGGACAAAGGGAATGACATACGGGATTATATGAATCCTTGGTACTGAGGTTCAACCGATAAGATCCTCGGAGAATATGTAGGATCCAATATGGGCATCCGGGTCTCGCTATTGGATATGGACCAAGGAGTGTCTCGAGTCATGTCTACATAGTTCTTGAACCCGCAGGGTCTGCACACTTAAGGTTCGATGATGTTTTAGTATAGTTGAGTTATATGTGTGGTTACTGTATGTTGTTCGGAGTCCCGGATGAGATCACAGACATCACGAGGGTTTCCGAAATGGTCCAGAAACAAAGATTGATATATAGGATGGTTTCATTTGGTCACCGGAAGGTTTCAGGCATTTCTGGCAGTGTACCGGGAGTGACGAATGGGTTCCGGGTATTCACCGGGAGGGGCCCACCCACCCGGGAGTGAGCCCAATGACCCCAGGGTGGCGCACCAGCCCTTAGTGGGCTGGTGAGGCCAGCCCAATAGGGCCATGGCGCCACAAGTGGAAAAAAACCAAAGGAAAGAAAAAAAAAGGAAAGAGGGAGGTGGGAAGGAAGAGGAGGACTCCTCCTTCCCCAAACTGAATTGGAGTAGGAGTCCTCCTCTCCCTTCGGCCGGCGCACCAAGGGGATCCTTGAGCCCCAAGGCTAGCCCCTTCCCTCCTCCTATATATATTGGTGGTTTTAGGGTTTTTGAGACACAACTTTGCCACGTGCAACTCAAACCTATACCACGTGGTTTTACCTCTAGATCGGATTTCTGCGGAGCTCGGGCGGAGCCCTGCAGGATTAGATTATCACCACCACTGGAGCGCCGTCACGCTGCCGGAGAACTCATCTACTTCTCCGTCTCTCTTGCTGGATCAAGAAGGCCGAGATCGTCATCGAGCTGTACGTGTTCTGAACGCGGAGGTGTCGTCCGTTCGGCGCTAGATCGGAACGGATCATGGGACGGCAGTGATTTGAATCACGAAGCTGTACCACTACATCAACCGTGTTTCTTAACTCTTCCCGCTTAGCGATCTACAAGGGTATTCAGATCTAATCTCCTCTCGTATATGGACATCACCATGATAGGTCTTCGTGTGCGTAGGAACTTTTTTGTTTCCCATGCAACGTTACCCAACAGACACCGCCTGGAACACCACGACGTAATGGTGTGTCCGAACGTCGTAATCGTACTTTGTTAGATATGGTGCGATCTATGATGTCTCTTATCGATTTGCCATTATCGTTTTGGGGCTATGCATTAGAGACAACTGCTTTCACTTTAAATAGGGCACCATCGAAATCCGTTTGGACGACACCATATGAGCTATGGCATGGCAAGAAGCCAAAGTTGTCGTTTCTTAAAGTTTGGGGATGTGATGCTTATGTCAAAAAGCTTTAGCCTGAAAAGCTGGAACCCAAAGCAGAAAAGTGTGTCTTCATAGGTTACCCGAAGGAGACAGTTGGGTACACCTTCTATCTCAGATATGAGGGAGAAGTGTTTGTTGCTAAGAACGAAGCTTTTCTTGAGAAAGAGTTTCTCTCGAAAGAATTGAGTGGGAGGAAGATAGAAATTGATGAGGTTTTGGAACCTCTGCTCCCTCAAGATGGTGGCGCAGGGCAGAGGGAAGTTTCTGTCGAGGCAACACCGGTTGAGGAGGAAGCTAATGATGATGATCATGAAGCTTCAGATCAATTTACTATCGGACCTCGCAGGTCGACAAGATCACATACTACTCCCGAGTGGTACGAGAATCATGTCTTATCTATCATGTTGTTAGACAACAATGAGCCTGCGAATTATGAAGAAGCAATGGTGGGACCGGATTCCAACAAATGGTTAGAGGCCATGAAATCCGAGATAGGATCTATGTATGAAAACAAAGTGTGGACTTTGGAAGTATTACCTGAATGTCGCAAGGCTATTTAGAACAAATGGATCTTTAAGAAAAAGATGGGCGCGGACGGTAATGTGACCGTTTATAAAACTCGACTTGTGGCAAAGGGTTTTTCACAAGTTCAAGGAGGTGACTACGTTGAGACATTCTCACCGATAGCGATGCTTTAGTCCGTCTGAATCATGTTAACAATAGCTGCATTTTTCGATTATGAAATCTAGCAGATGGATGTCAAAATGGCGTTCCTTAATGGTTTCCTTAAGGAAGAGTTGTATATGATGCAACCCAAAGGTTTTGTCGATCCAAAGAATGCTAACAAAGTATGCAATCTCCAGCGATCCATTTATGGACTGGTGCAAGCATCTTGGAGTTGGAATGAGTGCTTTGATGAGGTGATCAAGGCGTTTAGGTTTATACAAGTTGTTGGAGAATCTTGTATATGTTGGGGAATGTCGCATGGGAAACAAAAAAATTCCTACGCACATGAAGACCTATCATGGTGATGTCCATCTACGAGGGCGATTTAAGATCTACGTACCCTTGTAGATCACACAACAGAAACGTTAATAAATGCGGTTGATGTAGTGGAACGTCCTCACGTCCCTCGATCCGCCCCGCGAACCGCCCCACGAACTGTCCTGCGATCCATCCCACGATCCGCTCCTATCTAGTGCCGAACAGACGACACCTCCGCGTTCAGCACACGTACAACTCGATGATGATCTCGGCCTTCTTGATCCGGCAAGAGAGACGGAGAGGTAGATGAGTTCTCCGGCAGCGTGACGGCGCTCCGGAGGTTGGTGGTGATCTAATCTGAGCAGGGCTCCGCCCGAGCTCCGCAGAAACACGATCAAGAGGAAGAACCGTGGAGGTATGTGGACGGGCTGCCGTGGAAAAGTTGTCTCAAATCAGCCCTAAAACCTCTGTATATATAGGTGGGAGGGGAGGGGCCTTTCCTTGAGGCTCAAGGAGCCCCAAGGGGGTCGTCCGAAGGGGGGGAGGAGGATTCCTCCTCCAATCCTAGTCCAACTAGGATTGGAAGGTGGAGTCCTTCCATTCCTTCCCACTTCCCCTTTTTTCTTTGATTTTCTTATCTCCTGCGCAGGGGCCTTCTTGGGCTTGCCCACTGATTCCGTGACAGCAGACCTTCCCCTGCAACGGCACCAGAAGAATGCTGCTAGCACTCTCCAGCAATCGAAACTAGAAGAATGTTATTGACGGCCCACCAGCGCGTGGGATCGCAACAGTTTTCGAGGTAGAGTATTCGACCCAAATTTGTTGATCGCCAAATAGGAGGTGAGAGAATACTCTCGAGTATTAGCAGATGAATATGTCAGATTCAACCACACCTGAAAGATTAGTATCTGCAAGCAAAGAGTCAGCACCAAAGTAGTATGATAACAACGGTGTGAGAAACGATATGTTGATGGCAGACTATTCCTAACGATTGTATCAATGGCGCCAAGTTGCCCGTTGACGGAAATTGTCTTTTCCCGTCAACGCCGAGTGAATCAAAATTGTAGCAGGTAGCAACAGTGTAACGAGTAATAGCAGTGGCATGGAACAACAGTAGTGACAGCAGTAGCAAGTAGCAACAGTAGCAAGCGACAGTAGCAGAGCAAGACAAGTAACAACAGTAATAGCAGCAGTAGGACACACTCGTAGGCAATGGGTCGGTGATTTGTTTGGATGATATTCATCATGCAACAGTTATAACACACAGAGATATGTGGCTAGCTCCCGTTCGTCAATGTGTTGTAGGCATCCATTCCGTGTGTCGTCATACGTGCTTAGGGAAAAGAACTTGCATGACATCTATTGTCAATCCCTCCCGTGGCAACGGGGTCCAAAAGGAAACTACGGGATATTAAGGTTCTCCTTTTAATAAAGAACCGGACCAATACATTAGCACTGGGTGAACACATGAACTCCTCAAACTATGGTCATCACCGGGAGTGGTTCCGGTTATTGTCACTCCGGGGTTGCCAGATTATAACACATAGTAGGTAACTACAACTTGCAAGATCGGATCTAAAACACACATATATTGGCGACAACATAATAATTTCAGATCTGAAATCATGGCACTCGGGCCCTAGTGACAAGCATTAAGCATGGCAAAGTAGTAGCAACATCAATCTCAGAACATAGTGGATACTAGGGATCAATCCCCGTCAAAACTAACACGATTACATGATAGATCTCATCCTACTCATCACCGCCCAACGAGCCTACGAATAGATTACTCACGAACGACGAAGAGCTTCATGGAATTGGAGAGCGAAGAAGGTTGATGATGATGATGGCGACGATTTCCCCTCTCCGGAGCCCAAAACAGACTCCAGATCTGCCCTCCAGATGAAGAACAGGATGTGGCGGTGCCTCCTTATCGCAAACGCGACGAAATCTTCTCTCTTGATTTTTTCTGGGACGAAGTGAATTTATAGAGCTGAGTTTGGAGGCGGCAGGGCCACGTGGGCCCCATAAGCTTGCTAGCCGCCACCAGGGGGTGGCGGCTACAGGGCTTGTGGCCCACTGGCCCATCCCCTCCGGTGGATCTTTGCGCAGGTATTTTTCATATTTTCCAGAAATATTCTCCATAAATTTTCAGGACGTTCCGAGAACTTTCATTTCTGCACAAAAACAACACCAAGGCAATTCTAGTGAAAGCAACGTCAGTCCAGGTTAGTTCCATTCAAATCATGCAAATTAGAGTCCAAAACAAGGGCAAAAGAGCTTGGAAAAGTAGATACGATGGAGAAGTATCAACTCCCCCAAGCTTAAAACCTTGCTTGTCCTTAAGGAACTCAGTTGACAAACTGAAAGAGAAAGAAAAACTTTGACAAACTCTGTTTGGTCTTGTTGTTGCAACTATGTCTAACTCATAACCAGAATTTCAGCAAGATCACAAGTTAACCACATAAGCAAGTGACACAAAGATCTCACAATAAACTAATATCAATGGCATAATCAGCTAACGAGTAAATAATAATGAGTTTCAAATACCAACAATTCAATCAAAAGAAGCATGAAGCAATATGAATAGGTGGTATCTCGCTAGCTCTTTCTGAGACCGCAAAACATAAATGCAGAGCACTTTCAAAGATCAAGGGTTGACTAAACATTGTAATTCATAGCAACGAAGATCCAGTCATAGTCATACTCAATATCAATCAAAAGCAAATCATAAAAATGACAGAGGTGCTCTCTAATTGGTGCTTATATAAGAGGAGGATGACTCAACATGAAAATAAATAGACAAGCCCTTCGCAGAGGGAAGCATTTATTTGCAGAGGTGCCAGAGCTCAAGCTTTGAAAACAGAGATAATAATTTTGGGTGGCATGCTTTCATTGTCAACGCAATGACCAAGAGTTCTCAATCTCTTCCATGCTACTCATGCTATAGGCGGTTCCCAAACAGAAAAGTAAAGTTTTAACTCCCCCACCACCAATCAATCACACTCCACGGCGAGCCGAATCCTTGGGTACCGTCCATACTAACATCAATCCCGGGGAGTCTTGTTTTACAGTTATGTTTTCGATTTAAGCGTGGAACTGGGCATTCCAATTACCGGCCCCTTTCTCATGAATGGCAGTGAATAAACACATGTCGAGGATAACACGCCTAACATGGAAGATACCAATAGCCCCCTGTCACCACATGAGCGGTTCGGGCATGCAAAATAGATTACTTCTTGAAGGTTTAGAGAATGGCACATTCAAATTTACTTGGAACGGCAGGTAGATACCACAAATAGGTAGGTATGGTGGACTCTCATGGAAAAACTTTTGGGTTTATGGAAGTGGATGCACAAGCAGTATTCCGCTTAGTACAAGTGAAGGCTAGCAAAAGACTGGGAAGCGACCAACTAGAGAGCGACAACAGTCATCAAGATGCAATGAGTTTGACTAACCTTGAATGCAAGCATGAACAGGATATAAATCACCATGAACACGAACATCATAGAGGCTATGTTGATTTTGTGTCAACTACATGCATGAACATGCGCCAAGTCAAGCCACTTGAATCATTCAAAGGAGAATACCATTCTATCATACTACATCATAGTCATCTCAAAATCTATGTTGGCATTCAAGACAAACCATTATAAGCTCTCAACTAGTTAAGCATGGCATCAGAAACTATGATCTCTAAGTTGTCATTGCAAACATGGTTCTCTCACAACAGAGCTGAATCAGGCATGACAAGCTAGTCATATTTACAAGAACAAAATAGATAGAGTTCATACCAGCTTTTCCAGTCTCAGTCACTTCATCATATATCATCATTATTGCCTTTCATTTGCATGATCGAATGATGTGAACAATAATAAGAGTGCTCGTGCAATGGACTAAGTTGAATCTGCAGGCAAACACAAAGGAGAAGACAAAGTAATATGGCTCTTTGAAAGCTAAACAGGTATGCATGCAAGAGCCACTAAACATTGTAACCAATATCTTCTACCTTGACCCAAAGAAAAAGAAAACTATTTACATGGGAAAACTCCCAACAAGCAAAAGAAGAAAGAAAAATATTTTTGGGTTTTCTCAAAAGGACACAAAACATGAAAACTAGAAAACGAAAATAAACTAGCATGGATAATACAGTGTCAAAGTGTAAACACCGACTGACAAAGTGAAAGCATAAGCATGAATGTAAGGTCGGTGAGAACACGTACTCCCCCAAGCTTAGGCTTTTGGCCTAGCTTGGTCTACTCCCAAGGCGGGAAATAACTAGCTTCGAGATATTCCAGAGCAGACTGTGGATGCCACTGCTGTGTGAGCTCCTCTGGCTCCCACTAATAAACTGACGTCTGGTACTTGACTGGCGGCTCGGGCATGGGCGCCTGTGGTTGGGCCAAGCCCCAATATGCGTAGTTGTCCGAGGGCATAATAGTGTACCTGCCTGCATGAAGATCGAACAAAGAAGGAGCAGGCAAAGTAATAGTCTCTCGAGTACCCTGACTAAATACCAGGTTATAAATCATCCGTCTACTAGCATCTCTATCCAGAAAATCATGGCGAACCATGCTGTCATAATTCAGATATTTCTCGGGGAGAAGCATCTCTCCTTCCTCTCCCAGTCTAATGGGTATCTCAGAGTGTCTGGCAAGACGGGTAGCATAGATACCTCCATAGACGACACCCTTGGAAAGGTTGGTGTTCAACTGCTGGGCCACTATAGCACCTAGGCTGTAAGTCTTATCGTTATAAAGGCCTTCGTGCAAAACCGCAAGGTCTGAAGAACTAAGTGATCCAGCCTCCCCACGGCCAATCAAACATTTTCCCACAAATAGTGAGAAGTACCGAAGCACAGGAAAATTTATGCTAGCAATTCTAGTGCGAGACACTCCTCTCTCCTCTCCAACAGCAATAGTACCAATGAAATCCTCCAAGTCCCGTGGACGAGGGTCACGGATATCCCCAATATAAGGTAATTTGCATACATGTAACATCCCAAAATTATAAATTTTGGAATGTTAATATAATTATTAGATTGATTGTTTGTTTGTTTGAGTGATTGAAACTTGAGTGGAATTTGAAACTTCTCAAAAAAATGAGAGGGTATAAAATGACTTCCCCAAAATTTTGTATTTTGAATCCCTTTTCAATTTTGAGTTTGAATATTTTCAAAACCCTTTGATTAAAAAAAATCAAACGAGAGGAGGAAAATGACCCTCCAAAATCAGAGACTATGTCTTGATTCAAATTTTAAGTATTTGCAATTTATTTGAAATTCAAATTCCTTTTCATTTTAAAGTTATTGCAAAAAAATAATTTTTTTAAAAAAGTATTTTTTTTAGTTTAAAAATATGTTCATGTTTTAGAAAATTTTATTCTGAAAATTTTGATATATAATATGCCTATATAAAATATTCTCGTTTTTTCATTTATACGCTTTTCTTCTTTGTTTTTTTAAAAAAATTGTTCGTTCGCAAAAAAAAAACAAAAACAAAACAAAGCTCGCCGAGGCCAACCAGCCCAAGTATGTGCATGTGCTGTGCGGTGACCGATTTCTTTGGCCCATGAGGCACCTTTTTACTTTTTTTTAGTTTCCCTACATTACGTATATATTTAGTCCCACATCGCCTACCTATGGACCATTAGACCTCCCTTCCACCTATAAATATAGACCCATAAGAGCATCCAAAAATCATCTATTTCGGGTTAAATCAATCTTTTGGTTTAACTAGATTTATTAAATAAAAATATTCTTTTCTCTTCGGCGGGATTTCTCGAAGTCGTCTCCTCATTGGAATTAATTCTTACTCTGCATTCTAAAGGTATTTCTCTTCGTATTTTTTATACTCCCGTAGTTTATTATTTCTAGACTAGTATTCCTACACTAGTATATGGTAGAGTAATTAGATATATTATTTAGTCTTCGTATTTACACATTAGTACTAGAATTCTTTTAGACATAGCACTTTTCTTCCGTAAAACAGCTTGGCCCTGATTTTTCAAATAGCCATAACTTTTTACTCGTTTATCCGAATTAGATGAAACCAACGCCTAGAGTTTCGTCTTGATCCCACCTATCCTGTGAACCTATCATATCAACTTTTTGAATTTTTCAAATTTCGAAATTTGTTCATATTCATATTCAAACTTCTTTTGATCCTATCTATTTATCCGTAGCTCCGTTTTAGATGAATTCAATTGCGTCGGATTCGTATCAAAGTAATCTTCCCGTTTGTATCATTAGTTTTAACTTTTCAAATTATAATTTTGATCAAATCAGATTTATCTATTAGTGCCCAAAAGTGTTCACATCGTTCTAAGCCGATTCAATGTTATATTAAAGTATTTGTATCTTTTGATCCGCTATTTCAAATCTACTAATTCTTTTTTCTACACGCTCATATTGATCTCCTATATATAGTAGCATCATTAGTTTCGACCTTTGAACCTTACAAATTTGAGCGATTCAAATTTGTATTCGAACATTCATTTGATCTTATCTTGCAAATCGTACCACCTTTTCAATTGATTCCTTTTTCCCCTAAACACTCATGTCATATATTTTTGTACGTAACCATCGTACTTCAGTTCAACTTCTCTTGACCTTTTGAATGCAAATTCAATTCATACTTCAATTCGCTATAACTTGCGTTGTAGTGCTCCATTTCAAGAAATTCTTTCTACAAATAAATTCTTATGTCTTGTACTATTTGTCAAACAACATTCATGTTGTTCTCCCAATATTTTTGATCATCTCCCATAGTGTATGCAAGTCGAGCTTATATAGCAATAGTTCATCGTCCATTGCCTCTTTTGATCTCATTCCTGCACCTTCACTTTACAACACACTTAGGACCTTTTTATTAAACCTTAGTACGTTGTTATTTTGCACCAAGACATGCTTTGTTCTTATGTTCTCTTGGTTCTTCCTTTTTGGCATGAATGTTTATTGAATGCTATTTGTTTACGATAGATTGCTCGGAGTGTGGCGAGTAGAATTATCAGGATTTTGAGAGCGGCTATCTTCATCAAGTAATACCAGGCAAGTCACTTTGATCATACTATCACCTATGTTTTATGCATCGTAGTTCTACCATCCTATGCCCAATTGCATGCTACTTAGGTACTTGGAAATTTTAGTGTAGATTGTAGTATCATGTGGTAGGCACACAACAACCCCGATACTTGGCCCCGGGACGACAAATTTCATATTGCTATGCTTGAGTAGACGGGATTTCGGTTGAGTGCATAACACGAGTGATGCGAGGTGGATTAAATAATCAAGACCGGTTAAGACAAGATTTTCAAGACCTCGGACGCAATGCAACTCTGGGTGAAGGACGGTTGATCGGCTCCCTGGAGAACCCAGTGGATGACCCGGGATGCTGGAGAGGCCATGACATCCTGCGGAAAGCTTCACCCAGGCTCAAAGAGACAGACGGATATTTTCAAGACCCAAGGCTTACCTGCACAGCCACAAGTCATTATGGGCTCTGGCTTGGTTGGACAACGTGGCGACTCTGGACAGGCGGTGCTAGCAGATGTAGAAGAACGGTAGGAATGGATGGGCACCGACAGGGATTCAGAGGGACCCGTTGAAAGACCATGTTTTGATCATCCGGTCTTCAAACACCCTGAAGTGCGAGGACAAACCCGGAGGCGATCAAATCTTGTGGGGAACGTGTGCAAAACTCTGCAGAGTACTCAAACCTAATCGATTAGCCGTGTCCATGGTCATGGACAACTTGAGCCAAAGGAACTGAAGTTATCTGGATTTCTCAACACCATTAAATATATTTGATGAGGGTAATTATTAACAACTCGGGTACGAGAACTGGTTGGCGGAACCATCTCGTTAACAACCAACTTTTGTAGTAAGTATTTTGCTTTCAACCCCTCTTGTTGTAGGAGAAAATTTGCTTTTCGCTAAAAATTTCAACACCACCTGCCATATATGCATATAGTATAGATGATTACTTTTCATCCCTCTCTTATGTGACTTGCCGGCATATTCAATATGCTGACCTACACGGCTGCAACGTCTTATGTTGCAGATATTTTTCTTCGACGAGTAAGAGTACGATCCAGGGTTATGGTGTACACTCAACTTGCCGTTGGTGTTTATTGGGACTCCACTCCCTTGACCGCTTCCGCTGAGATATTTAAGGTATATATCAGTTTTACGCTATTTTACATGTGATTGCACTTTGATATATACATTGATGTACTCTGTGTGCCAGCATACTGATCCAGGGATGGCACAGAAACACAGAGGCTTGACTCGTCTTGAGTCGGGTCGCTACAATACATTGCAAAAATCATGTAGTGTCATGCACTGGGGAACATCGTATATCATGAACTCAACCATGGGAGGATTCTTCCTCGGATAAAAGTTGAAGCTTTGAACGAAAATATTGGTGAGGAGGAGGTATTGTGAGCACTTATCTGCAACGAACGCAGTAAGACCTGCGTTCTCCACCAAGTAATAAAAGTCTTCATAAAGCCCAGCGACGCGCAAAAATTCATCACTTGGCCTTTCGCACGCTCGAACTTCTGTGACTCGAGGGACTATGTACTTGGGGTGGTTCTTCTCATCCTCCTTGGGGTTACGGCTTGAGGAGCCTCTCAAGAACCTCCTCATCTTTTCCTTTTTCTAGCTGTGAAAAATTCTGAAATTTTTAGAGACTTCGAAAGAAAAGTGAATAAAGATTAACCCAACTTGTAGCAACTACTCCTACTAGTGCCTAGAGACCGTATCACGCGCTAAAACTACTTGGGACCAACTAAAATCAACATTTCTAGCTCAAGAACATGGTCACCAAGGTAGCAAGAATACGCGAAGGATAAAGCACTAGAGCAAAAACTAATTGGACCATTGGAGGAGTCACTTACCAAGGAGTAATTTCCCCAAAACGGTTCGGAGAATAGTGCTTTGAGCAAGGAGATCGAAAATCACAGCCAAATGAGCAAGAACACAGGTTTGAGCTGCGAAACAATTTTTTCTGGAGGTGGAAGAAGAGGATGGGAGCTGGAATGAGTGGAGGGGGTCCCTGTGGGCCCCACAAGCTTGCTAGCCGCCACCAGGGGGTGGCGGTGGCAGGGCTTGTGGCCCACTGGTCTGGGCCCCAGGCCAGCTCTCAGGCCCAATATTTTTCAAATATTCCAGAAAAAATCATACTAAATTTTTAGGACCATCGGAGAATTTTTATTTTCGGGGTATTTTTCTCCGGGATGCTAAAACAGAAAACAGGAAAAACTAAACTAAACCTATCATTTTTCTTCTAAGCAACAGAAAATGAAAGCTCAAAACAGAGGTATGTGACTCTTTGATTCATCCATTTCATGGTCATCGAAAGAAATCCGTCAAT
The DNA here is from genome assembly GCF_904849725.1 of Hordeum vulgare subsp. vulgare. Classification (NCBI taxonomy): domain Eukaryota; kingdom Viridiplantae; phylum Streptophyta; class Magnoliopsida; order Poales; family Poaceae; genus Hordeum; species Hordeum vulgare. Next base: position 108,659,480 of record NC_058519.1, on the reverse strand, counting down.
GGGGTTGATCAAGTCCTCATGACAAAACCTTCTCGAATCGCAAGAGAGAACGGAGAATTTTCAAATAGCCACTAAGTCACCTCAATGGGGATATGTATCTCCCCAACAAGCAAATCATACTTCATCTTGACACGAGGAATAGGGTATTCAAAGCTCCCAATAAGAATCGATGAAGTCTTTTCGATAGCATTGATGCAATGTACTTGATATCGTCTCTTCGGAAAGTGCACTGTGTGCTCATTGCCGTTGACATGGAAAGTGAAATTGCCTTTGTTGCAATCTATAACACCCCTGCAGTGTTTAAAAAGGGTCTTCTGAGGATGACAGCCATGGCATCGTCCTCGGGAATATCCAAGATAACAAAGTCTGTTAAGATAGTGGTATTAGCAACCACAACAGGCACATCCTCGCAAATGCCGATACGAAAAGCAGTTGATTTGTCGGCCATTTGCAGAGAAATTTCAATGGGTGTCAACTTATCCAGTTCAAGTCTACGATAAAGAGAGAGCGACATAACACTAACACCGGCTCCAAGGTCACATAAGGCAGTTCTTACGTAGTTTCCTTTAATGGAGCAAGGTATAGTGGGCACTCCGGGATCACCAAGTTTCTTAGGAGTTCCACCCTTGAAAGTGTAGTTGGCAAGCATGGTGGAGATCTCAAGATCTGGTATCTTCCGTTTATTAGTCACGATATCTTTCATGTACTTGGCATACGGAGACATCTTGAGCATATCAGTTAACCGCATCTGCAGAAAGATGGGTCTTATCATCTCAACGGAACACTGAAAATCCTCATCATCCTTTTTCTTGGATGGCTTAGGAGGAAAGGGCATAGATCTGTGAACCCATGGCTCCCTTTCTTTACCTTGCTTCCTAGCAGTGAAGTCATTCTTATCATATCTCTTAGGTTGTGGGTTATCAGGATTAACCGTAGGTTCAATCTCCACATCCTCATCATTGCTAGGTTGAGCATTATTATGAACACCACTGTCCATATTGTCACCAGGTTCATGTTCATCACCAGATTGTGTTTCTGCATCAGACGCAGAAATATCATTAGGTTCTTCAGGTGTGACAGTATTTGGTGAACTGGCTTCTAGGTTTCTATCATCCTTCTTCTTCTCCTTAGGATGACTGGGTGTATTAGCATTAGTTCCTTGAGAATCTTGATCAATTCTCTTAGGATGACCTTCAGGATACAAAGGTTCCTGAGTCATTTTGCCTCCTCTAGTAATGACTCTGACAGAGTTGTCATTTAATTCATTGAGCAGGTCATTCTAAGCTTTAAGTACTTGTTCTACCTAAGTAGTAATCATAGAGGCATGTTTACTTAGAAGCTTCAGATCATTGACATTTCTGTCTACACAAGCACTTAAATGGCTAAGCATACGAGTACTTTGTGCCAAGTGTATGCTAACATAATCATTGAAACTCTGTTGTTTGGCAACAAAGTTGTCAAATTCATCAAAGCATAGGCTAGCAGGTTTGTCAAAAGGAATATCACTCTCGTCAGACCTACGCAGAGAATTCACTTCTACTACTTGTATCGGGTTATCGAGACCATGGATCTCTTCGATAGGTGGTAGATTTTTGACATCTTCAGATCTAATGCCTTTCTCTTGCATAGATTTCTTGGCTTCTTGCATATCTTCGGGACTGAGGAATAGAATACCTCTTTTCTTCGGAGTTGGCTTAGGAGGTGATTCGGGAATAGTCCAAGCATTATCGTTGATCAAGATGTTATTCAGTAGGGTCTCAGCTTGTTCTACAGTTCGTTCCCTAAAAACACAACTGGCACAACTATCTAGGTGGTCTCTAGAGGCATCAGTAAGTCCGTTATAGAAGATATCAAGTATCTCGTTCTTCTTAAGAGGGTGATCAGGCAAAGCATTTTGTAGCTGGACGAGCCTCCCCCAAGTTTGTGGGAGACTCTCTTCTTGGAGTTGAGCAAAGTTGTATATTTCTTGCAAGGAAGCTTGCTTATTATGGGCAGGGAAATATTTCTCACAGAAGTAATAGACCATATCCTGGGGACTACTCACACATCCAGGAGCAAGAGAGGTGAACCAAGCTTTAGCGTCATCCTTTAAAGAGAAAGGAAACAACTTAAGGATGTAGTAGTGGCGGATCTTCTCCTCACTAGTGAAAAGGGTGGCTATATCGTGCAGTTTGGTAAGATGGCTACGACTGTCTCAGACTCATAACCGTGAAAAGGATCATATTCGACTAGAGAGATTATCTCAGGATCGACAGAGAATTCATAATCCTTATCGGCGATAAATATAGGTGAAGTGGAAAACTTCGGGTCGTATTTCATCCTAGCTTTCAGAGATTTTTCCTTCCACTTGAGAAGTAATTTCTCAGCGTCATAGGCATCCTTACACGCAAGAAAATCCTCAGCTATCTCTCCCTCCATAACGTAACCCTGAGGTATATCAGGCAATTCATATCTAGGAGAGCTAGATCTAACAGGAGCAAAAGCAGGTTCTATCTCAATAGTATCGGTAGTTTCAGAAGCATCACGAGCATTGGTAGTAACTCTAGCAATATGAGCATCAAGGAATACCCCTAGTGGAACATCAGGCAAAGCAGTATCAAGCATAGCATCATCAGGCATAGCATCTCTAGCAGTATCAGGCATAGCATCATCGGGCATAGTATCAAGCATAGTATCTCTAGCGGTAGCATCATAAGCATCATCAAGCACATGCGACATATCAAGATTTCTAGCAGGAGGTGATGTCGCAAAGTTACTCATAACTGAAGGTGAATCAAGTGCAAGAGCTAGATGGCAGTTCCTTACCTCCCCTCGTAGTTGAGGGCAAGACTTTGGTTTTTGGATCCTTCACATTCTTCATAGTGATCAACAGATATAAATCCCAAGTGACTCAGAGAATATAGCAATACCTCCCCGGCAACTGCGCCAGAAAAATGCTGATTCCGTGACAGCAAACCTTCCCCTGCAACAACACCAGAAGAATGCTGCTAGCTCTCCGGCAATCGAAACTAGAATAATGTTGTTGACGGCCCATCAGCGCGTGGGATCGCAGCAGTTTTCGAGGGTAGAGTATTCGAACCAAATTTGTTGATCGCCAAACAGGAGGTGAGAGAATACTCTCGAGTATTAGCAGCTGAATATGTCAGATTCAACCACACCTGAAAGATTAGTATCTGCAAGCAAAGAGTCAGCACCAAAGTAGTATGATAACAACGGTGTCAGAAACGATCTGTTGATGGCAGACTATTCCTAACGATTGTATCAATGGCGCCAAGTTGCCCGTTGACGGAAATTGTCTTTCCCGTCAACGCCGAGCGAATCAAAATTGTAGCAGGTAGCAGCAGTGTAACGAGTAATAGCAGTGGCAAGGAACAGCAGTAGTGACAACACTAGCAAGTAGCAACAGTAGCAAGCGATAGTAGGAGAGCAAGACAAGTAACAGCAGTAACAACAGCAGTAGGACAAACTCGTAGGCAATGGGTCGGTGATTTGTTCGGATGATATTCATCATGCAACGGTTATAACACGGAGAGATATGTGGCTAGCTCTCGTTCGTCAATGTGATGTAGGCATGCATTCCGTGTGTCGTCATACGTACTTAGAGAAAAGAACTTGCATGACATCTATTGTCCATTCCTCCCATGGTAGCGGGGTCCAAAAGGAAACTATAGGATATTAAGGTTCTCCTTTTAATAAAGAACCGGACCAACGCATTAGCACTTGGTGAACACATGAACTCCTCAAACTATGGTCATCACCAGAAGTGGTTCCGGTTATTGTCCCTCCGGGGTTGCCGGATCATAACACATAGTAGGTAACTACAACTTGCAAGATCGGATCTAAAACACACATATATTGGTGACAACATAATAATTTCAGATCTGAAATCATGGCACTCGGGCCCTAGTAACAAGCATTAAGCATGGCAAAGTAGTAGCAACATCAATCTCAGAACATAGTGGATACTAGGGATCAATCCCCGTCAAAACTAACTCGATTACATGATAGATCTCATCCTACTCATCACCGCCCAGCGAGCCTACGAATAGATTACTCACAAACGACGAAGAGCTTCATGGAATTGGAGAGGGAAGAAGGTTGATGATGACGATGGCGATGATTTCCCCTCTCCGGGGCCCAAAACGGACTCCAGATATGCCCTCTAGATGAAGAACAGGATGTGGCGGCGCCTACGTATCGCGAATGCGACGAAATCTTCTCTCTCGATTTTTTCTGGGACGAAAGTGAATTTATAGAGCTGAGTTTGGAGGCGGCAGGGCCACATGGGCCCCACAAGCTTGCTAGCCGCCACCAGGGGGGTGGAGGCTACACGACTTGTGGCCCACTGACCCATCCCCTCCGGTGGATATTTGCGCAGGTATTTTTCATATTTTCTAGAAATGTTTTCTGTAAATTTTCAGAACGTTCCGAGAACTTCCATTTCTGCACAAAAACAACACCAAGGCAATTCTGCTGAAAACAACGTTAGTCCACGTTAGTTCCATTCAAATCATGCAAATTAGAGTCCAAAACAAGGGCAAAAGAGTTTGGAAAAGTAGATACGATGGAGACGTATCACCCACCAGCCCAGTAAGGGCTGGTGCGGCACCCCTAAGGCCTATGGGCTTCCCTGGGGTGCGCTCCCCCCCGCCCCGGTGAACACCCGGAACCCATTCGTCATTCCCGGTACCATTCCAAAAACTTTCCGATAATCAAATGAGGTCATCCTATATATCAATCTTCGTCTCCGTACCATTCCGGAAACCCTCGTGACGTCCGTGATCTCATCCGGGACTCCGAACAAAATTCGGTAACCAACCATATAACTCAAATACGCATAAAACAACGTCGAACCTTAAGTGTGCAGACCCTGTGGGTTCGAGAACTATATAGACATGACCTGAGGGACTCCTCGGTCAATATCCAATAGCGGGACCTGGATGCCCATATTGGATCCTACATATTCTACGAAGATCTTATCGTTTGAACCTCAGTGCCAAGGATTCATATAATCCCGTATGTCATTCCCTTTGTCCTTCGGTATGTTACTTACCCGAGATTCGATCGTCAGTATCCGCATACCTATTTCAATCTCGTTTACCGGCAAGTCTCTTTACTCGTTCCGTAATACAAGATCCCGTGACTTACACTAAGTCACATTGCTTGCAAGGCTTGTTTGTGATGTTGTATTACCGAGTGGTCCCCGAGATACCTCTCCGTCACACGGAGTGACAAATCCCAGTCTTGATCCATACTAACTCAACGGACACCTTCGGAGATACCTATAGAGCATCTTTATAGCCATCCAGTTATGTTGTGACGTTTGATACACACAAAGTATTCCTCCAGTGTAAGTGAGTTATATGATCTCATGGTCATAGGAATAAATACTTGACACGTAGAAAACAGTAGCAACAAAATGACACGATCAACATGCTACGTCTATTAGTTTGGGTCTAGTCCATCACATGATTCTCCCAATGACGTGACCCATTTATCAAGCAACAACACCTTGTACATAGTCAGAAGACCCTGACTATCCTTGATCAACTGGCTAGCCAACTAGAGGCTTTCTAGGGACAGTTTTGCCCCATGTATCCACACATGTATCTAAGTCTTCATTCAATACAATTATAGCATGGATAATAAACGATTATCTTGATACAGGAATTATAATAATAACTTATTTATCATTGCCTCTAGGGCATAATTCCAACAGCATATACAAGAAAGTGAATGGGAGCTCTGTAGCATTTCTAATATTATATGTGGATGACATATTGCTGATTGGAAACAATGTGGAGTTTTTAGAGAGCGTAAAGGATTACTTGAACAAATGTTTCTTTATGAAAGACCTAGGAGAAGCTGCTTACATATTAGGCATAAAGATCTATAGAGATAGATCGAGGCGCCTAATAGGACTTTCGCAAAGCACATACCTTGATAAAGTCTTGAAGAAGTTCAAAATGGAGCAATCCAAGAAGGGGTTCTTGCCAGTGTTACAAGGTATAAAGTTGAGTAAGACTCAGTATCCAGTAACTGCAGAAGATAGAGAAAAGATGAGTGTCGTCACCTATGCTTAAGCCATAGGGTCTATCATTATGCAATGCTATGGACAAGACCGGACGTCAGCCTGGCCATAAGTATGGCATGCAGGTTTCAAAGTCTCAAAGTCTCAAACCGGATACGTATTTATTGTCAATGGGGTGCGGTAAGCTGGTGCAGTTCCAAGAAAAGCGTCATAGTAGATTCCACATGTGAAGCGGAGTACATGGCTGCCTCGGAGGCGGCTAAGGAGGGTGTCTAGATGAAGCAGTTCATGACGGATCTTGGAGTTGTGCCGAGCGCACTAAATCCAATAACTATGTTATGTGACAACGCTGGTGCCATTGCTCTAGCCAAGGAACCAAGGTTTCACAAGAATACCAGACACATCAAACGACGCTTCAACCTGATCCACGACTATGTCGAAGGAGAGGACGTCAATATTTGCAAAGTGCACACGGATCAGAATGTTGCAGATCCGCTGACTAAACCTCTTCCACGAGCGAAGCATGATCAACACCAGAACTGTATGGGTGTTAGATTCATTCCAATGTAAATAACATAGCGATGTGAGACTAGATTATTGACTCTAGTGCAAGTGGGAGACTGTTGGAAATATGCCCTAGAGGCAATGATAAAATAGTTATTATTATATTTCATGTTTCAAGATAATCGTTTATTATCCATGCTATAATTGTATTGAATGAAAACATAGATGCATGTGTGGATATATAGACAAAACAATGTCCCTAGTATGCCTCTAGTTGACTAGCCAGTTGATCAAGGATGGTTAAGGTTTTCTGACCATATGCAAGTTTGTTCACTTGATGACTGGATCACATCATTGGGAGAATGATGTGATGGACAAGACCTAAACTATAAATGTAGCATGTGATCGTGTCATTTTGTTGCTATTGTTTTCTGTGTGTCAAGTATTCATTCCTATGACCATGAGATCATGTAACTCAATGACACCAGAGGAATACCTTCTGTGTATCAAACGTCGCAACGTTACTGGGTGACTATAAAAGTGCTCTACAGGTATCTCCAAAGGTGTCCATTGAGTTAGCATGGATCAAGACTGGTATTTGTCACTCCGTGTCACGGAGAGGTATCTCGGGGCCCACTCGGTAATAGAACATCACATACAAGTGATACGTCTCCAACGTATCTACAATTTTTAATGGTTTCATGCTATTATCTTGTCAAACTTTGGATGTTTGCATGCCTTTTATTTATTTTCTAGGACTAACTTATTAACTCAGTGCCAAGTGCCAGTTCCTGTTTTTTCCATCTTTCTGACCCCTTTCACAGAGATATTGAAACGGAGTCCAAACAGAAGAAGATCCCGGAAAAGATTTTTTCTGGAACGGAAGAAGGTCGGAGAGCTTGGGGGCCAAGCCAGAAGAGCCCCAGGGGCCCACAAGCCCTCATCCCGCGGCCTGGGGGCGCGCCATGCAGGTTTGTGGGCCCCCTGGAGGTCCCCTGACCTAGATCTTGCGCCTATAAATTCCCAAATATTCCCAAAAAAATCAGGGGAGCATCGTAATCACTTTTCCGCCGCCGCAAGCTTTTGTCTCCGCAAGATCCCATCTCGGGCACGTCCTCGTGCCCTGCCGGAGGGGGGATTCGGACACGGAAGGCTTCTCCATCAACACCATGGCCTCTCCGATGATGCGTGAGTAGTTCACCATAGACCTACGGGTCCATAGCTAGTAACTAGATGGCTTCTTCTCTCTCTTGGATCTTCAATACAAAGTTCTCCATGATCTACATGGAGATCTATCTGATGTAATCTTATTTTGCGGTGTGTTTGTCGAGATCCGATGAATTGTGGATTTATGATCAGATTATCTATGAATCTTATTTGAGTTTCTTCTGATCTCTCTTATGCATGATTTCATATCCTTGTAATTCTCTTCGAGTTGTGGGTTTTGTTTGGCCAACTAGATCTATGATTCTTGCCATGGGAGAAGTGCTTGGTTTTGGGTTCATACCGTGCGGTGACCTCACCCAGTGACAAAAGGGGTAGCGAGGCACGTATCGTGTTGTTGCCATCAAGGGTAAAAAGATGGGGTTTTCATCATTGGTTTGAGATTATCCCTCTACATCATGTCATCTTGCTTAAAGCGTTACTCTGCTCGTCATGAACTCAATACACTAGATGCATGCTGGATAGCGGTCGATGTGTGGAGTAATAGTAGTAGATGCAGAAAGTATCAATCTACTTGTCTCGGACGTGATGCCTATATGCTAGATCATTGCCTTAGATATCGTCATGACTTTGCGCAGTTCTATCTATTGCTCGACAGTAATTTGTTCACCCACCGTAATACTTGCTATTTTGAGAGAAGCCTCTAGTGAACACTATGGCCCCCAGGGTCTACTCCACACCATATTTTCAGTCTTACACTTTTTACTTCGTTGCACTTTCCGCCTTCAGATCTCACTTTGTAAATAATCTTGAAGGGATTGACAACCCCTTTGAAGCGTTGGGTGCAAGCTTGTTTGTGTTTGCGCAGGTACCCTGGACTTGACGAGACCCTCCTTCTGGATCAGTACCTTGGTTCTCAAACTGAGGGAAGTACTTACTGCTCCTGTGATGCATCACCCTTTCCTCTTCAAGGGAAAAACCAACGCAAGCCCAATCTCCTCAACGTGTCATTTTCTAGCGCTGTTGTTTGAGAAGTAGCAGAAGGATTTCTGGCGCCGTTGCCGGGGAGGAAGATCAAGTCAAGAACTCATCCAAGTAAGTGTCGCGAACTCATCTCTTGCATTTACTTTGTTTGCCAGTTGCCTCTCGTTTTCCTCTCCCCCACTTCACCAATTTGCCTTTTTCGTTCGTCTTTTCGTTCTCCCTTTTTCTCGCCCGCTTTTTGTTTGCTCGTGTGCTTGCTTGCTTGCTGAAGTCACCATGAACGAAAACACCAAGCTTTGTGACTTCTCGAATACTAATAATAATGATTTTATTAGTACTCCTATTGCTCCCACCCCTTGTGCGGAGTCATACGAAATCAATGCCGCTTTGCTGAATCTTGTTATGAAAGAGCAATTCTCTGGCCTTCCTAGTGAAGATGCCGCATCCCATCTCAATACCTTCATTGAGCTTTGCGATATGCAAAAGAAAAGAGATGTGGATAATGACGTGATTAAATTGAAGCTTTTTCCTTTCTCGTTGCGAGATCGCGCAAAAACTTGGTTTTCTTCTTTGCCCAAAAATAGTATCGATTCTTGGGATGAGTGCAAAGATGCTTATATATCCAAGTATTTTTTGCTGGCTAAGATCATCTCTCTCCGTAATGATATCATGAATTTCAAGCAACTTGATCATGAACATGTTGCACAAGCTTGGGAGAGAATGATATTAATGATTAGAAATTGTCCCGCTCATGGCTTGAGTCTTTGGATGATTATTCAAATCTTTTACGTTGGCTTGAATTTCGCTTCTAGAAATATCTTGGACTCCGCCTCAGGTGGAACATTAATGGAAATCACGTTAGGAGAAGCCACAAAGCTCTTAGACAACATCATGACGAACTACTCTCAGTGGCACACTAAAAGGTCACCTACTAGTAAGAAGGTACACACTATAGAGGAAATTAACTCATTGAGTGCTAAGATGGACGAGTTAATGAATTTGGTTGCTAGTAGAGGTTCTCCTTTGGGTCCTAATGATTTGCCTTTGTCTTCTTTGATTGAGAGTAGCAATGCTAGCTTGGACGTTAATTTTGTTGGTAGGAATAACTTTGGCAACAACAATGCTTTTAGAGGAAACTATGTTCCTAGGCCTTTTCCTAGTAACTCCTCTAATAATTTTGGCAACTCCTACAACAATCCTCATGGAAATTACAATAGATTACCCTCTGATCTAGAGAGTAATATTAAAGAGTTCATCAATTCTCAAAAGATTTTCAATGCGTCCATAGAGGAAAAACTACTCAAAATTGACGATTTGGCTAAGAGCGTTGATAGGATTTCTTGTGATGTTGATGCTTTGAAAGTTAGATGTGCTCCTCCCCAAATCAACATGGATGAAACTTTCAAAGCTATGCGTGTTTCCATGATTGAGAGCCAAGAAAGAACCACCCAATTTTGTGCTAGACATGAATGGCTTAAAAAGGCATGTTCTCATGATGAGAATCATGAAGATCTTAAAGTGCTTGGTGTGACTCCCAGTGAATCTTTGTTTTCTTGTGTCAAACCTAATGATTATGGGGCTGGATATGAATCCACTTTGGTTGGAAAGTGCCCCAATGATTCAGAGTCCATCTATCTTGATGCTAAAAGCATTAAAAGTGGAGTAGAAGACGTTAAAACTTTGAGTAGTAATGAAATTACTACCGTGGATTTCAAGGAATTAAATTATGATAGTTGCTCCTTGATTGAATGCATTTCTTTGATGCAATCCATGTTGAACTCTCCACACGCTTATAGCCAAAACAAAGCCTTTACCGATCATATTGTCGAAGTTATGATAAAAGCTCTTGAAGAGAAACTTGAATTGGAAGTATCTATCCCTAGAAAGCTTCATGGTGAGTGGGAACCTACCATCAAAATCAAAATCAAAAACTATGAGTGCAATGCTTTGTGTGATTTGGGTGCTAGTGTTTCTGCAATTTCAAAGTCTTTATGTGATATTCTAGGTTTTAATGAGATTGAAGAGTGTTCTCTTATTTTGCACCTTGTTGATTCTACTATCAAGAAACCCATGGGAAGGATCAATGATGTTCTTATTATTGCAAATAGGAACTATGTACCCGTGGATTTCATTGTGCTTGACATTGATTGCAATCCTACATGCCCTATTATTCTTGGGAGACCTTTCCTAAGGACTATCGGTGCTATCATCGATATGAAGGAAGGGAATATTAGATTTCAATTTACTTTAAGGAAGGGCATGTAACACTTTCCTAGAAATAAAATAAGATTTCCTTATGAATCCATGATGAGGGCTACTTATGGTTTGAGCACCAAAGACGACGATACATGATTCTATCGCTACTATGCCTAGCTAAGGGCGCTAAACAATAGCGCTTGTTGGGAGGCAACCCAATGAATTTATCTTTTTCTTTCTGTTTTGTTGCGTCCACACTTTCACAATTCTGTTGTGATTGTGTTTTTTGTGTTTTTGTGTTTTTTTTGTGTTTGATCCAAGCAAAACCTTTATGATTGGTCTTGGTAATGGTTGTTTGATCCTGCTGGAAAAAGACAGAAACTTTTCGCTCACGAGATGATTTTTCATTTTTATTCAGAAAGAGCTTTTGAGTTTATTCTTTTTGATTATCATTGACATGCTTTTTCCCCAGACCTTCGTAATTTTTCAGATTTTTTGAGGTACAATAAGTATACGAAGTATACAGATTGCTACAGACTGGTCTGTTTTTGACAGATTCTGTTTTTGTTGAGTTGGTTGCTTGTTTTGATGAAACTATGGTTAGTATCGGGGGGTACTAGCCATGGGAAAGTGAGAATACAGTATCTCATCATCAATATAGATGGAATTCAAGTTTGCTACAGTACCAAAAGAAGTGGTAGTTTGTTTTCTTGTACTAATGTTATCACGAGTTTCTGTTTAAGTTTTGTGTTGTGAAGTTTTCAAGTTTTGGGTGACGTTCTCATGGACAAAGAGATAAGGAGTGGAAATAGATCAAGATTGGGGATGCCCAAGGCCCCCCAAGCCAAATTCAAGGACACCAAAAAGCCTAAGCTTGGGGATCCCCCGGGAAGGCATCCCCTCTTTCGTCTTCAATCCATCGGTAACATTACTTGGAGCTATATTTTTATTCACCACATGATATGTGTTTTGCTTGGAGTGTCTTGTATCTTAGGAGTTTCTTATTTTTGTTGTGTCACAATCATCCTTGCTGCACACCTTTTTGAGAGAGAGAGACATGCACTCATCTTGATTTTTCTAGAATTCTCATTGTGCTTCACTTATATCTTTTGAGCTAGATACTTTTGCTCTAGTGCTTCACTTATATCTTTTGAGCTAGATACCTTTGCTCTTGTGCTTCACTCATATCTTTTGAGCTAGATACTTTTGCTCTTGTGCTTCACTTATATCTTTAGAGCACGGCGGTGCGTGATTTGGTAGTTGGCTTATGCTATGAAAGTAGTCCCATGTGCTAGGTACCCAAAGAGGATGCAAAAAACCTCCATCTTCTTGTGAATTGAGGAGAAAGAGAAGTTTTGATTCCTCTCAGTTAGTTCTGAGATGTCGATTCGATAATATTAAAAGTTATGTTAGTAGGGTGTTGTGAATCTAGAGATACTTGTGTTGGAGTTAGTGATTCCCGTAGCATGCACGTATGGTGAACCGCTATGTTAGGAAGTCGGAGCATAATTGATCTATTGATTGTCATCCTTTGTGTTGAGGTCGGGATCGCGCAATGGTTTACACCTACCAACCCTTCCCCTCGGAGTATGCGTTTAGCACTTTGTTTCGATTACTAATAAAAACTTTCGCAATAAGTATGTGAGTTCTTTATGACTAATGTTGAATCCATGGTATAGATGCACTTTCACCTTCCACCATTGCTAGCCTCTCTAGTGCCGCGCAATTCTCGCCGGTGCACAAACCCACCAAATTCCTTCCTCAAAACAGCCACCATACCTACCTACTATGGCATTTTCATAGCCATTCCGAGATATATTGCCATGCAATTCCCACCGTTCCGTCTCAGACTTGTGCCGTCACTCTCATATTGCCATTGCATGATCATACTAGATCGTTGCACATCCCGGTACACTGCCGGAGGCATGTCCTATGGAGTCATCATCATTGTGATCTTTGATCTTTGAGTAACTAAAAAGTGTGATGATCATCATTATTAGAGCATTGTCCCATGTGAGGAAATAAAAAAAAAGAGGCCAAAGAGCCCAAAAACAAAAAAAAGGAGAGAAAAGAAAAAGAAAAAAAGGCCTAAGAGCCCAAAAAAATGAGAGAAAAAGAGAGAAGGGACAATGATACTATCTTTTTCCACACTTGTGCTTCATGTTAGCACCATGTTCTTCATGATTGAGAGCTTCTTGCTTTGTCACTACCATATGCTAGTGGGAATTTTCGTTTTATAACTTGGCTTGTATATTCCAATGATGGGCTTCCTCAAAATTGCCCTAGGTCTTCATGAGCAAGCAAGTTGGATGCACACCCACTAGTTTTCCTTTTGAACTTTCACATACTTATAGCTCTAGTGCATCTCTTGTATGGTAATCCCTACTCATTCACATTGATATCTATTAATGGGCATTTCCATAGCCTATTGATATGCCGAGTCAATGTGACCATCTCCTCCTTTTTGTCTCACAACCACCACCACACTCTATTCCACTTATAGTGATATATCCATGGCTCGCACTCAAGTATTGCGTGATAGTTATAAAAAAGTTTGAGAAAGTAAGAGTGCAAAAACAATTACTTGGCCAATTCCGGGGTTGTGCATGATTTACATTAGTTGTGTGAGGATGATGGAGCATAGCCAGACTATATGATTTTGTAGGGATAACTTTCTTTGGCCTTGTTATTTTGAAAGTTCATGATTACTTTGCTAGTTTGCTTGAAGTATTATTTTTTCATGTCAAGAGCAAACTATTGTTTTGAATCTTACAGATCTGAACATTCATGCCACGTGAAAGAAGTTGCAAAGGACAACTATGCTAGGTAGCATTCCACCTCAAAAATTCATTCTTTATCACTTCCCTACTCGAGGACGAGCAGGAGTTAAGCTTGGGGATGCTTGATACGTCTCCAACGTATCTATAATTTTTGATGGTTTCATGCTATTATCTTGTCAAACTTTGGATGTTTTGCATGCCTTTTATTTATTTTCTGGGACTAACATATTAACTCAGTGTCAAGTGCTAGTTCCTATTTTTTCCATGTTTTTGACCCCTTTCAGAGGAGATATTGAAACGGAGTCCAAACGGAAGAAAATCCCCGAAAATATTTTTTCTAGAACGGAAGAAGATCGGACAGCTTGGGGGCCAAGCCAGAAGAGCCCCAGGGGCCCCACAAGCCCTCACCCCGCGGCCAGGGGGCCGCGCCATGCAGGCTTGTGGCCCCCCCTGGAGGTCCCCTGACCTAGATCTTGCGCCTATAAATTCCCAAATATTCCCAAAAAAATCAGGGGAGCATCGTAATCACTTTTCCGTCGCCGCAAGCTTCTGTCTCCGCAGGATCCCATCTGGGCCACGTCCTGGTGCCCTGTCGGAGGGGGGATTCGGACACGGAAGGCTTCTCCATCAACACCATGACCTCTCTGATGATGCGTGAGTAGTTCACCATAGACCTACGGGTCCATAGCTAGTAACTAGATGGCTTCTTCTCTCTCTTGGATCTTCAATACAAAGTTCTCCATGATCTTCATGGAGATCTATCCGATGTAATCTTCTTTTGAGGTGTGTTTGTCGAGATCCGATGAATTGTGGATTTATGATCAGATTATCTATGAATCTTATTTGAGTTTCTTCTGATCTCTCTTATGCATGATTTCATATCCTTGTAATTCTCTTCGAGTTGTGGGTTTTGTTTGGCCAACAAGATCTATGATTCTTGCCATGGGAGAAGTGCTTGGTTTTGGGTTCATACGGTGCGATGACCTCACCCAGTGACAGAAGGGGTAGCGAGGCACGTATCGTGTTGTTGCCATCAAGGGTAAAAAGATGGGGTTTTCATCATTGGTTTGAGATTATCCCTCTACATCATGTCATCTTGCTTAAAGCGTTACTCTGTTCGTCATGAACTCAATACACTAGATGCATGCTGGATAGCGGTCGATGTGTGGAGTAATAGTAGTAGATGCAGAAAGTATCAGTCTACTTGTCTCGGACGTGATGCCTATATGCTAGATCATTGCCTTAGATATCGTCATGACTTTGCGCGGTTCTATCAATTGCTCGACAATAATTTGTTCACCCACAGTAATACTTGCTATTTTGAGAGAAGCCTCTAGTGAACACTATGGCCCCCAGGGTCTAATCCACACCATATTTTCAGACTTACACTTTTTACTTCGTTGCACTTTCCGCCTTCAGATCTCACTTTGCAAACAATCTTGAAGGGATTGACAACCCCTTTGAAGCGTTGGGTGCAAGCTTGTTTGTGTTTGCGCAGGTACTCTGGACTTGACGAGACCCTCCTTCTGGATCGATACCTTGGTTCTCAAACTGAGGGAAATACTTACTGCTCCTGTGCTGCATCACCCTTTCCTCTTCAATGGAAAAACCAACGCAAGCCCAATCTCTGTTAACGTGTCAATTTCTGGCGCTGTTGTTTGAGAAGTAGCAACAAGCCTTGCAAGCAATGTGACTAAAGTGTTAGTCACGGGATCTTATATTACGGAACGAGTAAAGAGACTTGTCGGTAATGAGATTCAAATAGGTATAGGGATACCGACGATCAAATCTCGGGCAAGTAACATACCGAAGGACAAAGGGAATGGTATACGTGATTATATGAATCCTTGGCACAGAGGTTCAACCGATAAGATCTTTGTAGAATTTGTAGGATCCAATATGGACATCCAGGTCCCGTTGTTGGATATTGACCGGGGAGTGTCTCGGGTCATGTATGCATAGTTCTCGAACCCGCAGGGTCTGGACACTTAAGGTTCGGTGTCGTTTCGGTATAGTTGAGTTATAGGTGTTGGTGACCGAAGGTTTGTTCAGAGTCCCGGATGAGATCATGGACGTCACGAGGGTTTCCGGAATGGTCCGGAAACGAAGATTGACATATAGGATTGTTTATTTGGCCTCCAGAAAGATTTCGGGCATTGCCGCAGTGTACCGGGAGTGACGAATGGGTTCCGAGTTTTTATCGGGAGGGGCCACCCACCCGGGAGAGAACCTTATAGCCCATGGGTGGCGCACCAGCCCTTGGTGGGCTGGTGAGGCCATCCCAATAGGGCTATTTTGGCCAAGAGGAAAAAATCAAAGGAGAAAGAAAAAAAAGGAAAAAAAGAGGAGGTGGGAAGGAAGGAAGGGAGTCCTCCCTCCAAACCGACTTGGAGGAGGATCCCTCCTCCCTTCGGCCGGCGCCCTAGAGGCAAGCCCCACCCCTTGGCTCCTCCTATATATACTTGAGATTTAGGGCTTTTGAGACACAACTTTGCCACGTGCAACCCTAAACCTCTACTTCATAGTTCTTCCTCTAGATCGGTTTTCTGTGGAGCTCGGGAGGAGTCGTGCAGGAATAGATCATCACCATCACCAGCGCGCCGTCACTCTGCCGAAGAACTCATCTACTTCCCCGTATCTCTTGCTGGATCAAGAAGGCGGAGATTGTCATCGAGCTGTATGTGTGCTGAACGTGGAGGTGTCGTCCGTTCGGTGCTAGATCGGGACGGATCTTGGGACGACGGTGATTTGAATCACGAAGCTGTTCCACTACATCAACCACGTTTCTTAACGCTTCCCGCTTAGCGATCTACAAGGGTATGTGGATCCGATCTCCCTCTCGTAGATGAACATCACCATGATAGGTCTTCGTGTGCATAGGAAATTTTTTGTTTCCCATCAACGTTCCCCAACGGTGGCATCATGAGCTAGGTTCATGCGTAGATGTAATCTCGAATAGAACACAAAAGTTTTTGTGGGCGTTGATGTTCGATTTGCTGCCCTCCTTAGTATTTTCTCGATTCGGCGGTTTTGTTGGATTGAAGCGGCCCAGACCAACCTTACTCATGAAATTTATTGTGAAGCGGTAGAAAAAACGGTAGAAAAAATGACATCACGATGAGGTATGGTCAAAGATTACCAACACTGCTATAACCAGGTAGTACACCATAGCAAGTTTCATAAGTACTACATTAAAGGTTCAAACATATATATAAGGTTCAAACATATATAGTACACCATAACAAGTACCATAAGCACTACATTAAAGTTTAAATGTCTGAAGCGTGGAGTTATACAACAAGCCACGAAGGAGAGATGAACTCCTAATCTAAGTCAACATGAGAGCCGAAGTCATCATCCTCGTCGTAGGACTCAGTGAGTCGGTCCCAGTCTATCGGGTCATCCTCGGCATCCTTCTTGTTGTGTGTGGTCATCAACATCGCCTCGTTTGTGGCGTACAGATCCGAACCATACCGAATATACTGTTCCACCAAGGTATCAGTGATTTGTTGTTCACAAGCCCTGATGAACGCCTCGGTCTTCTGCTGCTCCCGCTCCCTGGCCTAGGAGACTATCCTCATGTTAGGAGGCGCTATTTGACTCATGCGCCAAGCATCTCGAGGAAAGTTGAGCTGGGCCCTTGGCCCATGGTACTCGAGCGCCGTGGCATCATAAGCACGGGTCGTTTCCTCGGTGATGTCGAACGTGCCGAGCCATTGTTTCTTGCCAGTGTTGGGGTTCTGGATTTGGGCGGCCCACTTCCCACAAGGCATCCAAAAAACACCACGGTACTGCTCTTGTTTGCCATTTCGAGAAAAAAAATACCTAGAACATGCAGATAAATAAAATTTAAAGTATCCAAAAAAATGGCATGACCTCTAGTGTAAAATGAACACATTAAGTGCTAGAAATTTGGCGAGAAGGAAATAAATCAACATTTCGCCAAAACTTCAGCACTTAGTATAAATCCCTGTCAAGAATTGAAGAAATCTAGTACAACACACTATGAATCAAAAACAAAAAAACGGGCATTAAGTGCTAGAAACTTGGCAGAATGGAAATAAATCAACGTTCCCTAAACTTTAGCATTTAGTATGAATCCATGTAGAGAAATTAAGGCATTTACTAAAACACAACATGAATAAAAAACGAACAAAAAATGGGCATGGCTTGTGCATAAAAATGGACACATTAAGTGCTAGAAATTTCACAAAACAAAAATAAATCAACATTTTGCCAAAATTTAGCTTATAGTATGTAGCCCTGTAAAGAACTAAAAACACATATCAATCTACAATTTGTCATTACTACAACTATAAATTACAGCTAAAAACTTTAGAAACTACAACTAAAAACTACAATTAAAAACTAAAGAAACTACAATTAAAAATTTAGAAACTAGAAACTATTACTCTACAATTTCTTGAAACTACAACTAGGAACTACATTAAAAAAATTAGAGACTACAATTAGAAATTACCAATCTGCAATTTGTCAAAATGATGACTAGAAACAATAGAAACTATAAACTATCAATCTAGAAGCTGTCAATTTAGAAACTAAAAACTATATAAACTAAAAACTACAATTTGACCCTAACCCTTACCCGGAGTTGTCCATGTGTGTGGCGGCCGCAGCCGTGGGTGGCGAGGAGGAGGGGTGGAAAGAGAGGCGGGGACGACGAAGGATTATCTGTCGGACCGAAGGGCAATGGCGGCGGGGCGGCCGACGGATTGAGGACGACGACAACAATGACGGGGCAGCCTGAGGGTCGATGGAGACGATGATGGTGGCATACAGAAGGAGAGGACGACGATGACTGCAACAGATGAAAGGAGAGGACGGTGACAGTGGCAACAGAAGTAAGGAGAGGACGACGACAGTTACGAGAGTGAGATGGAGGAGAGTGAGAGTAGGAGAGAGAGAGTGTGAAAAGGGGTAAGGGGGTGCACACATGCAGATATAGTTCATTGGACGCGGCGGGCACGCCAGATGACCCACCAATCCTAATTTGAATAGTCGAGCTGAGTTAACTTACTTGTGGAGGCTCGCACATACCTCCCACCATAGGTAATATGTGCCTGTTGCAGACATTTAGCAATGGCGGAGCCTTTGGCATGCCCGCCACTGCTTCCTACAACACAAGTGGCGGGTAAGCCTAGGCACTCGCCATTGGAATATTTACTCACGTGGCCACACTCAGTGGTGCATATTTTTGACGTGTGTTGCATTCCGACCGCCACTCGTGTGCATGTAGCTCTGGGGATCCTCTCCAAATTAGTTGTCGCAGGTGGTAAGTTCCACCCGTCACTAAATTGTGTTCACCTATAAACCATTTCCTAGTAGTGCCTCATGAGACCCATTAGTATAATTGGCAAACCATAAACTTAGGTATTATTATAAACTCATTCATAATAATTATTGCATAATACCTATTGTATTCCAACTCTCCAATGACTTATACCCCCTGATACAATTCATAGAGTCATTAAAACAAGCGCACTTTGCAATGAAAAGCATAATCTGTCTAAAATAGAACAATCTGTAATGATCTATACTAAAACCATACTCCTATAACTCCGAAAATCCTAGAAAATTAGGACAACGTTGGAAATATGCAAGACAATACCGTGTAGGAATTTCAGCAATTTATCATGTTCCACTAAAAACGTAAATTGAAATACTGGGTGTAAAAGTTTCTGGTTTTGCATAGAATCAATTCTACTATTATCAAATCATCTCAAAGGCTTTACTTCGCACAAACACTAATGAAAGATAAAAACACAATTGTTACAGTATCAATAATCAAGTTGTGACTAAAAAAAGTAAAAACAAAAAATAAGATGATTATTGGGTTGCCCCTCAACAAGCCATATTGTTTTATGCCCCTAGCTAGGCATAATGCATAGTCTAATGTTTTATCATTACCATCCAAAACTATGGGCCTTTTAAAGATAGCGTCTTGATAAGCTTTCCAAACCAGCTAGTTTTTTCATTAATAGATTTCGTATCAAGTGAACTCAAGTACTTGAAAGGGCTATAGTCATCGATTTAGTTTGAATGGGATCTTTATGATCATCAATGGACCTTTTATACGTAACGGTACGTTGGTCTTCTAAATGGATATTAACCTTTCGAAAGCAATATTCATCAAACCCTTGTTTGTTTCCTCTAACGATCCAAGCATATTGATCATTGGTACTATTAAATATATGTTGGGTTAAAGGTAGATGTGGGTCTTTCTTTTTAGCATTTTCCATGTAGGCATCTTGGTTTTTAGTCATGACTCTATGCATTAATTCTTGATCATGAATAACTTCATCTATAAGAGGATGCTCATAATTCATATCATAACAATCAAAGATTTCTCTAGCTTCTTGAATTATGTAGTCAAACTCATTCACGGGGATAATTTTCGAGGGAGTTACCCGCGGATAGACCTGGTTCTCAGGATAATTCATCTCTGGAGCTAAGTCATCTCTGGAGTTAAGTCGGTTGACTACAATCATGATTCAGCTACAATCTTGACCCGACCTCTTACAAGACAGTTTTCTGACTATGAAGATAAGCTAGCTCACGGAGCTAAGCAGGCTCATGAAGATGAGTCTGCTCATGGATAAGCCGGCTCAAGGATAAGCCAGCTCATGGAGCTAAGCAAGCTTACGAAGATGAGCCTCCTCATGGATAAGCTAGCTCATAGAGCTAAGCAGGCTCATGGAGATGAGTCGGCTCATGGATTAGACGGCTCATGGATTAGCCGGTTCACAGAGCTAAACAGGTTCATGGAGATGATTCAGCCATGGATAAGCCGAAGCAGACTTACGGAGCTAAGCGGCCTCACGGAGATGACCCGACTCACGAAGATAAGTATGCTTTGGAGATAAGCCGGCTCATGTAGATAACCCGGCTCTAGAGATAAGCATGCTTTGGAGATAAGCTCACTCATGTAGATAATTCGGCTCTCAAGACGAGACCCGTCTTGAGGATGAGATCAAACCTGGACACACAAGTCCTGGTTTCCAGGAGTCCAAATACAAGACGGAGAATCCCAACTTGGATGACACAAAGGACTTAGAGGACTTAGAGTAGGACTCCGACTACGGATATAACCCGAAATCTCTTATAACCCCAGAGACTTAGCTATTATATATGGGAGTCCCTGGGTCATCAGAAGGACAAGTTTTATATAGATAAGTCTCGAGACAGATGTTTTGGTAGGTCTCGAGACATATGTTTTGATAGCTCTCGAGACAGAGGCTGTGAAATAGAGCCTTTGTAATCGAGACCATGATCATCAATAGAAATAAAGCAGGATGTAGGCTTTTACCTCCATCGTGAGGGGTCGAACCTGGGTAAACTCGCGTCTCTCGATTCCGACCAACCCCGTTCAAGCTACCACCTAGTTGCGATTGCCTCACAACTTAGTCCTTCCACGGGGACATCTGCTGTGACAAAACCATGACAATAGTCGTAGCAAGTTTATTTGCCTTAGGATTACTAAAGTTTGGTAACTCATAGAATAAATGTTGCAAGATGGGGTGAGTGCGAATAAATTTCTTTCAAATTTAATTATGAGAGCACAAATGGCGTTAGCATAAATTTGTGTTATTTTAAGAATGGATACTTCATTTGTTGGTATAGTCCATGTACACATAAAGAATTATTGAATAGTATTTTTTCTAATAATGTTACCACTTCCAAAATAAAAGGTTTTAGTATCCATAATACGAGGGAAATTATTATCATGAGGTTCATCATCAAGATTTACTAATTTAGGCATTTCCTCATAAGTATCGGTAAGACCATCTCCACTAGCGCTTTCAACAATAACTTTCTCAAACTCACACATGATAGCAGTTTTAAGCAAGCAAACAAGAAAAATAAATATTTCTGTATTTTCAAATAAAATCTAACAAAAAGTAGAACAAGTAACTGATAATTTGTATGAAGGAACCTTGTAGTTGTTTGATTATGTCCCCGGCAACGGCGCCAGAAATTCTTCTCCTATTTGTGATGGCGTTGGGATTTCTTGAAGAGGAAGGATGATGTAGTGAAGTAGCGAAAAGTATTTCCCTTAGTTAATAACCAAGATTTATCGAACCGGTAGGAGAATCAATCAAACAACCGTCAACAACACATACACACAAAAGAGCAAATACTTACACCCAACACGAGCAGGAGGGTTGTCAACCCCCTTGTACTCGTTAGCGAGAGGGATTAAATCTGATAGTGATAGGTTGATAAATTGCAAAGTAAAATAAAAGTAAATAAATTGCAACAATATAATTTTGTTTTTTGTAATATGATTAAAGTAGACTCAGTGGTCAAAGTTTTCGCTAGAGGCTTCTCTCTCAATACCATGACATACGGCGGGTAAAAAAATTACTGTTGGACAATTGATAGAAAAGCGCATAGTTATGTTGTTATTTATGGCATGATCAAATACATATGCATTACGTCCTTGACAAGTATATCGACTCCTGACCACATCTACTACTATTACTCCACCAGCCGACTAACTCTTGCTTGCATCTATGGTAATTAAGTTCATACAAACAGAGTAACGCCTTAAGCAAGAAGACATAACGTAGAAAAAAACAATATGATACGTGCCTTGCTACCCCTTCATGTCACCAGGTGAGGACACCGCAAGATTGAACCCACTATTATGCACCACTTCCACTGGAAATCGATAGATCAACTTGGCCAAAGAAAACCCAAATATTGTAAAGCATTACATAGATATATAAATGACACATAAAATAATTCATAGGGTATTAAATTAAGAATTTAGAAAAGATTCAATTACTTTCAATGAATAATCTAATCACAAACTCATAATTCATTGGATCCCAACAAAAATGCCGCATAAAAGGATTACATCGAATAGATCTATGAAGAGAACATGGTATTGAAGTACAAAGAGAGAGGGAGAGAGAGAGGGAGAGAGAGAGAAAGAGAGATAAAGAGAAAAGGCCATCTAGCTAATCACTATGGACCCGTAGATCTATGGTAAACTACTCTCACATCACCATGGAGGCAGCAAGGTTGATGTAGAAGCCATGTGTGGTCGATTCCCCTCTAACTACTGGAAACAACCTTCATATGAGATCATGGAAGAATAGAGACTTGCGGCGGTGACAAAATTATTTTGGATTGCTCTCTGGGGGTTTCAGAATATAAGTGAATTTATAGCGCCGGAATTAGGTCAGACGGAGCCACGAGGGGCCAAAAGACATCAGGGTGCACCATGTTGCCTTGCCATCTCCTTGTAGGTATTATCGTCCTCACCGAATCTTCTAGGGTGTCTTCTGGTCCAGTAAAATTCATCAAAAAGTTTGGTCAAGTTTAGACTCCATTTGGTATTGATTTTCTGAAAAACCAAAAAACATGCAAAAAGCAACAACTAGGACTAGGCACTACGTTAATAGGTTAGTCCCAAAAATAATATAAAATTTCGTATATAGTATCTAAGCTTGACAAAATAACAACATGAAACAATCAAAAATTAGCGATACGTTGAAGACGTATCGCAAGTTCTTTCACAATATCAACATGTGGTACGACCACATATTATTCTACCTTGATACTCTTCTTATGCTTGACTAGGAGTGACTCATTTTTTCTTTTGCTTTCCTTTGGAAGTACACCTCTCTCATGTTAGGATTTGGAGTAGATTTCTTTATTATCGCTTCCACCATTCACAATGCTTTAGATTCGTGTTGTGTTTTACAAATCTTTGGCCTATTATCTGCAAAAACTCAGAAAAGTATTTCAAAATTCGTAAAGCAAGGTTAGTTGCAATCTTAAATTCATGACGAGGATTTTTCATCTTCTCGGCCTTAAAGAAGAATTTAATACTATCATAACTAGGATCAATCTTCTTCTTCTTCTCTTTCGAGAATAGGAACCAACTTCAACATTTTGGCACATGCTATCAAGCAATGCTAGGGAAATATTAGTCCCCATAAAGGATTGTGAGAAGCAACATTCAATACATGCTTACTTTGTTTATAAAGCCCCCCATAAAAAGTAATTCACAATCAAGTAAGGAAGGTAATAATGCTTAGTAGACGCGGAGTGTATATTCCGGTACCTTTTATAAGCATCAACCAATGCTTGTGTGGATGTTTGCCCAAATCTACCAGTTTTTCTTATTATTTTATATAATTAACCTTGAAGATAAAAACATAAGAAGAATATAGATGAAAAATCCTTCCAGTTATTCAAGGTACCTCCAGGTTGATCTTGTAGCCACTTAGCACCTTGTTTTTCAAGAGTATAGGCGAACAAATTCACTTTAACTTATTGCATTTTAAGCCACTTAGCCAAATAAGTGATGTGTTCTAAACATTCTTATACATTTTTTGCACTTTTCTGAGTTCATATTAACTTGTTATGAATTTTGAAAGCAATTTAAAAATTATAACTAGTTGACGTTAACTCAGAAAAATGCAAATAAGATATGATAATGTTCAAAAGCATCACCTAACAATACTTTTTTCCGGATGCAAATGGCATGCACATAAAGGCAATGTTTTTTGACATTTTAATATCTTATTTGCATTTTTATGAATTCATATGAATTTGTTATGATTTTTCAAAGTATTGGTAAAATGATCAAAGGGCACTCGGACGACCTGAGAGACAAATCTAACGGCAAAACTGAGCACGGCCAAAGAATAAGGGCAAACCCCATGGGCTGACACAACTAAAGGCAAAAGTGTAATTTTCCCTTAATTTTGTTTTTTGCTCACCTTATATTTGCTCTCAAGTGAAAATATCGGGTACTTTTGTCTCTCACCGCACCCATTCAACCTTCACTCTTTGCTTCACAGCAGCTCCTCCCTCATGTATAGTTCCAGAAATTCATCTTTGATTTCAGCTCATGTAGTGATGGCCAACCCTGCCTTGCATGTTATGTAGTACCCCCAGTTCACACGTCAACTGTAAGACGATCGTGATTATGATTGTTCATTCACTACGATCTACTATTATTATGGTTTTATTGTATTTACTTGTGGTGATTCTAATTAGTGGTCCAATTGGGCGTTTGAGCTTGTCAAATGGTCTAAATAAATTGGATAATCCTATTGAATAACCTTGGATAATCCGTCAAAATACCGGATTATCCAGATACGTCGGATATTACCGATACTATATCCGTTATCATATCCATCGAATATGGAGTGGACCAAAATCCGTATCCACATCCATATCTGATGGATCGTGCAAGTACATACCATATTTCCAAAAAGGATGCGGGTGGGGATTCAATATGAAAATTACCGTTTACATCCCTACATATTAAACATGTTCAATAAGGGGTCGAGTTGTGTTGGGTCGTGCGACCCATTCAACAAGGCTTGTCTTTACATTTGTTTTGTATGAGATTAGGAGATGGGTTGGAGGAAAAGAAGCCCAACAAACAATGCACCTCACCACTACCTCCCATCTGAAGCTAGCCAAATGGGTTATGCCAAGTGAACCGATCCAGTATAATGCACGCACGACACCACACAAGCTAAATGAATTGTGTCCGGCACGCGACACGCCAGGGCCGTGCCTAGGCCTAGAGGGTGGGAACGCCAGCCGACACTTCATGACCTGTTTATTTATTTTTGATCTTTTTATATATATCTCCGCTAATAATAAAGCATGGAGCGCTTCTGTCGTCCGTCGTGCCACTTTTACAAAAAAGCCCCTGACGTTTCCTGAAATCAACCCGCAGTCCTGATTTAAGTCAGAGAACGAATCGTTTTTTACATTTTACACAAGCCCCCCTATAACTAATCCAAACTAACCCGCAGTCCAGGGGCCTCTTTCTCCCTTCTCCACCAACCCCCCCCCCCCCCCCGCCGAACCCCAGCTCGCCTGCTCCGTCAAGTGCCGCCACCACCACCGCCTCTCGGCGCCGCGCTCGAGCTCCTCCCCCGCGGCGCCCCGGCCTCCGCCAGCGAGCTGCGGGCGACCCGGTGTCGGACCCCGCCCTCCCTCTCCTTCGCGCGCCCCTCCGACCAAGGGGAGCCCCCCCGTGCCCCCTGCCTAAGCCCGTCGTCCGGGAGACGGGCCCGCACCGCCGTGGCGAGGCACGAGGAAGCCGGCCCCGCCGCTCCCGTGGCCGCGGCCGCCCTGCTCTTAGGGTGGAGCTTGGGGAGGTGGTCATGGCGTGGCATGGATGCGAGGAATTGTGAGGAGGTGGGGAATGTACATGTATGATCTGATCTGGTGCCAGAAAGAGCTAACTAGGACTTTGTGCAGATTGAAGGGGGTAGATTTGTTAGTTCATTCACTCTGATTTTGATGTTTGTGGTTAGAAATTTTGTAGGAATGAATATAGATTCTGTGTCTTTGTGCTGCTGGTTGTAGGCTCTTGAATCTAATGATAATAGCTTTGCCTCATACTCCTATATGTGTTGATCTTATGAAAATATGAACACAACCGTACACTAATACACTACTGCACCAAATTGGATCCTAAATTAACACAATGACATATATAAAAACTTGGTTGTTTGTACATTCAATCAAATTGATGTTTGTGATTAGACTGTTATTTTCAAGAAGATGCTGGATTGTTAGCTGAACCATGATTTGTGATGACAACTACTTGAGGATGTCGATGCTCCCTCTGTAATTGGTGGAGCCCGCGCGGTGCTCGGACGCCACGTCGCCGTTGGGGTCCTGGATTGACAGGAAGCTGCTGGTCGACCCCAAGATGCTCTTCGTCGGATCCAAGGTTGGGGAGGGCGCCCATGGGAAGGTCTACAAGGGGAAGTAAGTGGACGAACCTTTGTGGCATATAACCCGTGCATAGTGATTCATATGCTTCACCTCAAGGTCGGCAGTACTTGCATCAATTGTTCCAGATTTGAATTTATGTTCCTAAGCTTTAGTACTAGCAGTTGTCCAATCCAATGGGTGTTATTGCAAAAGGTTCTATAGTTATGTATCACGAAGTAGGGGGTAAGAGTTGGTATGATTTTAATTTATAAGTATCCAATTGCTTCGAGAGCCGCTTTAGGGTTCTCATTTTATCGACGGCAGTATTACCTCCCTAGGATTTGATTTATTTTGCGCTTCATTTAGCTATGCCACCTGTTGTACATATCTGTTATTCCTGCTATAGTCAAGGATTCTGACCTCTTTTTCTTAGGTTTGAGTCTTGTTCTAATACTTGCAAAGAGTTGATTCTCTTAAATTTATTTATGTTTCAATGTACAGCATGTGTGTATATTAATGAATAAAACCATTTTCTTCTGCTGCTAATCGTTGATGTTCTCACAAGTTGAGTTGCCAGCCTGACATTCTTGTCCCCCCAAGGAGAAACCTATGCTGTTTAATTACATTTATATTGTAGTTTTGTTTTGCCCATGTGGATACTCTTGATAGCTTATATTAGCAGCCGCCCCCCCACGGAGAAACCCAAGGAGAAACCTATGTTGGAATTTTGAAATAGAATGTTTAATAAATTATAAAATGTTCGTGGATTAAAAAATATTCGTGATTTTGCAGAAAATGTTTGAAATTTTGAAAACAAATATTCAAGAAATCAAACAATGTTCATGATTTTTTTAAAGTTCATGAAGTACTTTTTATAATGAAATTATGCAAAAAAATTGTCAATTCTAAAAATGATCATGAATGGAAAAATATTCTAAAAATTCAAAAAATAATGGTTTGTGACTTATAAAATAGTTTTTCATTCATAAAATGTTTGCTGATTTAAAAAATAATCATGCATTTCTTTGTCCCGTTGCAACGCACGGGCCCTTTTACTAGTGATCTAAAAACAGCGCATCAAACTAAAATTGTGCCGTGGCTGGGCCAGGAAGCAAGGCACGTGGGCTGGTACGACACAGCCCATTTAATAAATGTGTCTGTGTGGGCCATGTCGTTCCAGGCACGATTAGCACGGGCTTTGCTCCAACCGCTCAGGAAAAAAAAAAACACTGCTCCCGACTCCCGTCCCCGATTCTCCTCCCGATCTCGCAGGCCCGCCGTCGCCACCACCGGACCCCAGGAGGCAAGGAGCCGGCCCTGCCCACCCAGTGCCCCTCCCCGCCCCAACCTTCGGTCGCCCACCGCCGCACCGCAGCCTTGCCAGCCGGGGCTCGGCAGCCGCCCATTCCGCACTCGGCAGCAGTCCTGCCCTGCGGCCGGCGGTGTGCAGTTGCAGCGGCCAGCCGATTTGAGGTACCTTTTCTCCATTCCCCAAGTTTTGATTGGCCTCATTACGAATTTCGGGTTTAGATTCATGAATTATCAGGTGGATTATGACAGTGCTATCTGCCACGTACATTAACACATACACATAATTTCTTGTGTCCAATTATGTCGTCATGATTGATACTCCCGATACACATACACATAATTTTGCACATAATTTCTTGTGTCCAATTTTGCACATAGGTACAGAGTTAGTAGAATGTAAATTTTTGTTGTGTCCAATCAGGTGAATTATGATTTTACACAGAATTTGCTGTGTCCAATCAGGTGGATTATGATAGTTCTGTTGGTAAATTAAATTAGTATGTTAACATGTCATATTTGCAAATCCTAGATCTCCACTGATCAGCGGCGATGGCGATCCGACACTACTGGTCGATGGCTGTCGCGGCCGTTGGGTTCCGCCTCGTTCTGGTGCTCTTCGGCGGAGACCTCCACCTTGCCTCCCGCCCGGAGGTCTCCACCCCCCTCACGTCCCTCCGCCGCCGTAAGCACACCTCCTTGCTCTCAGTCCTTCCCTTCCAAACCCCAGCCATTTTGTGATGCTGACGTAATTGGACATCTTGTTTGCCTCTCTGTGTGTGGTGCAGTGGCAGAAGGATACTGGCTAAAGCAGGCGTCCATGTCACCCTATTCCGGTACGTTACGCAGCTCCCCTCTTTGCTCTCTTTGCTAACTTTTAGCACTTCACATTTGCATCTGAATGACCAAAATTTCGAGGCCATGATAGTGGGGTGGGAGGTGGTACTATTAGGTACTCCCTCCGTCCGGTGAAAAATGTGCATATAGAAATTTTAGGACAAATTGTGGAGTGGAGTAAAAAATGCATTGGAAAGGTGCAAACCATCATTCTTTCCTCTTTAATTACCCAAACCCCAATGAGCTAAGTGCATGTAGAAATTGAGGAGACCATATGTAGAATGTTATTGGTCTTGATTACCGTGTGATGAGAGAGAAACATTTTTTCTACTTTAAAGTGCATCGGGAAGATAGAAATACAACTTTTGTGGACAAATTTTAAAGCTAAATGTAAAATCTTCACCGGGGGAGGGAGTACTACAGTGCAATTTTAAAATACTTGATGGCGACACTGGTGACTTCCCGATTAAGATAGGGCTGCATCAGGGGTCACAAGGGATATACAAGGAGATATCCCATTGTGTATGCTCTTTGCGGACGATGTGGTGCTAGTCGATGATAGTCGGACGGGGGTCAACAAGAAGTTGAGTTATGGAGGCAAAACCTTGGAATCGAAAGGTTTTAGACTTAGTAGGACTAAAATCGAGTACATGAAGTGCGCTTTCAGTACTATAATGCACGAGGAGGAGGATGTTAGCCTTGATGGTCAGGTGGTGCCTCAGAAAGACACCTTCCTATATTTGGGATCAATGTCTGGGTATCTACTGAATACTGATAGGCACTATTTCATGTTAATTTTTCTGTAACAAACTACTGATAACTAATATGGCTCCTACTTATCAGAGGCCTAGATGCTTCTTGCAATTACGTGACAAAGCTTAGCAATTAGCCGTGATATTTTTGCTCTTTGTAGTGTTGATGTGTTAACAGTTTGAACTTTTAAGGGATGGTCCAGCCTGTTGAATGATCTGTTTTTCAGGTTCGATGTATCATGGTTCCCCTTTGCTTCTATCGGTTCTTGGTCCGCTAACCAGCAAAAGGTGTTTGGTCCTTTTTTTAATGCTTCTTTGATCATTTCTTTCATGTCGCCACTGTTGCTATGTCTCTTCATTTGATCAGATCACCATATGAAATATTAGTATTCTAACACTCCATGGTGTCACAGGTCAGGCGGACACCATTCTCATATATATTGCAGGTAAATAAGTTACTATGTATTGTTCATTTAAACCAGTATATGTTTGTCTAAGATTGATAACTTGTTCAAGTATACCTGATTTTCATAGAAGAAAATCAGTTTTCTTTAGGCTTTACTTTTTATGTTCTTTATCTTGCCCATTGTATTGTTCAAACCAAAAAAAATGTAACCATGAATATTTCCATGACTATTGCATTTTGCTGGCAGTCATGTAATATTACACTCATGAATGCACAACACAGTTTGGTTTTTGTGGCTGTAGATTTTATAGCTGCTATACTCATTCGATCAACTGGGCGTACACTCCAAATGGCACGTAACAGAAGCTTGAAGTCTCTTGACCTCACAAAATCAGTGGACAATTCTGGTGAGTCATACTAGTTAATGTTATACTCCCTCCGTTGCAAAATAAGTGTCCTGGTTTTAGTTCAAATTTGAACTAAAACATGAGATGTGCTTTATTGAATCTTGAGCTAAATTTGCCTTTTGTTTGGCACCAATTTCTATTTATTTTCCCGAGTACCAACGACCACAAAGGTTTTGAAATTTGTATACTTGTGACGTACAGCTCCAAAAGTGAAATCTTAGAGATGTTTTATTTGTCAAGTAGTTGTTGACATTCTAAGCTTTATATTTTCTTAAAGAAGGAAACCCACTTATGCGAATTTTCCTTTACAAGGAATAAAAAAGGTTATGGATTTTCCTTGTGGATTTTAATGTGTATAGTCCTCTGCTTGCCTGATAGTGCGAATTTGTTGTTGGTAAGAGAAAAGTATACAATCTTGTCTGGAAAGGTGTGAATGGAACATCACTCTCTTTGAGTCGGATGCTTTGTCTTGTGATGCTTACTAATTGTTTATAGTACTAATTATCATTTTTGTGACACTTACAGTGAATGTAAGCGCAGGAGATACTGCTTCTCTAATATATCTGTGGAACCCTTGGACAATAATCACCTGTGTGGGTTCATGTACATCGCCAATTGAGAATTTAATGGTCGTGATAATGTTACATGGAGCCTGTTCAGGTAAGTTGAGCTAGCTGTGTTTCCCTCCAGCCTTCTATGTTTTTCAATATATCTATTATATTACTTAAACTAGTTGTTTACCTCATTGTTTCTTGGCCTTTTATTTGGCAAATCCTCCGTTAATAACTTTTTTATGGAAGATGGTATATTGATCTTCAGATAACCAAGAATTCCCCAAGTCTAATTCCAATTAAAACATCCTTGCAACTTTTGTAGGTCTTGTGCCGCTTGCTGCCTTTGGATATGTTATGGCAACACACCTTTCCCTTTATCCTGCAATTCTCATTCTACCTGTATGTGCCACAACCATTTTTTTTTCAATGTTCAATGGTATGTACATGCCATTTATCTGCACTGCTGATCTCTAACTGTTAGTTTTTCAGGTTGCTCTTTTATTGGGTAATGGTCCAGATACTCCTCCAGCTAAAGTCTTTCTTCAGAGAGGCTCGAGTGCCAATAAAATTGTCATGTCAGATAATGGAAAAAGTACTAGCCAAAAAGGTTTTGGACAATTCTCACGGAAACCAATACTTCACTTCATATTGTGGGTGTTTATCTGGTCATGTTATGTGTTGTTATTGAACAGCATTATTCTAAATAAAGTGGGTGGCCTACAGGAGATGTTTGAAAAGTAAGATGTTTGACCATTTAATTCTTCTGTAGCCATCAAAATCATGTGAAAGAGTGTAATATTTTCTGTTAAGACTTTCCCCATTCATGGTGAATTTTAAAGGAGAAATTAATACAGCTCTTATTTATGAATTCAATTTGGTCTTGGATATTTGTATATTCTTATCAGCAATATAGCCTGTCCCCTCAATTTTCCTAACATGTCAACTTTGTTGTTGGGCCTCATCTAGTCAAAGTCGTCTTTTCTTGCAATTGACTGGCCTTTATTGCTTGCCAAGTGCCTAGTACCGATTTGTGTGTTTGCAATTGACTGGCTTTTATCTGTTACCAAATGCCTAGTCTTGACTTGTGTGCATTGGTTTTGCAGGACATATGGTTTTATCCTTACGGTGAAGGATTTATCACCAAATATTGGTGTGTTATGGTAAGTCTTAAGAAAGTGTAATTGGAACCCAGGTATAATTTGACTAATCTGATTTGTTTGAGAATTAATGCAGGTATTTCTTTGCCGAAGTCTTTGACTTCTTCAGAAGCTTCTTTCTTATAGTCTTTAATATGAACATCATTTTTATGGTCTTGCCATTGGCTATCCGTTTGAAGCATCGACCGTGCTTCCTTGCCTTTGTTTACACAGCAATTGTTGCAATGCTGAAATCTTATCCCTCGGTGAGTATATTTTACATGGTAGTTCTGATGAATTTAACCCCTTGGCTGCATAAGGTTGATGTTCAGTTTTGTTTCATGTTTTGCTCTCTTGTTTTTGCTCCTAAATTCATGCTTATCTTGAAGGCTGGAGATTCAGCTCTATATATTGGACTTCTAGGCCTGTTCGCCAATGAATTAGCGGGTACCTAAAATGCCGGTATCGAATATTTTTGAATTAGTGTCTAATATCATAAGTTAATGCTCTTTAACTTTCCATCCTGCAGAGATGCAGTTCACCTTCTTCTTGTTCTTTGGATATATTGGAGTCTCTCTCCTTAGCCCTGTCATGCATAACCTATGGATTTGGAGGGTCTCTCTCTCTCTCTTCTTTCTCTCTCTCTCTCTCTCTCCACACACACACATGCGCGCACACACACGCGCGCACACACACACACACACACACTTTGTGTACTGTTACTAACATGACAATGTTCGCAGGGCACTGGTAACGCAAATTTCTACTTCGCGACCGGTTTGGCTTATACCTGCCTTCAGGTAACTATCCCTTTGTGAGCATAATATTGAATGTTTCTTAGAATGCTGAGTGCTTGTTCCTTCAGATAAACATCTCAGCTAAAATAGTCATGTTTCTTAACTTACTTAGAATGCTGACTGATTGTAGTATGTACAGTTTCTCTTACTTGCCCTTTTGATATCTGTACTATATGAGTTAACGTTTGCCATTTTTTTTTTGCAGACTGTGTTGGTCGTGGAGACTGTAAGTTCAATGATAAAGCATGACAGGAAACTAAGGCTACTTATAAAAGCTTAACATCATTTCTCAGAAGGTCAACATCTCAGATGCTTTTCTTGCTGGTTCCCCATGATGCGAATTTGTGACCAGTTCATTGTCATGTGATTTTGGGTAGATGCAGTTGATAATGTTCCATGTCATGTTGTATTGTACCTCCCACATTTGTACAATATGGACCAGATCGCCTAACCAGGATTAGAGAAAGAATCTAGGTTTCTCCCTCGAAGCTAACCATAGTCGGCACTGAATTTCTCTATGAATCATTTGATTACTGCCTTGTCTGATCTTTGTGAAATTGATCCCTGGTAGTCAGCTTGTCAGGTAGCCTTTGGATGCCTCTGTTTTCGTTGTCAAAGTCCATTTTCTTTCATCTTGGTAAAGCCGAGGTCATTGTCAGTCACACGTTGCAGTTTACTACTTCCTATGTACTGCAAACCAATATTCGGAGACGTTCCTGGCACATAAACCTTTGAGCTGCAATAGAATTTCTTTCCTCGTGCGATTATTTTCTCTGTATTCTCCAGTTTCTGTCCGTGTTACTTGTGTGCCATGCTGGTTGGTGAATGAAAGACGCCTAGCTTGTTTGGATCTGTTTTATGATACATTCTTCTCTACTCTGATGGTGTGGCTCCAGCAATTGCATTTGTGTTTTTGAGCTCTTTTTCAGTTGATTGATGCTTATCTGGGTAATCCCTGAAGTCACCTGTTGTGGCTAGCGTTACCATACCTTTTTCCAAGCATATTGGTTTTATATAGTATTGTTTATTTCGGCATTCTCTACTACGCATAATCCCTTGGACCCAAACCTGCGGGAAAATCGTGTAATATGCGCCTTTTCTGAAGTGCGCCGAGCAAGTTTTTTACCAAGCGGGGCGCTGAAATCTCACTCTCGCGGCCTGCGTGCATGCTTCACCATCCACCCATGTGTCGAGGAGGAGTTGTTGTCGTGCAAGTTACATCGCCTTTCTCCGTGGGCATCCATCCTCCCATGACCCATCCATCCATGATTCTCTCCGTCCCCCTCGGGCGACACATGTTCCCAGTTAACCCCATGGATGGCTACGTCCCTCCGATCCCACCTCCCATGGCCATATTTCCTGACGGGCACGCTCCTCTCCCCATGCGCCACACCGTCCCTCCGTCCTTTCCTTTGGTCTTTGACCGAGTTTTCTAGACCGTGCCGTCGACGTGTGGCCATTTCGTCGACCATTTGTTGTCGGTTCATGCATCCTCACGGCAAAGCGAGAAGAAAAGGAGGAGGAAACAGGCATAGAACCGTACGTACACACTCATAAGGCTCTGAAAACCGTCCGTCGTGCTGCATCATCTACGAATGGGCAGGCAGCACGCAGAGGCTACAATAATGATTGATGAGCGCTCGTGTTCCGTTTTCTACTGGCTAGCTAGCATGAGACGGAGCCACAAGTTGCGCCTACAATATTCGCCGGGGGAGAGGTTCATGCATGCATGGCGTGCGTGCATGCACGCCCGGGGACACACGACACGACGCCGACCGACCCCCCGGCGCCGTCGTGGAGGTGGAGGTGGAGGTGGTGGCCTGGTCGGTGGATATCATAAACTACTTGTCAAGTGGCGGTACAGCAAGTACATGGATATTAGGGTAGGGGATGAGATGCATGAGGGTGATGTGAAATCACTGAAATGGTGGCCTGATTGATCTCCGGCGGGGCAAGTTGGCCAAATTGAGAGGCGCCCGGTATGGCCTCGTGGACCTTTCTGCGCTTTTACACGTCCTCTGTCTGCTGCTAGTTGCCGGCCTGCAGCTCTTCTTCTTGCCGTTGCTTCCTTCCTTCCATTTTTTTTTTAAAAAAAAAATTGCCTTCGACAGGCAGGCCGGCCCACGAGAACATGTGCCTGCGCTTTTGCCACATGCAGCTGCATCCTGCATATTCCCCTTCTTTCGTTGGCACCTTCTTGTTAAAAGGACATTTGAGCGGTGATCGTTCCCGGAATACGTACCTGCTTCGTTGAAGATAAGTGCAGAATTAGTTCCCCCAGACAGGTTATCGTAATGAAATCACTGTGATACTCATGCCTTGGGGTATATCATGGACGTAATGAGATGACGTCGCCATATGGTCAATGGTAATTGAAAGTACTACTAACGACACTAAGGAGAGTCGTGCCGGTGAACATAATAAAAGTTTTGCTAAGTCTCATCGGCTGAGACTTAGTTATGTCTCACTTGATCTTATATTCGTTTGATCTTGCATGCAGATCTGCGTAAAGTTTTTTTTTTTGTTATGTTAATTGAATCTCAGCCAACTGAATTCTAGCCACATCCTAAGTAAAACATAGTAAAAAAACTTCTTTGAAAAAGAGGATAAACCCCGCAGCCTTCGTGGAACCCGGTCGTTATAATGCAGCCTCCGTCTGCTCCTAAAAATAAAGGCTAAGGTTCCTGCCTCTCGTTGGCGCCGCGGTAGGTTCGTCTTGTCTCTGTAGCTCTAAGACCATGTGTTAGAATATTGTGCCCTCATGTTTAGTTTTGATAATTAATAATAATTTCTATAAATTAATGGTTGTCTTGTGTTATATACAAAGGATTTGTTCATAGACATTTTTTGGAGTTCATTTGTTGGTTTCAAGTAGTTAATGAGATGACCAAGGTGGTATTTGATACGTCACTAATGTATAAATAATTTATGAAGTATTCATGTCATATTTATCTATGTTTATAATATTTTTATATGATTTTGATGCACTTTATATCATTTAATTGGAACTAACACGGATTGACGTTGTTTTCAGTAGAATTACCATGGAGTTATCTTTTGTGCAGAAAATCAAAGTTCTCGAAATCGCTTGGAACTTTTTGATGATATTTTCTAAAACATATGAGAAATACTCGAGCAAAGAACCACCGGGGGGGGGGGGGCACATGGTGCTCCCGCGCACCGTATGCGCTCGCCCGCGCAAGCCCTTGCGCCAGCTCGCAACGGTGACCACGCACCTTCATGGCGGACGCTCTGCAACGCCCGACCTCCGCGAGAGGAGGAACCAGAGTGCCCCGTTGCCGCCGACGCTACGCGTGCTTTGTCCAGCGATGCCTGCCGGCGGCGGTGTGGGTAGGGAGATCTGGCGAGGAGGGAGTTCTTCCGACGGCTAGGGTTCTGCTCGTGTCGTCCGTGGGGTGGGCGACACGGGGCGCGGGGTAGTCTGCAATCTCCAAAAAAAACACAATACATAGTTATTGAAATTTGTGCATAAAATTAGATTTAAGTGAAACACATGCAATACGGCTCACCCATACTCTTTTCCAGCTCAATAAACCGAAAAGATGGGAGCATTAGGAATAGTCCAATTAGAGCAACTCTAGCAGACCCCGCAAAAGAGGTAAACCCGTAAAAGTCCGGCGAGTATGCGGGTTAGGCCCATTTTTCCGGTCAGAACAGAGCCCGCGTACTCGCCCGGCCCGTAAAAATATTTGTCGCGGCCCGCAAAACGCACGCCCCAACCACTATATCTACGGTTTCGCGGTGCGTTTGCGGGTCGAAACCCTATCCCCCGCCGCCGCCGAGCCCCCGCGATTCCCCACCCCTTCCCCATATTTCTCGCCGCCGGCGACCACCTCCCCCGTCTCCAGCCGCAATGTGGAGCTCCGGACGCGGCTCCGGCAGCAAATCCGACGGCGGAAGCGACCCGGAGCGCGAGCGACGCGTCCGGTCGGCCGCTGCGAGGAAGCGCGGGGCCCGTAGGTGGACCAACCGCGGCATGTCACCGCCGGCGAGCTTCCGCGTCCGGGAGACGGAGGAGTACGACCATCGGCAGGTCGCCGCGGGCTCGTCCTCGGCCGCGAGCTCCTCCTCTTTCGCGCGCCTTCTCCATGTGAAGAGGCAGTGGTCGGAGGAGCTGGAGGACGTTGTCGCCGTCAAGGAGGAGCCCGAGGAGCTCGGCCGCCGTGGAGTCGTCGGGCCGGAGGACTTCGTCGCCGACGTGGACGCGGTTGCGGCCGCCATTGCCGAGCGCAGCTTGCACGAGGAGGCGGAGTGCCGGCGCCACGACGAGGAGATCGAAGACCTCCAGTGGCGGTAGGCGGTCGAGGCCAACATCGCCGCCAAGGCGAAGAACGACGAGTGGCGGCGCATCCGCGAGGAGCAGAAGACGATGTACATCGACCTCGGCAGCTCCGACGAGGAGGACTGAGCTCGCACTGATGTAATATGTAGTATGTAATCTATGTAGTATGTAGTATGAACTTCCGCGAAACTATATTTTCAAATTATGCAGTTTCATTTACGGTTTCTATTCGTCCGCGCTCATTTTCGACCCGTAAACGAAATCTAAGTGAAACCGCAAACGTGTTTTACGGGTCCAGTTTTTACGGGATCTGTTAGAGTTGCTCTTATACTAGACGGAAAATTAGATTCACTAGATGATAAGAGTGATGTAGCCCAGAATTCAAAATTTTGGTCGGTGCTAAAAATATTCTTTTTGACAAATCATACCTCATGTAAATGCAATACACGGTAGATTCTACCGCCAAAGTCCATGAGTGCTGCCAAATTGAATTGATAACCTGCGTCTGCTGACGCAGGTCTTATTACAAAATCTGCATAACTAGCCTTCTGCATTTTGTAATCTCGCACCTGACTAATGGCGTTTCTTCCACTCAGAAAAAAAGCTTAGTTTCCTTCTTTTTTTTTTTTTTTTTTTTTTCATTTTTGCGATGAAGGATGCATAGCTTTCTACGTACGGCTGCTCCATAGAAAAACTAAGACTTGCAGAGGTCAGCTGCGCTATACCAGGTACCTGTCAATTATGCTTTGCAAGTTGGGATTAATAAAAGCTAATCCCTACGCTAACCAGGAGCCGTACGCTACAATGAGATGCAAACAAGCCCCGTCGTATTAGCAACTTGCCCTCTTCCTTTTACTTTACAAATAGAAAAAGTAACGCCGTGTACATGTCGTCCAACAGCTGCGATCGACCGATCGATTGCGTGCTGCATCCAAGTCTTTTTGTCGAGAAAAGTACCCAAGAAACCACATCATTGTCATCGCCAAATACACAAATGCTTGTCATGTGGTTTTTGTTGTTTCAATCAGATCGTCATCATCATAAGTCGTGTATACGTTAACATGCTCAGAAGTTGACAACTACTCATACTCGATTGCGCAGAAGAAAATTCGCGGCCATATTTGTTTTGCTTTGGATCCGTACTCTGCCAGGATCGCTAGCTCCTAGCCAAAGGTTTTTGAGGTTTTTTTTGGCGGAAGATTTAGTCCATCAAGGTGCGTAACCATGTATAATCGTTTTAGATAGATTAACCGAAAAGCTAACTGGCGAGCGTTCCTGGGCAGAACATGGTATTTCTGACGTTTTCCTTGACAACTTTAGTTCTATCAGTGGTGGCATTTTCTTCATAACAATATGACATTTTCTAGGAGGATGATATTTTTGAGCCTTCATTCCGGAAAATGACATGTTGTTCTAAGAAAACTGTCACCCCTCGACACACTAAATTTGTCATCAAAACGTTCACAAATATCACTTCGCCGAATAAAAGGGTCCTATATTAGTGGCGTGTTGTAGCTGTGATAGGTCACAAGTGGTCGTAGGCCCCAATATACCAGGTTAGGCAAGAGGTTGGACAACTCTCGAGTATACATGATTGGCTAAGAAAAGAGTCTCGGTCAGCAAAATGTATAAGCTTACAATATTTATTTTTCTTTCTATAGTACGATGTACCTCAATCTTAGGATGGAAGAAAACCAATAACACACCTAATATTTCTTGTGATAAATCACAAACTTAAATTATACAACATCTTAGGTTAAAATGTTGGGCTTGTGCATATCTGCTGATGGATCTTTGGATCCGGTAAACTGGTGATTCCGGTAGTGGTGGTGGGTTTTTACCTTGTCCTGCGCTCGAGGAACTCGAGCCTGACACCATCACAGAGGGGTGACGGTGATGACGGCAGAGAGAGGTGGTGGCGTCGGTGGTGCTTCCAATGAGCACCGCGCTAATCCTAGATCGGTAGGGCGTGTAGGTGGGGAAAGTGGCAGTGGCGAACCTCGTGTCTCGTGGACCCCCACCTCTGTTAATATAGCACGAGTCACAGGGGCCCACCAACCATAACGGGTTGGGCGCCCCCGATCAGGGCGCATATGGATCAAGGGTCCGATGGACCGTTGGGCCCACACGGAGAGATCAACCTAACATTCTCCCCCTTGATCTCAACTTTTATTTTACTTTATACTTTCTAGTTTATTTGTTCCATCACATATAGGCATGTAGAGCATGTCTCATCGTCACAGCTTAATTACCGATAGAATCATACAACCACAACATACGTTTTGTTTTAAAATAAATTCTGTTACTTTTGGGCCACTTATGATTCAGGAATCATAGGCTTTCCATTAAACCCATGCCGGCTAAGTGTTCCTTGAACACATTGGGTGGTAAGCCTTTTGTTAGCGGATCCGCAAGCATATCCTATGTACTTATATGCTCGAGACTTATAGTGTGATCCTGGATTTTATCTTTCACAACATAATACTTTATATCTATTGTCTTGGAAGCATTACTCGACTTCTTGTTGTGAGCATAAAATACCGCGGGTTGGTTGTCAGAGTATATCTTTAGTGGCTTGTGAATACAATCTACCACTTTCAAGTCGGGTATAAATTTCTTTAACCATATCACCTTCCCGGTGGCTTCAAAACATGCTATGAACTCTGCTTGCATCGTGGACGATGCAACTATGGTCTGTTTGGAGCTTTTCCATGAAATAGCCCCTCCAGCAAGAATGAACACGTTCCTGATGTGGATTTTCTATCATCTCTATCTCCCGCAAAATCTGCGTGAATACCCTTTTATCTCCCAGGGAATCCGATCTTCTGTATGTTAGGATGATATCCTTTGTGCCTTGCGCATAATGTAATGCTTTCTTTGTCATCTTCCAGTGCTCTAGGCCTAGATTCGCTTGATATCTACCGAGTACCCCAGTGATAAAAGCTAAGTCAGGGCGTGTGCACACTTGTGCATACTATAAACTTCCAACAGCCGAAGTATATGGCACTGTTTTCATTTGATTGAGCTCGTACTTGTTCTTGGGACATTGGTAATTCCCAAAACTACCGCCCTTGACTATAGGAGCAGGTGTGTCCTTACTCGCATGCATATTGTACTTTTTGAGAACCTTCTCTAAATATGCTTTCTGTGACAGTCCTAAGACTCCATTTTTCCTATCTCGGCGAATTTCAATGCCCAAAACATATGAAGCATCACCAAGGTCTTTCATATCAAAGTTTGAGGATAAAAACTTCTTTGTCTCTTGTAGTAAACTAACACCATTGCTTGCAAGCAAGATATCATCCACATACAAGATTAGGAAAATGTATTTCCCATTTTTAAACTTTGCATAAACGCAGTTATCCTCAACATTTTCTTGAAATCCAAATCTTTTAGTAGTATCACTAAACTTTAGATACCACTGTCTAGAGGCTTGCCTTAGTCCATAAATGGATTTCTTTAGGTGGCATCCCATGTCTTCCTTTCCTTCCATGATAAAACCCCTGGGTTGTTTCATGTAGACATTTTCTTCTAAATCCCCGTTTAGAAATGTCGTCTTTACATCCATTTGATGCAACTCTAAATCAAAATGTGCAACTAATGCCATTATGATTATGAAGGAATCCTTACATGAGACTGGGGAAAAAGTCTCATTGTAGTCTATCCCTTCTCTTTGTGTAAATCCTTTTGCGATGAGTCGTGCTCTATACTTTTCTATATTCCCATTAGAGTCATACTTTGTTTTGTTGACCCATTTACAACCTACTGTTTTGGCTCGTTTAAGAATAATTTCTAAGTCCCAAACATCGTTGGAACTCATCGATTTCATCTCGTCTTCCATTGCCTCCAGCCACTTCGATGAGTGAGGGATTCTCATCGCTTCTTCATATGAAGTGGGATCACCTTCCATATGAACCACTTCTGTGTTATAAACTTTATAATCAGCAGAAATAGCTGATCTTCTTGTTCTGTTAGACCTTCTAAGTGCCTCATTCTCTGGCACATCCTCTAAAATTTGCTATTGTACCTCCCTTTCATGCTAACAACAGGTTCAGTCGGATCCTGAAGGACAGGTTCTGGATCTTCTCCATAGTTGTCATGGTTGGAGTTATAACAGATAGTGCGAAAATGGCTCTTGAATCATCGAATTAGGTGCATGCACCCTCTTCTCCTCAATATCAATTTTTCGAGCTACCATGCCCCCCTCATCATTCCGTCCTCTAAGAAGACCGCATGTCTCGTTTCTACAAACTTTGTGTATCTTTCTGGACAGTATAGATGAAAACCTTTTGATCTATCAGGATAGCCAATGAAATAGCAACTCAATGTTTTGGGATCTAACTTTCCAATGTTTGGATTAAACATTTTGGCCTCAGCTGGGCATCCCCACACCCCGAAGTGTTGCAGGAATGTTACTCTTCCTGTCCACAGCTCGCGCGGTGTTTTGGGCACCAACTTTTTTGGTACTCTATTGAGAATGTGAATGGCGGTTTTAAGCGCCTCCATCCATAATCCCAATGGCAGGTTGGAGTAACTGAGCATGCTGCGTACCATATCCATAAGGGTACGGTTACACCTTTCAGCTACTCCATTTTGCCGAGGCTCGCCCGGCATTGAATACTGGGCTACTATGCCAGTCTCCTACAAAAACTTTGCAAAAGCTCCAGGGACTTGGCCATATGGAGTGTGTCGACCGTAGTACTCCCCCCATGGTCAGACCTCACTATCTTTATTCTTTTGTCAAGCTGATTTTCAACTTTAGCTTTGAATATTTTCAATTTATCCAATGCTTCATTTCTTTCTTTGATTGGATAAATATAACCAAAGCGGAAGTAATCATCCGTGAATGTTATGAACGAATCACAGCCATCCACACTTTTCACAGGAAATGGTCCACAAATGTCAGTGTGAATAATTTCGAGTGTTCTTGTGCTTCGGTTTGCACCCTTTTTGATTTGTTTTACATACTTTCCTTTAACACAATCTATGCATTGTTCTAATTCAGAGAACTCCAACGGAGGAAGAATTTCACTTTTGACTAATCTTTCTATTCTCCCCTTGGAAATATGGCCCAAGCGACAGTGCCATAATTTCGATGAGTCGTGAGTTCTCTTTCTTTTATTTTGTTCTTTTTTCGGCGAGGAACTTTGCTCATTCACAGTATACACATAATGCACTTTTTCATGAAGTGATAATAAATAAAGCTCATTATGGAGGAAAGCATCACCCACATAAGCATTATTATACCAAATGGCACATTTTCCATGTCCAAAATAGCATTCATAATTGTATTTATCCAAACATGAGACGCTTATTAAATTTCTACTACATGAAGGAACAAATAGAATATCTCTAAGCAAAAGCTTGAATCCTTCGGTTAGCTCCAAGGAGACGTCACCGACAGCTTCAACTTCTGCTTGGACACCATTTGCGACTTCAATACTTCTTTCTTTTCTTTGCATAATCCCTGTATAGAGTTTGCAACATGAATAGTTGCACCTGAGTCAATCCACCAAGTAGATTTCGAAAACTGTAAATATAGGGATTCATTAACAAAGGAAACGATGTCGTTACCTCTCTTTGTCATGAAGGCCTTTAGCCACTCAGGGCAATCCTTTTTGTAGTATCATGTTTTCTTGCAGTGGAGAAAAGTGTCCTTGTCCACTGGAAGAGGCGTTTGCTGATGCTAAAAATGCGCGGGACCTTTACCATGTGGCTTTGAAGGAGAACCTTTGTTGTTGGGTTGGAAATTATTTTTCTTTTCCTTCACATAGTTCAGGGAGCCACCATGTAAGGCTTTAATTCTCTCCTCTTCTTGGGCACACATTGCTATTACCTTTTCTATGTCCCATGTATCAGGCTGCATGTTGTAGTTCACAACAAAGGTTTCAAACTCCTTTGGCAGTGAAGCCATGACCAGGTGGACGAGGAGAGCTGGTTTGATCTCCAGATCCGCGTCCATGGGCTTTAGCTTTGCTGCCATGTTGCTCATCCGAAGGATGTGCTCTCTAATGCCATGGCCACCTCCAGTGTAGTTCTCTGTAACCAGTTGTTTTATCAACTAGATGGCATATGTCTTTGAAGAGCGAGTGAACTGACTCTATATCTTGGCAAGCAACTCCCCTGCGAAAGTGCACTCTGCAACTGAGCCCACAACGGCGTTCTCAATTGTATTCTTTATAAATGCCAAACACTTTTTGTTGGCATTTACCCACTTTTGGTTGCTGAGGGAGTAGGACATCTCCACTCGAGCGTAATCCCTATGCTTTTTCTCCCATGCAGCATGAGTGTCTT
Organism: Hordeum vulgare subsp. vulgare; assembly: GCF_904849725.1. Lineage (NCBI taxonomy): Eukaryota > Viridiplantae > Streptophyta > Magnoliopsida > Poales > Poaceae > Hordeum > Hordeum vulgare. The sequence continues at coordinate 108,616,304 of NC_058519.1, read as the reverse complement.
TTGCATCTCTGACTGGCTCTGGAGGTTTAACGGGTTGTGGTTCCTCCAGAACCCAGTCCACCTCAGCACAGGTAAAAGCCAGTCAACTTTCTTCCTCCACTCAGTGTAATTATCACTTCTAAGTGTCGGAATGTCCTTTAGGCAACTCATCAAGTGAAAGCCTCCTGAAATCACAATTTAAGCGAGATCAGTACAACAATTATATGCATTAATCTAACATTGGTCAAATTAAACATACAATTGTCTATGCAAATAAATCTATATTACCTTTGGGCAAATAATAGAAATAAATGCATCTTTAATGCCAATAATGCAACATGATCATGTTATTAACAACGTTGGTTAAAAAAATAACATAACCATATTTATTTCAACAATCACTTTAATATGCTCTTAAAGTTTATTCTCTCTAAACTTTTATTTACTTCATAAAAGAGCACTATTAAATTACTTTGCAGTGGAAAACGTAAATATAAAAAATTCATGTACTTTTTCTACTTTACAGAAAAAATTTCTATGACAAAATAAAAATTCATGAACTTTATTATTCTCTTTATAAATTCATGAACTTTTTTTCTGAAAATTTTCTATTTTTAGTTTCAAAAACTTTTCTATTTCTCTATTTCAGAAACTTTTCTACGTTTTCTTTGCAGAAACATTTCCATTTCTTTTCTATTTTCTAAGCAAAATTTTCGTTAGAAAATATGCATAGAAAAAACTGTATTAAAATCTACCCAGATAATTGGACAAAACCAGTCTATATATAAAAATTGGTCAGGATTGACTGGGCCGAAACCGGCCCAGCTGCCCAGCGCCCGGGCCTCTCTCCCGCTGGCCGCATCCGTCGGCCACAACATGGGACGACCTTCCTCCCCTTTTGGCCCAAAAGCCTGCTTTGCTCTAGGGTTTCGCTCGCGGCTCGATCGGGGCCATCCGATACGATCTGACGGTCGCCCACCCGTGTAGCCCGAACAAAACTGGTGAGCGAGGGGAGACCGACCGAAACCCTCGGTCATTCCCCTCCTCCCCCCCCCCGTGCCGCTCGCTCTGGAGCAGGTGCTCGCGCCGCTCGCTTCTTCTTTCTCCTCCTGTCTTGTGCTGGTGCAGAACTCCGGCGAGACTCTGGCCGTCCGCGGTGACGGGGTCGAAGACCACCGTCCCATGCACGCCCGTGGTTCCCCCCGGCTTGCGGAACACGCCGCGACCCTTCTTTCTCTCGCGGCATGACGCGCAAGCCATTGCCAGCGATGCGTGAGCCGCTGACTCCGGTCGCAGGCGTCGGCAGTGCGCTGTCGCGCCGCGCCGAGCGCGCCTCTGCCGCCTTTTTCTTTTTCTTTGTACTCCCTCTATCTCCTCTGTACATAACCAGATACAGACCCAAAAGAGAGACATAGATATGCACCGTTGCCTTCCCCTTCGCCGGCTGCGCGTCCCCCTCTGTGGTGAGCGCGCCGTCGAACGGATCGGCGATGGTGCTACTTTGCCCCTCTCGGGGTGGCGTTATTCTTCCCCAACTTCGGCTTTGCGATGCGTGTGGGGATCGAGAGGAACAGGCACAACCGAGATGGCGGTGCTCTTTGCCGGATAGGAATTCGGTGGTTTTCTTTTGCTTTTGCTGTTTTATTGTCTTTCTTTGCCCTGTTCTAGGGTTGGTGGGGAGGGGAAACTGTACTTTTGCTACCGAAAATCCATTACTGAAACCTGCCCTGATACCATTGATGGATCTTTGGATCCGGTAAACTGGTGATTCCGATAGTGGTGGTGGGTTTTACCTTGTCCTGCGCTCAAGGAACTCGAGCCTGACGCCATCGCAGAGGGGCGACGGTGATGACGGCAGAGAGAGGTGGTGGCGTCGGTAGTGCTTTCCGTGAGCACCGCGCTAACCCTAGATCGATAGGGCGTGTAGGTTGGGAAAGTGACGGCAACGAACCTCGTGTCTCGTGCCTCGGCCCCCACCTCTGTTAATATAGTGCGGGTCACAGGGGCGCACCAACCATAACGGGTTGGGCGCCCCCGATCAGGGCACATATGGATCAAGGGTCTGGTGGGCCGTTGGGCCGACACGGAGAGATCAACCTAACATCTACCACTCTAAGTGAATCGAAATTGCTTGCTTTAAGCCCATTTTCACATGAAAATATACTGACTTAGGGTTCGATGATGCGGTATCGGCGTTGTCGGAGTCAGAGGATGGTGGTGTTGGTGATGCAGGCTTTGATGAGACCGCGTATGCGGACCAACTTGGTGGCGGGACGCGTAGTTGGAGGTTGTCGTAGGAGTTGATGACGAACATGAGCGATCCAAAGGAGATGCATGGTGCGGGCGGGGGAGGTCGTTGACATCGAACCGTCCTGACTCGTTCATGACAAAGCTGATGGAGCTGAAGGTGAGGCCCTCTCGTGATGCAAGGTTGCTAGTCGTGGTTGAAGATCTGATTTGGGGTCGTTTTTCGGCCGACGCAACCCCTTCCTGGCGCGTCAACTGACGGTACGGAACACTGATAGTACCCTCGATAGGGTGGGAAGCATGGACGGAAGTACCAAAAGAGAGTTTGCACAACGGGGTTACCAAGGTTCGCTTGACCCAAATTTACTTTTGCTTGCTACTATTGAACACAACTGCATCGCCATCATTCTTCAATTTTTCTTTCTCACTATTCCTTCCGGGTGCCCTTTTGTCATGGACGATGGAAGATGGATTTGTGATTGTCTATTCTTCTACATCATCATCATCATCATCATCATCGCTATCTTGTGCATTCATTTTAGGACGTGTTTGGTTGAACTATAGATTTTGTAAAAACTGTTGTGAGCTATGAGTTGTAGAAAAACTGATGTGAACTTTTAGTTGTGGAAAAGCTGAAAGCTATTTGGCTGAAACAAATGTGAAACTTCACTTAAAACTAAAGGTAGATTTAGGCTAATTTATGGCATCCTCTAAAGTTAAGATAGGTTTACATGACCTGTTTGATAGGTTTGTTTTTTCGCCTCAACTATCCATAAACAACAGTTAATTTGGATATAGATGAATTTTTGAAGTTGCTCAAAGCATTTCTTAGAAAACCAGAGAGAGCAGTCAGAATTGGAAAGAAGAAAAGAAGACTTGCCAGTATTGATTATCGTTAGAGCAGGGAAGAAAACTTCGCACTAGCTAAACCGAATCTTTGTGCAGAGATCAGCACTTACTGTATTCTTAAAAAAAGAAGAAGAAGGTATCAGCATTAGCAGGTACTGCTGCTAACAATAATATCAGTAAGCCTAACCACTAGCTTGAAAGCGCAAGCTCGGGCGCAACTTGGCGCCGTGCAACGAGCGGAGACGGGAGAGGATGCGGAAGCAGGAGTAGATTATTGGAGGTTTGAATCTGACAGCGTCCGATCGCCGTTTTTTTCTTTTTCCGTTCACTTTTTTCTGTGGCGAACATCGTACAAAATCGATATCCCCAAGATCCTGCTCCCCGCCTCGCGGATTTGCCGGATCCCCTGCGAGCGAGCCGCGTGTGGCTTATCCTCCTCCCAGTCGAGGCCCCGCAATTATTGGTTAGTCGCCGGTCAGCTTTGATGGCTGCGTGCCGGTTTTCGACGGATCATTTGTGATCACTCTTAACTTTAGACTGGTCGTCTTAGCTATACTTTCTACCAGCAACAGCAAGCTGCTTGAGCTAAGCGTCCTCATTACGGTATGGACGTAGCACATTTTTTTTACTGCACATCAGCACGTGTATGCATGCATGTAGTTGTAGAGATGAGTGTGTGCAGCGGCATCGACCGCATGTACATTAGTCAAGCTGAAGAGCATAAAGAACACCGGGAAAATTTGACAGAGCCCATTTAACTGTCAGTACGTGTTGAGCTGTTCCAATAGCATGATTACAAAGGCGTACTACTAGTACTACACAGAAGGAATCCAATCCAGGAAAGAGATAACTACACAGAAGAGAACCCAGAGGTTTACACATGGAGGCCGGGACCTCATGCGACGATCTGTCCGGCCGTCTGTCTGTCGCCCACCCACGCAACTGTTCTAGGCCTACCCACAGCCGGCTCGCCGCAAAGGATCCGGGCCCCTTCCCACCGGAGGACCACAAGCAAACGCTATCCGCCATCCACTTGTGGGCGGTCGGCCCCACCGGGGAGGACGGGCAGGCGCCCATCTCCGCCGTCCGTTCGCCCCCTCCGGGCGTTTCCCCCGACACGTGGATCTCCGCGCCGGTACGTCGCCGTCGCCCCCACCCCGGCGGGGTGACGTGTCCGCCCACCGCAGACCCGGCGACAACGCCCCACCTGCACGCTTACCTCACACCAGAAACGCCCGCACACTGCACGCATCATCTTTTACGCGCAGGCCACCGACGGCCGGGCCCGGGCTCCCGGAGGCCCCGCGTGTCACCCGCCGCGGACGGGTCTCGAGAAAAGGGAGGGCGCGACGGCAAAGCTGGCCTGCGTGCGTGTGGGGCGGTGAGCTGTCGTGGGGCCCGCGAGGGAGGAGGGAGGCCGCACGTGGCGCGCGATGCGGCGGCCTCACGCACACGTATCCGTACCTGCTGGGCTTTAAAAGCGGGCGGATGCGCGCGGGGGAGGCGACGTGTCGCTGCGGCGTAGGCCCTCGGTGGTGGGACCGCCGGAGCGCGGCAAGTTGCAGCGGCTGTTTGTTGGGTGCCAGTTGCTGCCTGCTGGGTGCCCCTACAGGGTCGCGGAGAGCTACCTCCGCTTCGCCCGGGCCCGCCACACGAGCCGAGCCGATGCGAGCCGGCTCTGGGCTGGTTTCCGGCCCTGGCGTGGGGTCGGCTTGGCCGCTACTACTATACGAGCTGGGAGAAACGAACGAGGTTACTGGATTGGCGCCGTGTTTCTTTTAACGGACTATGTTAATGCATGCCGTGGGGCTCTTGTATGTGGCATGAATGGTTCACGTACAAAATCATGGATTTCGGATAACGTCGTGCCGGTTTATGCTACTACTCTAACCTGATAGACATAGACTATTCGAAACATAAAATTCTTTGATTTTTTCAAGATACGTTAATCATATTAACCAAGAGATAAAAGTTATCCTTGCTTTGCTCCCAAATACGAGAGGGGATTTTCGATCTACGTACCCTTGTAGATCGCACAACAGAAACGTTAACAAACACGATTGATGTAGTGGAACGTTCTCACGTCCCTCGATCCGTCCGCGAACCGTCTCACGAACCGTACCGCGATCCGCTTCGATCTAGTGCCGAACGGATGGCACCTCCGCGTTCAGCACACGTACAGCTCGACGATGATCTCGGCCTTCTTGATCCAGCAAGAGAGACGGAGAGGTAGACGAGTTCTCCGGCAGCGTGACGGCGCTCCGAAGGTTGGTGGTGATCTAATCTCAGCAGGGCTCCGCCCGAGCTCCATAGAAACGCGATCTAGAGGAAAAACCGTGGAGGTATACGATCGGGCTGCCGTGGAAAAGTTGTCTCAAATCAGCCCTAAAACCTCCGTATATATAGGTGGGAGGGGACGGGCCTTGCCTTCGGGCTCAAGGAGCCCCAAGGGGTTTGGCCGAACCAAGGGGGGAAGTCCTGCCCTTCCAATTCTAGTCCAACTAGGATTGGAAGGTGGAGTCCTTCTCCACTTTCCCACTTCCCCTTTTTTCTCTTTGATTTCTTTCTCTCCTGCGCATAGGGCCTCTTGGCTGTCCCACCAGCCCACTAAGGGCTGGTGTGGCACCCCTAAGGCCTATGGGCTTCCCCCGGGTGGGCTGCCCCCCCCCCCCCCGGTGAACATCTGGAACCCATTCGTCACTCCCGGTACATTCCCGGTAATGCCGAAAACTTTCCGGTAATCAAATGAGGTCATCCTATATATTAATCTTCGTCTCCGGACCATTCCGGAAACCGTCGTGACGTCCGTGATCTCATCCGGGACTCCGAACAACATTCGGTAACCAACCATATAACTCAAATACGCATAAAACAACGTCGAACCTTAAGCGTGCACACCGTGCGGGTTCGAGAACTATGTAGACATGACCCGAGGGACTCCTCAGTCAATATCCAATAGCGGGACCTGGATGCCCATATTTGATCCTACATATTCTACGAAGATCTTATCATTTGAACCTCAGTGCCAAGGATTCATATAATCCCGTATATCATTCCCTTTGTCTTCGGTATGTTACTTGCCCGAGATTTGATCGTCGGTATCCGCATACCTATTTCAATCTCGTTTACCGGCAAGTCTCTTTACTCGTTTCGTAATACAAGGTCCCGCAACTTACACTAAGTCACATTGCTTGCAAGGCTTGTGTGTGATGTTGTATTACCGAGTGGGCCCCGAGATACCTCTCCGTCACACGGAGTGACAAATCCCAGTCTTGATCCATACTAACTCAACGGACACCGTCGGAGATACCTGTAGAGCATCTTTATAGTCACCGAGTTACGTTGTGACGTTTGATACACACAAGGTATTCCTCCGGTGCCACTGAGTTATATGATCTCATGGTCATAGGAATAAATACTTGACACGCAGAAAAACAGTAGCAACAAAATGACACGATCAACATGCTACGTTCATTAGTTTGGGTCTAGTCCATCACATGATTCTCCTAATGATGTGATCCCGTTATCAAGTGACAACACTTGCCTATGGTCAGGAAACCTTGACCATCTTTGATCAACGAGCTAGTCAACTAGAGGCTTACTAGGGACAGTGTTTTGTCTATGTATCCACACAAGTATTGTGTTTCCAATCAATAAAATTATAGCATGGATAATAAACGATTATCATGAACAAAGAAATATAATAATAACCAATGTATTATTGCCTCTAGGTCATATTTCCAACAGTCTCCCACTTGCACTAGAGTCAATAATCTAGTTCACATCTCCATGTGATTCTAACGAATCTAACACCCATATTGTTCTGGGGTCTGATCACGTCTTGCTCGTGAGAGAGGTTTTAGTCAACGGTTCTGAAACTTTCAGATCCGTGTGTTCTTTACAAATATTTATGTCATCTTATAGATGCTGCTACTACGTGCTATTCGGAAATACTCTAAATATCTACTCTACTATACGAATCCATTTCACTACTCATAGTTATTCGGATTAGTGTCAAAGCTTGCATCGACGTAACCCTTTACGACGAACTCTTTAACCACCTCCATAATCAAGAAAAATTCCTTAGTCCATTAGTTACTAAGGATAACTTTGACCGCTGCCAGTGATTCAATCATGGATCACTCTCTGTACCTCTCAACATACTTGAGGCAAGGCACACATCAGGTGCAGTACTCAGCATGGCATACTTCAGAGTCTACTGCCAAGGCATAGAAGATGACCTTCGTCTATTCTCTTTATTCTGCCGTGGTCGGGTTTTGAGTCTTACTCAAATTCACACCTAACAACACAATCAAGAACTCCTTCTTTGCTGATCTATTTTGAACTCCTTCAAAAACTTGTCAAGGCATGCATCTTGTTGAAACTTCTATTAAGTGTTTCGATCTATCTCCATAGATCTTGATGCTCAACATTCAAGTAGCTCAATCCAGGTATTCCTTTGAAAAACTCCTTTCGAACAACCTTTTATGCTTCACAGAAATTCTACATTACTTCTGATCAACAATATGTCAACCATATATACGTATCAGAAATTATATAGTGCTCCCACTCACTTCTTTGGAAATACAAGTTTCTCATAAACCTTGTACAAACCCAAAATCTTTGATCATCTCATCAAAGTGTATATTCCAACTCCGAGATGCTTGCACCAATTCATTGAAGGATCACTGGAGCTTGCATACTTGTTAGTATCCTTAGGATCGACAAAACATTCTGATTGTATCACATACAATCTTTCCTCGAGGAAACTGTCGAGGAAACAATGTTTTGACTTCCTATGTGCAATATTTCACAAATAATGCAGCAACTACTAACATAATTCCAACAGACTTTTAGCATCGCTACGAGTGAGAAAAAGACATCATAGTCAACTCTTTGATCTTTGTGGAAAACATCTTTGCGACAAGTTGAGCTTTTCTTAATAGTGACTTATCACCATCATCGTCTGTCTTCCTTTTAAAGATCCATCTTTACTTAATAGTCTTACTACCATCAAGCAGTTCTTCCAGAGTCTACACTTTGTTTTATACATGGATACTCTCTCGGATTTCATGGCCTCCAACATTTGTCGGAATCCGGGCCCACCATTGCTTCTCCATAACTCGTAGGTTCATTGTTGTTCAACAACATGACCTCCAAGACAGGGTTACTGTACCACTCTGTAGCAGTACGCAACCTTGTCAACCTACGAGGTTTGTAGTAACTTGATCCGAAGCTCAATGATCACCATCATCAGTTTGCACTTCAGTTGGTGTAGGTGCCACAGGAACATCTTCCTGCGCCCTGCTACACACTAGTTGAAGTGACGGTTCACTAACCTCATCAAGTTCCACCACCCTCCCACTCAATTCTTTCGAGAGAAACCTTTCCTCGAGAAAGGACTCGTTTCTAGAAACAAACTCTTTGCTTCCGGATCTGAGATAGGAGATGTATCCAACTGTTTTGGATATCCTATGAAGATGCATTTATCCGCTTTGGGTTCGAGCTTTATCAGACTGAAACTTTTTCACATAAGCATCGCAGCCCCAAACTTTCAAGAAACGACAACTTAGATTTCTCTAAACCTCAGTCTATACTATGTCATCTCAACGGAAATACGTGGTGCCCTATTTAAAGTGAATGCGGTTGTCTCTAATGCATAACCCATAAACGATAGTGGTAATTCGATAAGAGACATCATAGTATGCACCATACCAAATATGGAGTGGCTATGACGTTCAGACACATCATCACACTATGGTGTTCCAGGTGGCATGAACTGTGAACCAATTTCCACATTGTCTTAACTGCGTACCAAAACTCGTAACTCAGATATTCATCTCTATGATCATATCGTAGACAGTTTATCCTCTTGTTACGACGAACTTCACTCTGAAACAGAATTGAACTTTTCAATATTTCAGACTTGTGATTCATTAAGTAAATACTCAGTATCTACTCAAATCATCATTGAAGTAAGAACATAATGATATCCACTGCGTGCCTCATCACCCATTGGACTGCATACATCAAAATGTATTACTTCCAACAAGTTACTATCTTGTCTCATCTCAATGAAAATAAGGCCTTGCTCATGTGGTATGATTTGCATGTCACAAGTGATTCAAAATCAAGTGAGTATAAACATCCATCAGTATAGAGCCTCTTCATGCAATTTATACCAACACGACTCAAGCGGCAGTGCCACAAGTAAGTGGTACTATCATCATTACCTTGTATCTTTTGGCACAAATATCATGAACATGTGTAACACTACGATCGAGATTCCATAAACCATTGAAGGTGATTATTTCAAGCAAACAGAGTAACCATTATTCTCTTTAAATGAATAATCGTATTGCAATAAACACGATCCAATCATGTTCATGCTTAACGCAAGCACCAAATAACAATTATTTAGGTTTTAACACCAATCCCAATGGTAGAGGGAGCGTGTGACGTTTGATCATATCAACCTTGGAAACACTTCCAACACGTATCGTCACCTTGCCTTTAGCTAGTCTCCGTTTATTCCGTAGCTTTCATTTTGTGTTACTAATCACTTAGCAACCGAACCGGTATCCAATACCCTCGCACTACTAGGAGTACTAGTAAAGTACACATCAACATCATGTATATCAAATATACTTCTTTCGACTTTGCCAGCCTTCTTATCTACCAAGCATCCAGGGTAGCTCCGCCTCAGTGACCGTTCCCCTCATAACAGAAGCACTTAGTTTCGGGTTTGGGTTTAATATTGGGTCTCTTCATTAGTGCAACAACTGTTTTTGCCGTTTCACGAAGTATCCCTTCTAGCCCTTGCCTTTCTTGAAACTTAGTGGTTTTACTAACCATCAACCATTGACGCTCCTTCTTGATTTCTACTTTCATAGTGTCAAACATCGCGAATCGCTCAAGGATCATTGTATCTATCCTTGATATGTTATAGTTCATCACGAAGCTCTCACAGCTTGGTGGCAGTGACTTTGGAGAACCATCACTATCTCATCTGGAAGATCAACTCCCACTTGATTCAAGCGATTGTCGTACTCACACAATCTGAGCACACGCTCAACGATTGAGCTTTTCTCCTTTACTTTGTGGACAAAGAATCTTGTCGGAGGTCTTATACCTCTTAACAAGGGCACAAGCATGAAATCACAATTTCATCTCTTTAGAACATCCCTTATGTTCCGCGACATTTCAAAACGTCTTCAGCGTCTTGCTTCTAAGCGATTAAGTATTTTGCACTGAACTATCACGTAGTCATCAGAAGCGTGTATGTCGGATATTCACAACATCCACAGACGACGCTCGAGGTTCAGCACACCGAGTGGTGCATTAAGGACATAAGCCTTCTGCACAGCAACGAGGACAATCCTCAGTTTTACAGACTTAGTCCGCAAAGTTTGCTACTATCAACTTTCAACTAAATTTTCTCTAGGAATATATAAAAACAGTAGATCTATAGCGCAAGCTACATCGTAATTCGCAAAGACCATTAAACTATGTTCATGACAATTAGTTCAATTAATCATATTACTTAAGAACTCCCACTCAAAAAGTACATCTCTCTAGTCATTTGAGTGGTACATGATCCAAATCCACTATCTCAAGTCCGATCATCACGTGAGTCGAGAATAGTTTCAGTGGTAAGCATCTCTATGCTAATCATATCAACTATATGATTCATGCTCGACCTTTCGGTCTCATGTGTTCCGAGGCCATGTCTGCACATGCTAGGCTCGTCAAGTTTAACCCGAGTGTTCCGCGCGTGCAACTGTTTTGCACCCGTTGTATGTGAACGTTGAGTCTATCACACCCGATCATCACGTGGTGTCTCGAAACGAAGAACTTTCGCAACGGTGCACAGTCGGGGAGAACACAATTTGAGCTTGAAATTTTAGTGAGAGATAACCTCATAATGCTACCGTCGTTCTAAGCATAATAAGGTGCATAAAGGATTAACATCACATGCAATTCATAAGTGACATGATATGGCCATCATCATGTGCTTATTGATCTCCATCACCAAAGCATCGACACGATCTTCTTGTCACCGGCGTCACACCATGATCTCCATCAACGTGTTGCCATCGGGGTTGTCGTGCTACTCATGCTATTACTACTAAAGCTACATCCTAGCAATATAGTAAACGCATCTGCAAGCACAAACGTTAGTTTAAAGACAACCCTATGGCTCCTGCCGGTTGCCGTACCATTGACGTGCAAGTCGATATTAACTATTACAACATGATCATCTCATACATCCAATATATCACATCACGTCGTTGGACATATCACATCACAAGCATACCCTGCAAAAACAAGTTAGACGTCCTCTAATTGTTGTTGCATGTTTTACGTGGTGACCATGGGTATCTAGTAGGATCGCATCTTACTTACGCAAACACCACAACGAAGATATATGAATTGCTATGTAACCTCATCCAAGGACCTCCTCGGTCAAATCTGATTCAACTAAAGTTGGAGAAACCGACACTCGCCAGTCATCTTTGAGCAACGGAGTTGCTCGTAGGGATGAAACCAGTCTCTTCTAAGCGTAGGGGTAATGTCGGTCCGAGCCGCTTCGATCCAACAATACCGCAGAATCAAGAAAAGACTAAGGAGGGCAGCAAATCGCACATCACTGCCCACAAAAACTTTTGTGTTCTACTCAAGATAACATCTACGCATGAACCTAGCTCATGATGCCACTGTTGGGTAACGTCGCATGGGAAACAAAAATTTTCCTACGCGCACGAAGACCTATCATGGTGATGTCCATCTACAAGAGGAGATTTCCGATCTACGTACCCTTGTAGATCGCACAACAGAAGCGTTAAGAAACGCGGTGGATGTAGTGGAACGTCCTCACGTCCCTCGATCCGCCCTGCAAACCGTCCCACGAACCGTCCCGCGATCCGTCCCACGATCCGCTCCGATCTAGTCCCGAACGGACGACATCTCCGCGTTCAGCACACGCACAGCTCGACGATGATCTCGGCCTTCTTGATCCAGCAAGAGAGACGAAGAGGTAGATGAGTTCTCCGGCAGCGTGACGGCACTCCGGAGGTTGGTGGTGATCTAATCTCAGCAGGGCTCCGCCCGAGCTCCACAGAAACGCGATCTAGAGGAAAAACCGTGGAGGTATGTGGCCGGGCTGCCGTGGAAAAGTTGTCTCAAATCAGCCCTAAAACCTCTGTATATATAGGTGGGAGGGGAGGGGCCTTGCCCTGGGGCTCAAGGATCCCCAAGGGGTTCGGTCGAACCAAGGGGGGAAGTCCTCCCCTTCCAATCGTAGTCCAACTAGGATTGGAAGGTGGAGTCCTTCTCCACTTTCCCACTTCCCCTTTTTTCTCTTTGATTTCTTTTTCTCCTGCGCATAGGGCCTCTTGGACTGTCCCACCAGCCCACTAAGGGCTGGTGTGGCACCCCTATGGCCTATGGGCTTCCCCCGGGTGGGCTGGCCCCCCCGGTGAACATCCGGAACCCATTCGTCACTCCCGGTACATTCTCGGTAATGCCGAAAACTTTTCGGTAATCAAATGAGATCATCCTATATATCAATCTTCATCTCCGGACCATTCCGGAAACCCTCGTGACGTCTGTGATCTCATCCGGGACTCCGAACAACATTCAGTAACCAACCATATAACTCAAATACACATAAAACAACGTCGAACCTTAAGTGTGCAGACCCTGCGGGTTCGAGAACTATGTAGACATGACCCGAGGGACTCCTCGGTCAATATCCAATAGCGGGACCTCGATGCCCATATTGGATCCTACATATTCTACGAAGATCTTATCGTTTGAACCTCAGTGCCAAGGATTCATATAATCCCGTATATCATTCCCTTTGTCCTTCGGTATGTTACTTGCGCGAGATTTGATCGTCGGTATCCGCATACCTATTTCAATCTCGTTTACCGGCAAGTCTCTTTACTCGTTCCGTAATACACGATCCCGCAACTTACACTAAGTCACATTGCTTGCAAGGCTTGTGTGTGATGTTGTATTACCGAGTGGGCCTCGAGATACCTCTCCGTCACACGGAGTGACAAATCCCAGTCTTGATCCATACTAACTCAATGGACACCTTCGGAGATACCTGTAGAGCATCTTTATAGTCACCCAGTTATGTTGCGACATTGGATACACACAAGGTATTCCTCTAGTGCCAGTGAGTTATATGATCTCATGGTCATAGGAATAAATACTTGACACGCAGAAAAACAGTAGCAACAAAATGACACGATCAACATGCTACGTTCATTAGTTTGGGTCTAGTCCATGACATGATTCTCCTAATGATGTGATCCCGTTATCAAGTGACAACACTTGCCTATGGTCAGGAAACCTTGACCATCTTTGATCAACGAGCTAGTCAACTAGAGGCTTACTAGGGACAGTGTTTTGTCTATGTATCCACACAAGTATTGTGTTTCCAATCAATACAATTATAGCATGGATAATAAACGATTATCATGAACAAAGAAATATAATAATAACCAATGTATTATTTCCTTTAGGGCATATTTCCAACAGTCTCCCACTTGCAGTAGAGTCAATAATCTAGTTCACATCTCCATGTGATTCTAACGAATCTAACGCCCATATTGTTCTGGGGTCTGATCACGTCTTGCTCGTGAGAGAGGTTTTAGTCAATGGTTCTGAAACTTTCAGATCCGTGTGTTCTTTACAAATATTTATGTCATCTTATAGATGCTACTACTACGTGCTATTCGGAAATACTCCAAATATCTACTCTACTATATGAATCCATTTCACTACTCATAGTTATTCGGATTAGTGTCAAAGCTTGCATCGATGTAACCCTTTACAACGAACTCTTTAACCACCTCCATAATCGAGAAAAATTCCTTAGTCCATTAGTTACTAAGGATAACTTTGACCGCTGTCAGTGATTCAATCATGGATCACTCTCTGTACCTCTCAACATACTTGAGGCAAGGCACACATCAGGTGCAGTACTCAGCATGGCATACTTCAGAGTCTACTGCCAAGGCATAGAAGACGACCTTCGTCTATTCTCTTTATTCTGTCGTGGTTGGTTTTTGAGTCTTACTCAAATTCACACCTTACAACACAGTCAAGAACTTCTTCTTTGCTGATCTATTTTGAACTCCTTCAAAAACTTGTCAAGGCATGCATCTTGTTGAAACTTCTATTAAGTGTTTCGATCTATCTCCATAGATCTTAATGCTCAACGTTCAAGTAGCTCAATCCAGGTATTGCTTTGAAAAACTCCTTTCAAACAACCTTTTATGCTTCACAGAAATTCTACATTACTTCTGATCAACAATATGTCAACCGTATATACGTATCATAAATTATATAGTGCTCCCACTCGCTTCTTTGGAAATATAACCTTGTACAAACCCAAAATCTTTGATCATCTCATCAAAGTGTATATTCCAACTCCGAGATGCTTGCACCAGTCCATTGAAGGATCACTGGAGCTTGCATACTTGTTAGTATCCTTAGGATCGACAAAACATTCTGATTGTATCACATACAATCTTTCCTCGAGGAAACAATGTTTTGACTTCCTATGTGCAATATTTCAGAAATAATGCAGCAACTACTAACATAATTCCAACAGACTTTTAGCATCGCTACGAGTGAGAAAAACACATCATAGTCAACTCTTTGATCTTTGTGGAAAACATCTTTGCGACAAGTTGAGCTTTTCTTAATTGTGACTTATCACCATCATCGTCTGTCTTCCTTTTAAAGATCCATCTTTACTTAATAGTCTTACTACCATCAAGCAGTTCTTCCAGAGTCTACACTTTGTTTTATACATGGATACTCTCTCGGATTTCATGGCCTCCAGCAATTTGTCGGAATCCGGGCCCACCATTTCTTCTCCATAACTCGTAGGTTCATTGTTGTTCAACAACATGACCTCCAAGACAGGGTTACTGTACCACTCTGTAGCAGTACGCAACCCTGTCAACCTACGAGGTTTGTAGTAACTTGATCCGAAGCTCAATGATCACCATCATCAGTTTCCACTTCAATTGGTGTAGTTGCCACAGGAACATCTTCCTGCGCCCTCCTACACACTGGTTGAAGTGACAGTTCACTAACCTCGTCAAGTTCCACCACCCTCCCACTCAATTCTTTCGAGAGAAACCTTTCCTCGAGAAAGGACCCGTTTCTAGAAACAAACACTTTGCTTACGGAAACCCTCGTGACGTCCGTGATCTCATCCGGGACTCCGAACAACATTCGGTAACCAACCATATAACTCAAATACACATAAAACAATGTCGAACCTTAAGTGTGCAGACCCTGCAGGTTCGAGAACTATGTAGACATGACCCGAGGGACTCCTCGGTCAATATCCAATAGCGGGACCTCGATGCCCATATTGGATCCTACATATTCTACGAAGATCTTCTCGTTTGAACCTCAGTGCCAAGGATTCATATAATCCTGTATATCATTCCCTTTGTCCTTCGGTATGTTACTTGCCCGAGATTTGATCGTCGGTATCCGCATACCTATTTCAATCTCGTTTACCGGCAAGTCTCTTTAGTCGTTCCGTAATACAAGATCCCGCAACTTACACTAAGTCACGTTGCTTGCAAGGCTTGTGTGTGATGTTGTATTACCGAGTGGGCCCCGAGATACCTCTCCGTCACACGGAGTGACAAATCCCAGTCTTGATCCATACTAACTCAACGGACACCGTCGGAGATACCTGTAGAGCATCTTTATAGTCACCGAGTTACGTTGTGACGTTTGATACACACAAGGTATTCCTCTGGTGCCACTGAGTTATATGATCTCATGGTCATAGGAATAAATACTTGACACGCAGAAAAACAGTAGCAACAAAATGACACGATCAACATGCTACGTTCATTAGTTTGGGTCTAGTCCATCACATGATTCTCCTAATGATGTGATCCCGTTATCAAGTGACAACACTTGCCTATGGTCAGGAAACCTTGACCATCTTTGATCAACGAGCTAGTCAACTAGAGGCTTACTAGGGACAGTGTTTTGTCTATGTATCCACACAAGTATTGTGTTTCCAATCAATACAATTATAGCATGGATAATAAACGATTATCATGAACAAAGAAATATAATAATAACCAATTTATTATTGCCTTTAGGGCATATTTCCAACAAGAACAAACAAACATTGAGCCGCACCCAAAATTGGCCTCCTTTTTGCATCTTGTCCGAGAGGAAAACATGTGTCATTCGACCTAAACAGTGAACATTGGAGCAACCGGAGATGCTACAAAATAGCGCTGAGAAGAAACACATGATAGAGCAGCAATAGGTGCCCAAGATCAGATGTTGATAACCCGTCTCCGATGCAGCGATGGACTCCAGGAGGATGGAAACAGTGCACCTTGGTCTCCTTGACGGTTGAAGAAACAAGGAACAAAGGCCTCCAAAATCTCCATATCCCATCGCCTCATGAGCTCATTTGAAGAGCTAGCAGCAGATGCACCACTAGATGCATCCTTTCTCCATGTCAGTAGGCTTTTTTTAAGCAGCCACATAATTTTCATTAGACAATATATTCACATAGATTACACATGTGGTCACCATAAAAGAAAAACATGCTTGTCAAGAAAATTTGCATAAAGAACTCCGCAACAAGTAAAATTACTATTCCACCCTTTGAGAAAGTTGTGCCTCGCCAAAACGTTGTTCATAAACGTCCTCTACCGCCATCGTGGCAACGTCAGAAAAGGAGGACAACAACCGCCATACCAAGATCTGGGAGAGCACCATCACATACAAAGATGCTTTTCGAGCAGATGAACCGGGCCGCCGCAAGTGACGAGATCAAGACTTTGTGGCACATTGGTCAGGGATCTTCCCCATGGTCACTAGATCTCGACGCCGTCAACTTCATCCGATGTAGTCGAAGAAGACCATCACCACATGCCGTCATCCACACACCCAACTAGAAGACATCAAACACAACTATAGTAGCCGACACGACCGTGACCCATGAGAGTGCCAACGGCCAACCACCAGACACGAAGCTCACCGGATCCAAAGGTCGGCAAGACGACTGTGCTACCTGCCCCCCGACGCCACCGGTTCGAACGACGCCGAGATGGAGGAAGAGCAGAGGCAAATTATTTCAACACGACGTCGTCTCCTCCATGGAAGCAACGCCTCAAGGAAGCACTAGGCCAACTCTAACTAAAGGTTGGAGCCTAAGCACCAGGTCCCCACTCCCCACCCCCTCTCATCGTTGGAGCGACGGGCGAAGGAGGCAGGGACCGGCGGGCAGCGCCTTAGCGATGAAGTTACGGGCAGTTGAGATCGCCCAGATCTTTTTTTCGAGAGAGGTGGGTGATATGGGAACCACTATCTTAACAACATGGAAGTAGGCTAGGAGAGTGCACTCTGTCCAACGAGCGATGCTTGTCTGCGCCAACATAGATCTTGCATACGGCATCACGTCGGACAAACTCACATACGACATCACGCGAGACAACCTCTCATACGACATCATGCTAGACAACTCATAAGCAAAACACCATCTACCACTACTATGTACATAATGACGAGTTCAATTTATGTGGCAATTTTACTAAGTATTTTATGCCTACACCATAGGCTTTGTGGGATTTTATAGTGTTCACACACCTCTTTTTGTTGATAATCCCTCAGGTAAAGATTTTTGGACCAATTGTCATAAAAGATCCGCATAAATGATAATGAAATCAAGTATTTAAAGTGATAATAACCTACCATAAAAGAATCAAGCAAGGAGGCCAAAGCAGGAAACATCGCAGGGGCTCCAGAGTAAAATACGACGTTACATACAACTAGCCCGCTCGTATGGGTTGTCGTATGAAGTGCCGCCGTCGCCCCCTTGTCGACTACTTCGGCCCCATGAAACCGGCCCGTGGATCACGCACCGAGAGACACAATAAACTCGTCCAGAAGGTAGAACCATAGCTTCTGGAGTTCATCCAGAGGATGGATTCACAAGGAGAAGAGGGCCATCTTCCTCAACGCGTACACGGGGGCTTCAACATTATCATCACTATCATCGTCATCATCATCACCAGTGTCATCATCATCATCCACATCCTTCTCGTTGTAACCCTAGTGGATTGTCTTGTATGTTATATGAATCATCCATCCATGTATTACATCACTATGGTTATGATGTTTGTTTTCCCCATGTGTGAGTAGAACCCTATTTCTCGGGGATATGGATGAACCTTGGTATGTGTAGGATCTGAAACATTACTTTGGATATGAGATTCCCTGTTGAATGATTAGTTTAATAACTTCATGAATGTCGTGAAGGGTCCCCACTCCACATTTAGCCTTATGGCCATGTAGTATATCATTGTCATTGTAAAGGGCTAGGATGTGGGGATAATTCAAGGTGAAAGTAAAAGCCTCTTGCTCCTAACCTTTGCAATTAGCTGGGGAATTATGGAGAACCCCTAGAGAGGTTGCGTCCATGGGGTAACCTTTAATTATCATGAGTTGTAACCCTTTGGGGGAGACTATGATGGTGGCGTGCGTGACACCCAATCTACTTTGAGTAGAACGTGTTCTATACCCAGCTCCGCACAACATAATTGTCAACAGTGGCTCAAGTATCCATACCATTATTTGCCTAAGTATAGGTGTGTTAGAAACATACCAATGGGGATTCCGGACTCCCCCAAAATGCCTTACTCCTCTGCTTGTCACTAGTCATTCAATAGTTTCTCTTTGTTTACTTTTAGGTTATTTATTCCCAGTTTGTCCTACTACTCAACCAATATTTATTACCACCCCCACTTTGCTTTAAGTCTAAAATTATTTGTAGGAACAAAAATACATAATTCACTACCAGATGCAAAATTCCTATTCATGGCTCCCCGTGAGATCGATTCTCTTACTTCGAAAAGGCCACAACTAAACCATGTGTAGTTGGAGGCTATCACAAGACAACCATGAGAATGACCTGACGCCAGCTAAATATAGTGGGGATCGAGCTAGTGAATCTTGTAGGGGGAAGGGGGCTCTCAAATCTGAGTGGTGGGAGAGAGAATGACCTGAATGACTTCCGCAAAATATGTTCCGTAAGTCCATTTGTCAACCATTCCTTTTCAGGGAAATGTATCACTGAATTTGAAAATTTATACTACTAATTTTCAATACCAAGTGAGTGATGGTATTTTCACTAGACTAATTACAGTGAACTCTTTATATATCGAGATTGAATATTACACAAATATTACAACTGGTTCTTGTGGTTTTGTTGCGGTTCATCTATTTTTGTGAGGACGTACTATAAGCACAACTAGCAAATAGGGTTGTGTGCCCATATGGGCATTGCTCTGCATCAATCTCAAGCTAGTATTACCTAGAAAAAAATAAATATCAATACAATATCCCCTCGCAAAAAATAAATCTCAATCCAATATCCATAGCTTATTTGAATTCCAGAACACGTGAATAGAAAATATTTATAATAAGATGGCATGGTGATTAGGAGTCGACTTCCACATTGCCTCGAGCCACTCGCACCATCGCAGGTTTCTCTGGCCTATGCACGTCGCTACTATGATAGGTGGACGAGCTGACCACAAATCTGAGTATCCGGTCCATGTCTCATAAGTTTTGAAATATCATAGTTGTTGGTGAAATCGAGGGAGTAGCAGCAGTGTGAGTAATTCTTTGT
This sequence comes from Hordeum vulgare subsp. vulgare, assembly GCF_904849725.1. Classification (NCBI taxonomy): domain Eukaryota; kingdom Viridiplantae; phylum Streptophyta; class Magnoliopsida; order Poales; family Poaceae; genus Hordeum; species Hordeum vulgare. Next base: position 108,596,524 of record NC_058519.1, on the reverse strand, counting down.
GGCTTTCTCCATATCGTCGCACTTTTTTCGAGTGATGCAATAAGTCAGATGATGATGTCAATCATCGTATACCCTACTTGGCATGGTTAGAGTTATCCATGGATGAGTGCTACTTTGTAAATGCATTGGGTTCCCCTCCCCAATAGGAAGGGATTGATGTAGCAGAGTAGCAACAAGTATTTTCCTTAGTGAGAACCAAGGTTTAATGAACAAATAGGAGAAGCACGCAATCAACCGTGGACAATACCTGCGCACAAAAGAACAAAAATTGCACCCAACATGGATAAGAGGGTTCTCAATCTCCTTGTACTCGTTAATTGCAAGGATTAAATATGATAGTGGTTGGTAGATACATTGCAAAGTAAATAAAAGGTAAATAAATTGCAGCAAGTAAATGGAGCTTTTGTAAATATGTGGAATAGACCCGGGGGACATAGTTTTTACTAGAGGCATCTCTCTCAAGAACATAGCATACAGTGGGCAAACAAATTACTGTTGGGAAACTGATAAAAAAGTGCATAGTTATGATGTTATTCATGGTATAATCATGTACATACACATTACATTTGTGACAAGTAGACCGACTAGTGACTACATCTATTACTATTACTCCACAAATCGACCGCTATCCATCATGCATCTGGGGCATTAAATTCATGAAAACCTAAGTAGTGCTTTAAGCAAGATGACATAATGTAGACAAAATATAAGAAGCAATATGTCACTCGTGCAACGATGTGCTACACGAACGGTTTTAACCCCTTTCTGTGACGACATTGTAAACCGTCGCCTGGTGAGTGTGGGCGATAGGGGGGGGGTCCTTCCCACATGACCCAAAAATCATCGGGGATAGGGAGTAGGAATGCATACGTTTTCCAGAACAAAGCGCATGCTATATCGTATGTATTCCAAATGCAATTCTTCACACAACTATTTTTGATATATCGAATATCCCAAACGCTCCATCCTTGCTACTCGTGTGTGCTGGCATTACCATCGCAGCTAGTATTCTATGGGGCTACGTTTACGATGCGTGTCCCATCACAAACAATTCACGATTATAAAACGTGTATGATAAGCACACAATCACACACATTTACTTCTCCCAAACCATATGCGATAAATAATTAAGAAGATTAGCTAATTATCGTACAAGTGTTGGATAGGATTATGAAACGTCGGACCGTCGTAAGAGTGTTGTACATGATAACAATCACACACGCTATTATGGGGTGCAACGTTTACGATGCGTACCATATGAGAAACAGTTCATGGTTATAAAGAGTTTACGGTGTGATAGGGGGGTTCTTCCCACACGAGGAAGTGCCTCCTTCCCCAAACAACCAGGGATCCAACCGAAAGCAAAGCAATGGCAATCGTCGTCACAACAAGTAGATGATTAGATGCTCGTTTCTCCTAGTTTAGTATGCATTTAATTGCTTACTTTGGTGTGTGCAAATGTTATGTTTGTAGTCACTTATGTAATTGTATGCTTAATTTGGTTATGTAATTCTATTCTTATAAGTATACATGTTGATGTTCTGTAGTTAGAGCATAGATGTTGTGCGGATAGAGCAAATCACATCACACATGGACTAAACAATGGAACCCGTTGGTCATGATTTCATCAATTGCTCACAATTGTATACGGGCAATCGTTTTCTCACAACACACCCGACTTGTTAACAAGAATCATCTATGTTGTTATTGGTATTCCCACACATTTCTGATTACTAACCTGTCGCGTATCACACACATCTTGTTAAGTTGAGCCGTTTCTGTTGTCTTTCCTAATCGAAAACAGTTCGTCCTAGTGAACTGTATGCCGTATATCACACACACCTTGATCTGGCTGACCGTTTCTGTTGTGTTTCCTAACCGCAAACAGTTCATATGAGTGAATTGTATGCCGCATATCGCACACACCTTCATCTGGCTGCCCATTTCTATTGTTCTGCCTCATCGCAAACAGTTCATTCGAGTGAACCGTATCCCACGCATCGCACACGAAACTCTAATCTAAATCGTGTTTGATGTCTCCGCCATTGCAAATGGTTTGCATCCTTTGTGAAGATTTTCCCACATCACTGTTTGCGATTAATGCATCGCATACAGTTTTGCCAAAGGGTCTCTGATTGTAGTGTCGCATTTGTACAATCCCGGAGTAGTGTGTTTAGACCCCGTCATTTTATCCTTAGTAGCAACAATAAAAATACGTGCCTCGCTACCCCTTTTGTCACTTGGTGAAGACACCACAAAATTGAACATACTATTATGCACCACTCCCTCTAATTATATACTCATCTACTTGGCTAAAGAAGACTCATAGATTGGAAAGCATACATATCTTTAACAATCATACATAACAAAGTCAATATAAATTTCAGAGAAGCCTGGGTTACTGTCAATGAATAATCTGATCATAAACCCATAAATCATCGGATCCCAACAAACACACCACAAAACAGGATTACATCAGATTGATATCCGAAGAGAACATGGTATTGAAGATCATAGAGAGAGAGACATCTACATAATCACTATGGACCCGTAGGTCTATGGTGAACTACTCACACATCATCATGGAGGTAGCAAGGTTGATGTAGAAGGCCTCCATGATCAATTTCCCCTCCCACAGAGTACTAGTGGGGTCACCTACTAGTGGTAGGGTCATGGACCAAACATCCAGGGCCCACCTAGGGCCCCACATAATCATTAAGACCTCAGGGCCACACCTCCATTCGGATGCATACATCAGGTCCACTCAGGACTATTAAGTCACTCAGGCGTCTCCATGCCAGTCAGCCAAGCTCCAACACTCACACAGAGAGAAGGCGTGGACGATGTCAAACCTGCAACGGGCAAAGGACTTAACACCGTACATGAAGTGCACTCATAGCTACCATTACATATAACAACTAGAGTTAGGGCTGCCATTTCATGTATCTCCCGTAGTTATGATCATTAATGCCCTTGAAGCGGCTCACTAATGGGGCGTGGCATACTATATAAGCCACCCTCGAGCTGTGTGACAAGGGTTCAACACCCTGTGTAATCATACACCCGAGATAAAACACAAGCCTCCGGGCACGAGACGTAGGGTCTTTACCTCTCCTAGGGGGGGTTCTAAACTCGCTAAATCCGAGTGATACGCTTGCACCGTAGCTTGGCTTCGCCCCTCGTTTGTACTCCTAGTACCCATTGTCAGGATAGTTTCCTTGATAGTTGGCACCTTGTAGGATCAAAAGTATGTCTAGAAGGGGGGGGTGATTAGACTACTTGACAAGAAAAAAACTTAGCCTTTTCCCAATTTTAGTTGAGGGCCAGTTTTGAAGTTATGGCAAGTCAAGTACACCCTACACATGCAGTTCTAAGAGTATATCAGCGAAATGTAAAACATGCAAGTGCAAAGTAAAGGAGTAAGGTAGGGAGATCAAACGCATGAGGTTGACACAACAATTTTTGGCATGGTTCTGATAGGTGGCGCTATCGTACGTCCATGTTAGTGAAGACTTCAACCTATGGAGGGTAACGACTGCGAGAGTCCACAGAGGGCTCCATCCACGAAGGTTCCACAAAGAAGCAGCCTTGTGTATTCCACCACGGCTACCGCCCACGAAGGACTAGCCTTACTCACGATAGATCTTCACGAAGTAGGATATCTCCTTTCCCTTACAAACATCTTGGTTCAACTCCACAACACGAAGTAGAAGGCTCCCAAGAGACATCTAACCAATCTAGGAGGCACCAACCTCCAAAAGGTAATAGATGTGGTAGAACGATGAACTCCTTGCTCTTGTGCTTCTAAAGATAGTCTCCTGAACACAAAATCACTCTCTCATAGAATAGCCATGGGTAGGAGAGATTGATTTTGGTGGAAAGCAAGTTGGGGAGGCTAGGGATCAAGTTTCAAATGATTGGATTGGAATATGTTGGTCTCAACACATGAGTAGGTGGCTCTCTCTCAGAAAAATGGATCTGCTAATGAAGTGTGTGTTCTGAGTGCTTCTCCCACAAATGAGAGGTGGGTGAAGGGGTATATACATGCACGAGCCAAAATCCAACCATTACACCTGAAGTGGCGAACTCGATGACACCGAAGTCATAAACTCGGTGGTACCGATTTGCACCAAAGGCAAAAACTTTTGAATCTCGGTGGAACCGATATACACAACTCGGTGGCACCGAAAAGGTGGTTAATAGTCAATTGACACAGCTCGGTGACACCGATACTCCAACTCGGAAATTCTGATTTTGTGTACCGAGGCAACAGAATGTTGGTCACCCAAACTTGGTAGCACCGACACGGTTTCGGTTGCACCAATTTGGTGAGTATGGCCAGGGTTCTGTCTGAGATGAAACTCGGTGGTGCCGAAATGGGAAAGTTGGTGGCACCGATTTTGAGTATGTGGTTTTGGATAGAATGGTTATGTGGGAAAATGACTGAGTATTTTTGGTGGCTAACTTTCAGCACTTGGTTGACCCAAAGCAAGTCTGTCACCATCCCGAGTACATGCACCAGGTCATGTCTTAGGACATAGAATGGATGTTGTACTAGAGATTCAGAGATGACCTATCGTTGTGTCTCATAGTTGGGTCTATCCAAATCAGACCTTATCTCGACCCGGATCCGACTACATCGAATCCGACCAGATCTTTCTGAGTCCATATTATCCGGCTAGCATACAATGCTACATGGTTAGTGAGACCGTAGCATTCACCGTATCATATGCTAGTCTAGTTGGTTGCGCGTCCACACAACTCTTTTGACTAGGGACCATTTATGACAGTCATCATACAATGTATAGTCTCACAAACAAGTCACACACTTGTTAATACACATCATTGATAATGTCCACAGACTAGCTTTATTCATAAACACATAGGAAATATCATCATGCATGATTGCCTCTAGGGCATATCTCCAATAGTCTCCCACTTGCACTAGAATCAATCAAATAGACATCAAATGCCCATAGCTCTAATGTGGCCCTCATGCTTGGGTTGTGGAAGCAGCTTAGTCAACGGATTTGAGACATTTGCATCCGTGTGATTCTTGCGTCAATTAGTATCACCATCATGTACGAGCTTTCTTATCAGGTGATACTTTCGGTCTATGTGCCTGGTCTTGTGATGTTGCCATGGCTCCTTGGCGTGTGTGATGGCACCTGAATTATCACAATAAAGGTCCAAAAATTTTGACCAGCCCGGGAACAGACCAAGATCCTCCAGGAACTTATGAATCCAAACACCTCCCTTTGCATCTTCACAAGCCGCAATGTATTCGGCCTCTGTTGGGGAGTCGGCCACCATAGCTTGCTTGGAACTCGTCCAGCTCACTGCTCCTCCATTCATGACATACACGAGTCCAGCTTGCAATCGACAATCATCCCTGTCGGTTTGGAAACTAGCATCAATGTAACTCTTTTTGCTGAGCTCCTCCTCATCTCCATAAACTAGGAACATATTTTTAGTCCTTTTTCAGGTACTTCAAGATAGAATTCACCGCTGCCCAATGACTCTCACCCGGGTTGGCCTGGTATCTTCTTGTTAAGCTTGTTGCATAGGCAACATCATGTCGTGTACATAGCATGGCATACATGATGGATCCTCCTGCCGAATCATACGGAATCCTACTCATCCGGTTTCACTCATCAGAACTTGTAGGAATCCGAGTCTTGCTTAGCCTTATACCATGTGAGACGGGCAAGAACCCTTTCTTGGCCTCACTCATGTTTAACCGCTTCAACACTTTGTCTATGTACGTGCTCTGTCTTAAGCCGAGCAACCTCCTCGATCTATGTCTATAGATCTTCATGCCTAAAATGTAAACTTCCTCTCCAAGGTCCTTCATTGAAAAGTTGTCATTCAATAATTCCTTGACTTAGTTCAGCATTGAACATCATTTCCGATCAGTAGTATGTCATCCACATACAAGATCAAAAATACTACCAAGCTCCCACTAGACTTCTTGTATAAAGAATAGTCCTCTTCGTTCTTGATGAAACCAAAGTCAACGATGGCTTCATCAAAACGAATATTCCTACTCCGAGCTTCTTGCCTCAATCCATAAATGGATCTCTTGAGCTTGCATATTTTACTAGCGTTAGTTGGATCGACAAATCCTTCGGGCTGTGTCATGTGTACACCCTCTTTTAAATTTCCATGAAGGAAGGCCATTTTGACATCCATGTGCCATATCTCATAATCGAAATATGCATCTCTAGCTAGCATGATGCTCACCGACTTCAACATCACTACCGGCGAGTAGGTATCGTCGTAGTCAATTCCTTGAACTTGCCCATAGCCTTTAGCGACAACACAAGCTTTGTGGATCTGGACATTTCCATCCACATCGGTTTTCTTCTTAAAGGCCCATTTGCAACCAATGTCTACTATGCCAGGCGACGGATCAACCAAGTCCCAGACTTGATTATCATCCATGGACTTTAACTCGGATCTCATGGCCTCAAGCCATGCCTCGGAATCTGGGCGTACCATCGCTTCCGCATAGGTGGCCGGCCCATCGCTTTCTAGCAACAACACATCCCACACTTTGCGCAATCTATCCGACCTTTGTCGCTCCGACGCTGACGCCACTACGGCTTCCCTGATGGACTCCGGTATGATCTCATCACCAGCCGAGTCGTCCCCGAGTGGCTCTCAAATTTCTTCAAGTCGCACCGTTCTCCCACTGGCCTCCCGACTGAGAAACTCTTTGTATAGGAAAACTCTGTTCCAAGCAACAAACACTTTGTTCTCTTCTCGGTTCTAGAAGCTGTATCCCAAGGTTTCCCTCGGATATCCCACAAATAGGCATTTATCCGACTTGGGTGTAAGCTTGTCCGACATGAGTCGCTTCAAAAATGCTTCACAACCCCAAATCTTTAGAAAAGAAAAACTAGGACTCTTCCCAGTCCACCTCTCATGTTGTGTCTTGTCTACAGATTTTGATGGTACCCAGTTAAGTGTGAAAGCTATAGTTTGTAGAGCGTTGATACGTCCATTTTGCATCATGCTTTCATGTTGATAGTTATTGCTTTTTGGGCTGTTATATTACTTTGTGGTACCATATTTATGCCTTTTCTCTCTTATTTTGCAAGTTTTATTTGAAGAAGGAGAATTCAGGCAGCTGGAATTCTGGACTGGAAAAGGAGCAAATCTTAGTCCACTATTCTGCACATCTCCAAATGCCCTGAAAAGTTACGTGGATATTTTTTGGGATTATATAAAAAATACTGGGCGAAAGAACTACCAGAGGGGGGCTGCCAGGGCGCCACAAGCCCTGACACCGCGACCCCCCTGGTGGCGGAGTGGGGGCTTGTGGGCTCCCTGACGGCCCACTAGCCCCCCTCTTTTGCTATATGAAGGGTCTTGGTCCAGAAAAAATCAGACGAGAGCTTTTTCGTGGTTTCGCCGCTGCCACAAGGCGGAACTTGAGCAGATCCAATCTAGAGCTCCGGCAGGACGATCCTGCCGGGGAAACTTCCCTCATGGAGGGGGAAATCGTCGCCATCGTCATCACGAACACTCCTCTCGTCGGAGGGGAGGCATCTTCATCATCATCTTCATCAGCACCATCTCCTCTCCAATCCCTAGTTCATCTCTTGTAACCAATCTCCGTCTAACGACTCCGATTGGTACTTGTAAGGTTGCTAGTAGTGTTGATTACTCTTTGTAGTTGATGCTAGTTGGATTACTTGGTGGAAGAGTTTATGTTCAGATCCTTGATGCTATTCATTACACCTATGATCATGATTATGATTATGCTTTGTGAGTAGTTACTTTTGTTCCTGAGGACATGGGATAAGTCATGCTGATAATAGTCATGTGAATTTGATATTCGTTCGGTATTTTGATATGATGTATGTTGTCTTTTCCTCTAGTGGTGTTATGTGAACATCGACTACATAACACTTCACCATATTTGGGACTAGAGGAAGGCATTGGGGAGTAGTAAGTAGATGATGGGTTGCTGGAGTGACAGAAGCTTAAACCCCAGTCTATGCGTTGCTTCGTAAGGGGCTGATTTGGATCCACTAGTTTAATGCTATGGTTAGACGTTGTCTTAATTCTTCTTTTGTAGTTGCGTATGCTTGGAGAGAGGTTAATCATAAGTGGGATGCTTGTCCAAGTAAGGGCAGTACCCAAGCGCCGGTCCACCCACATATCAAACTATCAAAGTAACGAACGCGAATCATATGAACATGATGAAACTAGCATGACAGAAATTCCCGTGTGTCCTCGGGAGCGTTTTTCCTCCTATAAGACTTTGTTCAGGCTTGTCCCTTCCTACAAAAGTGATTGGGCCACTTTCTGCACCGTTGCTACTACTTGTTACTTTTTGCTTGCTACATTTCACCTCGCTACACAATCACTTGTTACCGCTACTTTCAGTGCTTGCAGTTATTACCTTGCTGAAATCCGTTTATCAGAGCCTTCCGCTCCTCGTTGGGTTCGACACTCTTACTTATCGAAAGGACTATGATTGATCCCCTATAATTGTGGGTCATCAAGACTCTTTTCTGGCGCCATTGCCAGGGAGTGAAGCGCCTTTGGTAAGTGGAAATTGGTAAGGAAACATTTATATACTGTGCTGAAATTTATTGTCACTTGTCACTATGGAAACTGTTGCTTTGAGGAGTTTGTTCGGGGTATCTTCACCACGAACGGAAGCACGAGGAGTTGTTCCTCAACCTGAGGTACCTACTAAAAATATCTTTTATGAAATTCCTTCGGGTATGCTTGAGAAACTGCTGGCTAATTCTTTCACAGGAGATGGATCTTCACATCCAGACTTGCATATGATCTATGTAGATGAAGTTTGTGGTTTATTTAAGCTTGCAGGTTTGCCCGAGGATGAGGTAAAGAAGAAAGTCTTTCCTTTATCTTTGAAGGATAAGGCATTGACATGGTATAGGCTATGTGATGATACTGGATCATGGGGCTACAATCGGTTGAAATTGGAATTTCATCAAAAGTTCTATCCTATGCATTTAGTACATCGTGATCGGAACTTTATTTATAACTTTTAGCCTCGTGACAGGGAAAGCATAGCTCAAGCTTGGGGGAGGCTTAAATCAATGCTATATTCATGCCCCAATCATGAGCTCTCGAGAGAAATCATCACTCAAAAATTTTATGCTCGGCTTTCTCATGAAGATCGTACCATGCTTGACACTTCTTGCACCGGTTCTTTTATGAAGAAGGATATTGATCACAAGTGGAATTTATTGGAGAGAATCAAATGCTACTCTGAAGATTTGGAGCTGGAGGAAGGTAAGGAGTCAGGTATGAATTTCCAGTTTGATTGCGTTAAATCTTTTGTTGAGACAAACACTTCTAGAGATTTTAGCGCTAAGTATGGACTTGACTCTGAGATAGTAGCTTCTCTATGTGAATCTTTTGCTGCTCATGTTGATCTTCCCAAAGAGAAGTGGTTTAAATATCATCCTCCTATAGAAAGAAACATAGCCAAAACCAATCTAGTTGAGGAGAAAATCATTGCTTTTAGTGATCCTCTTGTTCCTTGTGCTTACACTGAGAAACGACCATACCTTGCTAGGATAAAGGATTATTCTAAAGCTCCAACTGTGATAGGTAGGGGTTACATTAGACCACTTGCACCCCCTGAGGAGATTAGAGTTGAAACTTTCTATTATCAAAGATCTCTTAGCCGAAGACATAGACGGGCATGTTATCAAATTCTGTGAGGACTCCGCTAGAATTGCTAAACCTCATGCGAAAGACAAATACAGACCTGTAGTTGGCCTGCCCGTTGTTTCTGTCAAGATAGGAGATCACTGTTACCATGGTTTATGTGATATGGGAGCTAGTGTTAGTGCAATACCCCGTTCTCTATATGATGAAATCAAAGATGAGATTGCACCTGCTGAGTTAGAACCCATTGATGTCACTATTATGATAGCTAATAAAGACACTATCTGCCCTCTGGGAATTGTGAGAGACGTAAAAGTCCTATGTGGTAAGACGAAGTATCCTACTGATTTCCTCGTCCTTGGTACTGCACAAGATAGCTTTTGTCCCATCATATTTGGTAGACCCTTTCTCAACACTGTCAATGCTCACATTGATTGCATTAAGCAGACTGTCATAGTTAGTTTCGAGGGTGGGTCTCATGAATTTAACTTCTCCAAGTTTGGAAGACAACCCCATGAACAAGAGTCGTCTGGTAGAGATGAAATCATTGCGCTTCCCTCTATTGCCGTACCTCCTATGGATCCTTTAGAGCAATATCTACTTGAGCATGAAAATGATATGCATATGGAGGAGAGTGATGAGATAGATAAAATTGTCTTAGACCAATATCCTATTCTCAAGAATAATCTACCTGTTGAACTGCTTGGGGATCCTCCCCCACCAAAGGGTGATCCTGTTTTCGAGCTTAAACAGTTGCCTGATACTCTTAAGTATGCCTATCTTGATGAGAAGGAGATATATCCTATCATTATTAGTGCTCTCCTCTCAGAGCACGAAGAGAAGAAGTTACTAAGGACTCTGAGGAAGCACCGTGCTGCTATTGGATATACTCTTGATGATCTTAAGGGTATTAGTCCTACTCTATGTCAGCACAAGATTAAAACCGATCCTGACTTTAAACCAGTTGTTGATCATCAAAGGAGATTAAATCCTAAGATGAAAGAGGTCGTTAGAAAATAAATATTAAAGCTTCTGGAAGCAGGAATCATTTATCCTGTTGCTCATAGTGATTGGGTAAGTCCAATACATTGCGTACCTAAGAAGGGAGGTATCACCGTCGTTCCTAATGATAAGGATGAACTAATCCCACAAAGGATTATTACCGGCTATAGGATGGTGATAGACTTCCGGAAGCTGAACAAGGCAACCAGGAAAGATCATTATCCTTTGCCGTTTATCGACCAAATGCTAGAAAGGCTATCAAAACACACACACTTCTGCTTTCTAGACGGTTATTCAGGTTTCTCGCAAATACCTGTTGCACAATCTGATCAAGAGAAAACCACTTTCACCTGCCCTTTCGGTACCTTTGCCTATAGACGTATGCCTTTTGTCTTATGCAATGCACCTGCCAGCTTCCAAAGATGTATGATGGCTATATTCTCTGACTTTTGTGAAAAGATTGTCGAGGTTTTCATGGATGACTTCTCCATTTACGGGTCTTCCTTTGATGATTGCCTCAGCAACCTTGATCGAGTCTTACAGAGATGCGAAGAAACCAACCTCGTCTTGAATTGGGAGAAGTGCCACTTTATGGTTAATGAAGGCATCGTCTTAGGACACAAAATTTCTGAGAGAGCCATTGAAGTTGATAAGGCTAAGGTTGATGCAATTGAGAAAATGCCTTGCCCCACAGATATTAGAGGTATACGAAGGTTCCTAGGTCATGCTGGTTTCTATAGAAGGTTCATTAAAGACTTCTCTAAGATTTCTAGGCCTCTTACCAACCTCTTGCAGAAGGATGTTCCTTTTGTTTTTGATGGGGATTGTGAGGAAGCCTTTGAAATACTTAAGAAGGCTTTGATAATGCACCTATTGTTCAACCACCTGACTGGAACTTGCCCTTTGAAATCATGTGTGATGCTAGTGATTATGTTGTTGGTGCTGTTCTAGGACAAAGAGTTGACAAGAAGTTGAATGTTATTCACTACACTAGTAAAACTCTAGACAGTGCCCAAAGAAACTATGCCACTACGGAGAAGGAATTTTTAGCAGTCGTGTTTGCATGTGAAAAGTTCAGATCTTACATAGTTGACTCAAAAGTCACTATTCACTCTGATCATGCTGCTATTAAGTACCTTATGGAGAAGAAGGACGCTAAGCCTAGGCTGATCAGATGGGTTCTCCTGTTACAGGAGTTTGATTTGCACGTCGTTGACCGAAAGGGTGCTGATAACCTTGTAGCAGATAACTTGTCTAGGCTAGAGAATGTCCTTGATGACCCACTACCAATTGATGACAGCTTTCCTGATGAGCAAATGTCATCCGCACTTCACACAGTTCACCATGGTATGCAGATTATGCAAATTATATCGTAGCCAAATACATACCACCCAGTTTCACCTATTAGAAAAAGAAGAAATTCTTATTTGATTGGAGACACTACTTTTTGGGATGATCCTCACCTTTATAAGGAAGGAGTAGATGGTGTTATTAGACGTTGTGTGCCTGAACATGAAGAGGGACATATCTTGCAGAAGTGTCATTCCGAAGCCTACGGAGGACACCACACTGGAGATAGAACTGCTCATAAGGTATTGCAACCAAGTTTCTATTGGCCCACTCTCTTCAAGGATGCCCTTAAGTTTGTCTTGTCTTGTGACGAATGCCAAAGAATAGGGAACATCAGTAAACGTCAAGAAATGCCTATGAACTATTCACTTGTCATTGAACCATTTGATGTCTGGGGCTTTGATTATATGGAACCCTTCCCAAGTTCCAATGGGTATACTCACATCTTAGTTGCCGTGGATTATGTCACTACGTGGGTAGAAGTTATCCCCACTAAAAATGCTGATCACCACACCTCTATTAAGATGCTTAAAGAAGTCATATTCCCAAGATTTGGAGTCCCTAGATATTTGATGACTGATGGCGGTTCACACTTCATTCATGGTGTTTTCCGCAAGATGCTCGCTAAGTATGATGTCAACCATAGAGTTGCATCTCCTTATCATCCTCAGTCTAGTGGTCAAGTGGAGTTGAGTAATAGGGAGATCAAGTTGATCTTACAAAAGACCGTCAATAGATCTCGAAATAGTTGGTCTAGCAAACTTGACGATGCACTATGGGATTATAGGACTGCTTATAAGAATCCCATGGGCATGTCACCGTATAAAATGGTTTACGGTAAGGCCTGTCGTTTACCTCTTGAGATGGAACACAAAGCTTATTGGGCAATCAAAGAGCACAACTTTGATTTCAAACTTGCCGGTGAGAAGTGGTTGTTTGATATCAGCTTGCTAGATGAATGGAGAGCCCAGGCATATGAGAATGCTAGGTTATTCAAGGAAAAGGTTAAGAGATGGCACGACAAACGAATACAGAAACGAGAGTTCAATGTAGGTGATTATGTCTTGCTATACAATTCTCGTTTGAGATTCTTTGCAGGCAAGCTTCTCTCTAAATGGGAAGGTCCCTATATTATCGAGGAAGTATATCGTTCCGGTGCCATCAAAATCAATAACATGGAAGCAAATTTTCCTAGAGTGGTAAATGGGCAAAGAATCAAGCATTACATCTCTGGTACTCCCATAAATATTGAGACCAATATCATCAATGTCATAACTCGAGAAGAGTACATAAGGGATGTTTATCAGCCTGTTTGAGACCTTGAAAACGAAGATGTATCTATTTCGGTAAGAAATTGGACTCCGATGCTTTTCCAATAGGAAATTTCCTCCGTTTTGAAATTTTTGGAAAATTAGAAAAATAAAAAGCAGTCCGGAGAGCGAACGAGGCGGCCACAAGCCCTGCCACCGCCCCTACCCCAGTGGTGGCGGAGGGCAAGCTTGTGGGCACCTCGTGTGCCTCCCGTACTCCGTTTTCTTGCGGGGGACTCCTTCTGGCCCAGAAAAAAAATTCAATATATAGTCCCCCGAAGGTTTTGATCTTCGTATCGCGTAGTTTTCCTCTGTTTTCGTTTCGAGCCTGTTTCTATGACAGATCTAGATAATCATGACTTCCCCGAACGCTCCTAAGGACAAGATCTTCGAGAAGGTCATCAATCCCTACCTCACGGAAGTGCTGAAACACCCTCAATCTATCAAGATGAGCAAGGGGATGTTGCACATCCGTGATGTTGAGGGGCCTAAGAAGACCGAAAGCGTGGAGACGAGGCTCGAAGCAATGGAGCAACAAGTCTTCAAGTGCCAAGGGATGGTGGAGCGTGGACTCAACGCCAACCACACGATGATCACGGAGTTCACTAGCAATCACAAGATGGATGCCATTGATATTGGGAAACACCTCTCCAGGCTCTATGACAGGGTTGATCAACTTCAGGGCCAGATCTATGACCTGCAGAACCAAAACTGTGAGTATGAGTATAGATTTAAATCGATAAGGTCGGTTGCAGATTTGGGGATTCCGGCGACTCGTTCATCCTGCCATGATGGAGCACCTATGCCTTGGAAGACGGAGGATCAGACTACTCCAACAACTCCACCGCCATCACCACCAAAGGAAGACAACTAAGCATTGGTATGGGCAATCCCCTTGGCTTCTGCCAAGCTTGGGGGGAGTTGCCCTGGTATCGTATCACCTTTATATCTTTTGCTTTTACCTTTGTTTCAGTTCTTTCCTTTTCGGTTTTTATTTCTTCTCTTAGAGGAATAAGTCTTTAGTTTTTAGTTTGAGTCTTTTGCTTTTGTCTCTCCCCCAATGTATTCGAGCTTAAGAGTGTAACATCCCAAAATTTTAAATTTTGGAATGTTAATATAATTATTAGATTGATTGTTTGTTTGTTTGCTGAGTGACTGAAACTTGTGTGAAATTTGAAACTTTTCGAAACTTTTGAATGAGAGGGAATAAAATGACTTTCCCCTTCTCCGGTGAATTCAAATTCAATCTTGTAAAAGCAAAGAGAGAAGATGACATGACTTCTTCAACTATAAAGAATTTGAATGGAGATATTTGCATTGAATTCTTTTGCATTTCCATTCGTTTTCTTCATGCAACAAAATGCCGGGAAATACATTCTAGAGCGGAGGAACATGACCCTCGAACCCACGGGCATTTTGAAAGTTATTTGAACCCACAAACTTAGAGGGTCATTTGAAAATTATTTGCAAAAGAAAATAAACCTTTTGGGCAATGTTGTGAAAATAATTTTTTTCAGAAGTTTTTATTTTTGCCGTGGAAAAATGCCCATCATCTATATTTTATTTTTCTGATAATTTTAGTATATAAAAACTCTTTATTCCGAATTGATTTGATTTCCTTTTTATCGTTTTAGTTTCCTAGTTTTAAAAATAGGAAGGAAATCACTTTTATTAGGAAAACCTGCTGGCCCATTAAACACTTTCCTATTCTATCCCAACAGGAGATCTTCTTCTTCCTCCTTTCTTCTTCACGTGACACAAAACTTTCCTTCCATGGAGAGGAGACCCCCACCTTCGGGATTCGCGAAATCCTTTCCTTCCCACCGCCTCCCGTCGCCTCTATAAGAAGCCCCACGTCCTCCTCGTTCCATTCCCGTTGAAACCGCCGCCTCTCCTCGCCTCTAGCTCGCGCCCCCCTCGCCGGAGTCGGCACCGGAGAACATCACAGGAACCCCTCCATCCTCGCTGCACACCTCCACCTCGCCACCTCCCTGGACCTCCTCCACCTCCACCACTTCGGCCACCACCTCCCTGCACCCCTCCACCTCGCCGGCCCCCCTGCTGCTCCTCCCCCTCCCCATCGCCACTGCCAGCGAGCAGCAGCACCACCAGCAGTTTTCCTCCTCCACCTCGCCCCAGGGAACCCCACCTCGCTACCCCTCCACCCTTCGCCCCCCCTCCACCACTCCTCTCGCCGGCCCCTACCCCACCCCACCGGAGTTCACCCCCCTTCACCTCCCACCTCGGCCACCATCAGCCACGGGAGCAGCTCCACCACGGTAAGGCCCCCTCTTTCTTTCTTTTTTTTACTTGTTTTGTTCTTTTTAGTTTTAGCCCTTAGATCTAGATCCTATGGTTTAGATTAGATCTTAGGATACCTTTTCGGTATAGAGTAGAAAACCGGCGGTTTTATTTCACTTAAACATTTAGCCAGCAAGTTTTTGTTAGCCTCGGCTGTTTGCTCCAAACGTTGCAACAAACATCTCCCGCAGCCTATCGTAGCATGCCACGTGGACCCCTGTCCACAAATCAGTTTTTCCCTTTTTCTGTTTTATTTCCAAAACAGCAAAGTTTCTGTTTTGTTTTGGCCACAACTTTTGATCCCGAAGTCCAATGATATTGATTCTTTTTCCAGTAGCTCACAAATTTCCTGTAGTTTTGAAAAACATATAATTTGTCTATGTTTGAAATTTTCAAATATGAGTTAGATGAGATTTAGTTTAAACCTTGTTTTGCCTATTCCAGGAGTTTAAAAATAGCTTTTAATTTGATTCCTTTTGGTACTGATCTCTAGTGATCTTATGTATCAGTGGTAAAAATTTCAGATTTGTTTGAGTATTTTAGCTCACTGTTTCATGTGAAACAATTTCTGTTTCACCTCTTTTAGGATTTCGGCTAGTTCCTTTTCTACTTTTGTTTTAAAATATTTTATTTATTATTTCAGAAAGATTATTATGTTTTGTTTCTGTTAGTTAAACAGTAGTTTTGCAACAAGTTTTCATTTTATTTTTATTTGTTTTCATGAAATCAATTCTAGTTCCGTAGTAACGTGCAATTGTTTTCACCGTTGGTTCAAATCCCGTTTGGAAATCCTTTCAAATAGTTTTGTGAAAAATACTTTATTTTATCCCAGTTAAACTTATATCTTAGTTACTTGTTATTATTTTTCTGTTAGACAAAATCTATTTAGTGTTTGACGTAGTAGAAAACTCTCTAGTCTTATTTGAAGTTTCTTTCAGATTCTTATTCACTCTCTTCTTCGTTTTGATTGCTAGAATGATTGCTAGTATGAGTGCTTATGTGAATGATATGTTTGTTATATAGATTTTGTCGGAGAGTGACGAGTAGTCTATCAAGTTATTATCTCGAGAAATTCTTCTTCGTCAACATCACCAGGCAAGTAACTTTGATCATACTATCACCTATGTTTTATGCATCGTAGTTCTACCATCCTATGCCCAAATTGCATGCTGCTTAGGTACTTGGAAATTTTAGTATAGATTGTAGTATCATGTGGTAGGCACACAACAACCCTGATACTTGGCCCGGGACGACAAATTTCATATTGCTATGCTTGAGTAGACGGGAATTCGGTTGAGTGCATAACACGAGTGATGCGAGGTTGATTAAATAATCAAGACCGGTTAAGACAAGATTTTCAAGACCTCGGACGCAATGCAACTCTGGGTGAAGGACGGTTGATCGGCTCCCTGGAGAACCCAGTGGATGCCCAGGATGCTGGGGACGGCCATGACATCCTGCGGAAAGCTTCACCCAGGCTCAAAGAGACGGACGGATATTTTCAAGACCCAAGGCTTACCTGCACAACCACAAGTCATTATGGGCTCTGGCTTGGTTGGACAACGCGGCGACTCTGGATAGGCGATGCTAGCAGATGTAGAAGAACGGTAGGAATGGATGGGCACCGACAGGGATTCACAGGGACCCGTTGAAAGACCATGTTTTGATCATCCGGTCTTCAAACACCCTGAAGTGCGAGGACATACTCGGAGGCGATCAAATCTTGTGGGGAACGTGTGCAAAACTCTGTAGAGTACTCAAACCTAATCGATTAGCCGTGTCCACGGTCATGGACAACTTGAGCCAAAGGAACTGAAGTTATCTGGATTTCTCAACACCATTAAATATATTTGATGAGGGTAATTATTGACAACTCGGGTATGAGAAATGGTTGGCGGAACCATCTCATTAACAACCAACAGCGTAGTAATATTTTGCTTTTAGCCCCTCTTGTTGTAGGAGAAAATTTGCTTTACGCTAAAACTTACAACACCACCTGCCATATATGCATGTAGAGATAGATGATTATATTTTCCCCCTCTCATATGTGACTTGCCGGCATATTCAATATGCTGACCTACACGGCTGCAACGTCTTATGTTGCAGATATTTTTCTTCGACGAGTAAGAGTACGATTCAGGGTTACGACCTACACTCAACTTGCCGTTGGTGTTTATTGGGACTCCACTCCCTTGACCGCTTCCGCTGAGATATCTAAGGTATATATCAGTTTTACGCTATTTTACATGTGATTGCAATTTGATATATACATTGATGTACTGTGTGTGCCAGCATACTGATCCAGGGATGGCACAGAAACACAGAGGCTTGACTCGTTTTGAGTCGGGTCGCTACAACGAGCTATATAATAAAGAGTATCTTAGTCAAGGGCTTTGCTTTGTGCCATGATCAAAAGTATGAAAAGAACGATAGCATGAAAGATCATGAGACGATCTTATGGAAAGTGATAACTTCACTTATGACACATATGATGATTGAAACTTGTTGAGAATAGATCAACATAGACCTCAGTCATTGTTGCAATTAATAAGAAGTAATAAGGAAAGAGAGGTTCACATATAAATATATCATCTTAGACACTCTTTACAATTGTGAGCACTCACCAAACTATTACATGCTTAGGAGTAGATGTTGGACAAGGAAGACAACATAATGAATTGTGTTTGCTTGGTTCCAAACAATTTTATATCATTAGAGATCCCTTAGCATGTGACGATTGCTTCCACCTCATATTAGCCAAAACTCCCGCACCAAGTAGAGATACTACTTGTGCATCCATAAACCTCTAACCACTTTTGCCATGAGAGTCCACCATACCTACCTATGGATTGAATAAGATCCTTCAAGTAAGTTGTCATCGGTGCAAGCAATAAAAAGTGCTCTCTAATATGTATAATCCATTAGTGTGTGGAAAATAAGCTTTGTACGAACCTGTGATGAGGAAGATATAAAAGCGACAGACTGCATAATAAAGTTCTTTATCACAGGAGGCAATATAAAGTGACGTTCCTCCGCACTAAGAGGACACGCATTCAAACTTCAAAAGCGCATGAGAACCTCTGCTTCCCTCTGCTTCCCTCTGCGAAGGGCCTATCTTGTACCTTTACTTTTTGTCCTTCTAAGAGTCATGGTGATCATCACCAATTCCCTATTTTTGCCTTTGTCTTCGCTACCGTCACATGTTTGGGAAAGATCTATATTCATATATCAACTTGGAGTTGAGTACTTATGCTTTATTATTGTTGACTTTACCCTTGAGGTAAATAGTTGGGAGGCAAAACTACAAGCCCCTATCTTCCTCTGTGTCCAGCTGAAACTTTGACACCATGAGTACCACGTGAGTTGTAACAATTGCGGAAAATAAAAGAGATGATTGAGTATGTGGGTTTGCTTTACAAGCTCTTATTTGACTCTTTCTGATGTTGTGATAAATTGCAATTGCTTCAATGACTATGGTTTATTGTTGGTTACTTCTTGGTAAGGTTTTTGCTTCATGCTTTGCTTTGTGAAGGAATTGTTACTTTCCCATAAGAATCTTTATGATGTATTGCTGGTCTATGTGTGATCATGATGCCCTCATGTCCGTATTATGTTTTATCGACACCTTCGTCCCTAAACATGTGGACATGTTTATGGAACTTGGTTTTCGCTTGAGGACAAGCGAGGTCTAAGCTTGTGGGAGTTGATACGTCCATTTTGCATCATGCTTTCATGTTGATATTTATTGCTTTTTGGGTTGTTATATTACTTTGTGGTAGCATATTTATGCCTTTCTCTCTTATTTTGCAAGGTTTATTTGAAGAGGGAGAATTCAGGCGGCTGGAATTCTGGACTAGAAAAGGAGCAAATCTTAGTCCACTATTATGCACATCTCCAAATGCCCTAAAAAGTTACCTGGATTTTTTTGGGATTATATAAAAAACTACTGGGCGAAAGAACTACCGGAGGGGGCTGCCAGGGCGCCACAAGCCCTGACACCGCCACCCCCCTGGTGGCGGAGTGGGGGCTTGTGGGCTCCCTGACGGCCCACTAGCCCCCCTCTTTTGCTATATGAAGGGTCTTGGTCCAGAAAAAATCAGACGAGAGATTTTTCGTGGTTTCGCCGCCGCCACGAGGAGGAACTTGAGCAGATCCAGTCTAGAGCTCCGGCAAGACGATCGTGCAGGGGAAACTTCCCTCCCGGAGGGGGAAATCGTCGCCATCGTCATCACCAACACTCCTCTCATCGTAGGGGAGGCATCTTCATCAACATCTTCATCAGCACCATCTCCTCTCCAATCCCTAGTTCATCTCTTGTAACCAATCTCCGTCTAATGACTCCGATTGGTACTTGTAAGGTTGCTAGTAGTGTTGATTACTCTTTGTAGTTGATGCTAGTTGGATTACTTGGTGGAAGAGTTTATGTTCAGATCCTTGATGCTATTCATTACACCTCTGATCATGATTATGATTATGCTTTGTGAGCAGTTACTTTTGTTCCTGAGGACATGGGATAAGTCATGCTGATAATAGTCATGTGAATTTGATATTCGTTCGGTATTTTGATATGATGTATGTTGTCTTTTCCTCTAGTGGTGTTATGTGAACGTCGACTACATAACACTTCACCATATTTGGGCCTAGAGGAAGGCATTGGGGAGTAGTAAGTAGATGATGGGTTGCTGGAGTGACAGAAGCTTAAACCCGAGTCTATGTGTTGCTTCGTAAGGGGCTGATTTGGATCCACTAGTTTAATGCTATGGTTAGACGTTGTCTTAATTCTTCTTTTGTAGTTGCGGATGCTTGCGAGAGAGGTTAATCATAAGTGGGATGCTTGTCCAAGTAAGGGCAGTACCCAAGCGCCGGTCCACCCACATATCAAACTATCAAAGTAACGAACGCAAATCATATGAACATGATGAAACTAGCATGACAGAAATTCCCGTGTAGTCCTCGGGAGCGTTTTTCCTCCTATAAGACTTTGTTCAGGCTTGTCCCTTGCTACAAAAGGGATTGGGCCACTTGCTGCACCATTGCTACTACTTGTTACTTGTTACTTTTTGCTTGCTACGTTTCACCTCGCTACACAATCACTTGTTACCGATGCTTTTAGTGCTTGCAGTTATTACCTTGCTGAAATCCGTTTATCAGAGCCTTCTGCTCCTCGTTGGGTTCGACACTCTTACTTATCGAAAGGACTACGATTGATCCCCTATACTTGTGGGTCATCAAGCGTATCCGTAGAATGACAAGGTAAATACGATTTGCTCATCATCAATCGAACCATGTACAACAAGGTTCGATTTCTGCGTTGTGACACGCCGTTTCTTTGCGGTGTACCCGGAAGTGTGATCTGCGGTACTATACCTCGGCTTTTCAGATGATCATCAAACTCATGGTTCATGTACTCACCTCCATGATCTGATTGTGGAAGCTTTATCGTCTTGCTGAGATGATTTTCAACCTCGTTCTGAAACTCTTTGAAGTTTTCAAAAGTTTCTGACTTGTGCCTCATCAAATAGATATATCCATATCTACTCATGTCGTCGGTAAAAGTCACGAAGTACTGATAGCCAACTCTAGCTGTTCTGCTCATTGGACCACACACACACGCATCACTATGTATAAGATCCAACAGCTCGGATACCTTCTCGCAACTCTTTGCAAAAGGAGACTTAGTCATCTTGCCTAGAAAGCATGATTCACATGTCTCGAACGACCCAAAGTCGGAAGAAGTTAGGAGTCCATCATCATGGAGCTTCTTCATGCATTTCAGACTAATGTGTTCAAGCCGGCAATGCCAGAAGTATGTCGTATTTATCTCATTAGGCTTATGCCTCTTTACATTCACGTTATAGACCGGTTCTGTTTCTAGATTCAAAATAAATAGCCCATCTACAATGGGTGCATAGCCGTGGAACATTCCATTAAAATAAAATGAACCACCATTGTCCTTTAAATTGAATTCATAACCCTGACTCATCAAGCATGAAGCAAAAATAATGTTCCGACTAAATGTAGGAATGTAATAACAATTATTCAATTCAAAAATAAATCCAGAAGGAAGGTGGAGCTACATCGTGCCGACCTCCAATGCAGCAACTCTTGCTTTGTTGCCGACCCTGATGTCAATCTCCCCTTGTGCCACACGCCTAGTTCTTACCAGCCCCTACATCGAGTTGCAAATATGAACAACCGATCTGGTATCAAATACGCAAGAGTTACTAGGTATGCCAGCAAGGTAAATGTATATAACATATGTAACAAGTGTACCTTTGCTTGAAGAAGAATCTCTGACCTTCTTGCCATGCTCACCAAGCCACTTGCTACAGTTCCTCTTCCAGTGACCAGCTTCCTTGCGATGAAAGCAAATGGTCTTTGAGTTCGGTCCATACTTTGGATCAGCGGTGGAGACAACCTTTTTCATTGCCCTTTGCCTTACCCTTTTTCTTGGACCAACTCTTCTTGAACTTTGCCGAGTTCCGCACCATCAACACTGATGCGTGCCTTTATTAATATCCTTCTTTGCCACCTTGAGCATCCCATGCAATTCAATTACCTTCTTATCCATGCCATGATATGATAGTTCGGGATGAACGTCCCGTAGCTAGCTAGAAGAAAACCCAGAACTGCATCAGTAGCCAGCTCATTTGAGACCAGGAAGCCCAAACGATACAAAGCTTGCACGTATCAGATCATTTTGATCACATGCGGGCTCAGTGGATCACGTTCCTTCAGCTTACAATCCATCAAGGATCACCAGACTTTGAACCTTTCAGTCCTAGCCTGCACCTGAAACATGCTCTTGAGACTCTCGATCATATCGAAAGCCACAATGTCTTCAAAATGCTGTTGCAAATCGGGCTCCATACAAGCTAGCATGAGGCAACTGATCTAGTTTGATTCATCAACGAGTTTATGGTAGCCATTCTTGGGTGTGGCATTAGCATTATTGACATGTACCTCTAGAAGCAGATCCTCTAGAACATGTTCCTTTTTATCGTGCTTGAGAACAATTCTCAGATCTCTATACCACGTGGTAAAATTTGTTAGTTTATCCTTTTCCATAATTGATTTCAATGCAAAGTTTTGAGCAAGCGGTGCCATTGATCTACAACAAAAAATATTCAATCACTAAGCAATGTGTTTATGTAGAGTAATTCAAGCCTTAAATAGAACTACTCCCACTGAAGTCGACATCCCTCCGCAAACTCTAGGTGATTCAGGATCTGTGTAGCGTGAGTGACTAGTGAGATTTAGCATCACTGCTAGCCAACTTGCCTATTCAGTAAGCAACACCTCGCTAATATTATCTCTACACGACTCCTGTCGGTCGGGTAGGTATCTTATACCCCGCCTCCCAGCCTTATTTAACACAAGGCCCGAAACTATTTTGATAGCCTTGTCAAGTTAACCTGATGTAGTGCATGTCTGTGTCCGACAAGAACCTTCCAGTTCAAGGACACCTAGTAGCACCTCAATTTTGTGAGCCCACCACTGGACGTACTTGACATGCAAAGGTGTAACATCTGGAATGGCAATGTGCTTGATATTAACGAGGGATCTTTCTACACTATAACATGCATAGAAAACAAGAAGCAATATCAATCACATATAAACATAAATATGTGAAATAGTATGGCTCCTTCATGGACGTCCTTCCAGGGCGGCTCCAACTCCGATGGCCAGGGCGGAACTCCATCCTGTTCGTCACGCCGGGATGCCAAATCCTTGAACTTGATCTCTATCCTCCAACCACTACAACTAGAAATGAATTTACAAAGAATCACAAGTCGACACGCAGGTCGTTATACAATATAATGATAGCACTTTGGCTCCTGCCGGCTCACAATCATGACACGCAGGTCATGTTAAATTACACACATGCATCACATACATATGAGCCATACTATTCACATCAAACCTGAAAAGAAACTTATGCATAGAATCACATTCTACTGATTTGTGTGATCGTGTACAAAATATTCGGCACCCGACGTTTTTGGAAATCACACATCAAATCAGTACTCCGACCAAGCCAGATTTTCCAATCTAACTGATCTCATCGATCATCGCGGACCTGATCCGGATTTACGTTTCACTATTAACCCCCATAGCGGAAACCGACCGGTTGTGGTTGGTTGTCTCACGGCCTCATCGATTCTGATGGAAAGAAAACATAGTCACAACGATCCCAATATACAACTGATGTCATCAACCGTGCACATAGACGATCTCAAGAACGACGATGATCTCATCCGCCGCCTCCACATATCAAATATGCATCCGATCTCGATACCAAATCCTATAGCAGAGGCTCTGATACCACTCTTGGGTTCTACAGTAGGCGCATCACATGCAAATTAATATTTTCCTACATGAAGAACAACCAAGAACATGCTACGAAGATGGATCACATATCGTTACCACTAGACGCGGAGTGTAGTGCAGCGAAAGTAGATGTGGCAGCGTATCCACATGGTCCATCTCCTCCTTGTCTGATCTCCCTCGAACAACAGGTCGTTGGATCCCATGTATAGGTTTGCCGGAGCGGCGCAAGTGCACCGCCTCTAACAGTATCTGCGCATGCAGGAGGAACACCGTGCGGCGGACTGCTAGGTCCGGATCACACGGTCGGTGGTGGCAAGTGGAGATGGCTAGTTGCAACACATGCAAAGCCCTAATGACGGCGCCGAAGCGATCAACTGAATAAGTGTGCCGCACCTCCACTATATATAGGCGTCCGGCGCGGGCTCAACTCTTGGGCCTCGCACAGACCCTAAAGCCCACGCGTTCCTTCCCTTAAGAGCGCAACCCTTTTTATTCTCGTTCACTTGGTCGCGAGTCAAGCCACATCCGACTTGGCTACTCGGTAGCAGCCTTTAGCAAGGCGTGCCGACTCCATGTGTCCGATGAAGCTGGTTAGGCGACCCTGTACTTCATACTTCTGTTCCATTTGCCACACGATATACGTTGTCGTGCTCAAGGCGACATGGTCATCCTTATTGCCGCATGACCTCTTTCTCGTTCCGGTGAATTTGACCAACATTCAGATTATCTCATAATCCTCATCACATGGCCATGCTTAACTAGGTCAGATCACCCGAGGGCCCCACAGTACATCTCTCCTGATCGGAGGGGCAAATGCCATCTTGCTCGACCACATCTCGCAACATGGGTCTGGACAAGGCCGAAACCTACCTTTGTAACTACCTAGTCACGAAGTAGAATTTGGTCGGCTCAAAGCAAGTCTGTCACCATCCCGAGTACATGCGCCAGCTCAGGTCATATGACATAGAACGTATGTTGTACTAGAGAATCAGAGATGACCTATCACGGTGTCTCATAGTTGGGTCTGTCCAACTCAGACCTTATCTCGACTCCTATCTGACTACGTCGAATCCGACCAGATCTTTCTGAGTCCATATTATCCATCTAGTATCCAATGCTACATGGTCAGTGAGACTGGACCATCCATCATATCATATGTTAGTCTAGTTGGTTGCAGGTCCACACAACTCTTTCGACTAGGGACTATTTAGGATAGTCATGATACAATGTATAGTCTCACAAACAAGTCACATACTTGTTAATACAAATCATTGATAATGTCCAAGGACAATCTTTATTCATAAACACATAGGAAATATCATCATACATGATTGCCTCTAGGGCATATATCCAACATTACTCACATCCTTGATAAAGCTTTGCACCAAGTCATGAGGTAAGGCAACTAAAGTGATATGAAGACATTAAAAAGCTTAATCGAAAAACGATAACCCCATTTTGCGCTTAACGATGAGTATGACCTATGATCAAGCATTCTTGTTTGACTCCTCAAGTCAATATACTCTAATATAGGTGACCTAGTCATCACCCCACATCTAGATGGAGATTCTTGTATGCTTCACATTTTTCATTGCATTCATTCTTGGAACCATTACTTTCATCTCTATGTATGTATATATTTTCAAAAAAGATGTGTTATTTTCTCTTATTTTCCTTTTAATGTTTGGATATTTTCGTTTTCAAAGTTTGTGAATATTTTTTTCTATTCTGAATTAAGAAGTTGATTTTCATTGCAACTCGGGCTCACTGATCTAGGAAACTCGGTCTAACCAATTTCTTTGAGAGGCCTACTATCATTATCGGTTGTACCGAACCATAATGCCTCGGTGACTCCGAAATTTGTCAGTCCTATGATTTTCAGATATTTATGAACTTTTACCTA
Source organism: Hordeum vulgare subsp. vulgare (assembly GCF_904849725.1). NCBI lineage: Eukaryota > Viridiplantae > Streptophyta > Magnoliopsida > Poales > Poaceae > Hordeum > Hordeum vulgare. The sequence continues at coordinate 108,570,667 of NC_058519.1, read as the reverse complement.
ATTGGGAGAAAAGTGATAAGTGATTCCACGATTTATTACCTCCTAAGCTCTAATTGAACATTTCCATTTTTGCGAAAGGAGGATATAATCTTGCTTCCCAAAATTTTCGAGGGGGAGAAATCTTTAGTGATCCCACAATTTAAGAGGGAGAAACATCTAGGATCCCTAACATAGGGGGAGATAGTTCAAGGAACTCTTAACAAATTCTTAAGCGGGAGAAAAGACAAGTTCAAGTAACACTTATCAAAGAGAGAAGAATCGAGGATCCCTTTCTATCAGTGAGCCCTTACCCTCCGACCTTTCTGGAAATTAATGCCAAAGGGGGAGAAATATCAAAGCTTCCATTAAGCTTCTGTCAAAGGGAGAGATATACACCTAGGAGACCTAAGGGGAGGTCTACCAAAGGGGGAGATATATCAAACATGACATACTGAGGGGGAGAAATACCGTTAAGGGGGAGAGATATATAATTGTTGTATTTCTATCTTTTGATTGAAGTTATCTCACCCTACCTACCTCCAAATATCTACATGCTATGATTCAGGAGGAGAGGTAATCTTAAATACTCACTCTAAGGGGAGAAAGTTCTAAAATATTCTTGGAGACAGAAGCTTAATGGAAGCTTTGATATTTCTCCCCCTTTGGCATTAAGCTTCCAATCAAAACTTTTACCTAGTATATTTCAGGTATAGTCCACACAGAGCATTGGCCAAAGGATTGTGAGGAGAAGCCCCTTGATGCAAGGAAAGGAACATGATTGGCTCAAGCTTAAAGCAAGGGTACTATACATTTTACATGTGTGAGAAATCACTTTAGAGTCCATAGGAAAGCCAATTCTATTAGAAGGGGCTGAGGCACTACTGGAATCAGGGAATTTTCCATTAGCCAGTTCTTTGTCGTATGCTGGCTGATGGCAAAGAGCCTCTTTGCCATCAGCTGCCATAAAACAGATGGCAAAACTTGGCTAATGGCAAGGACAGTGGTTGCCATCAGCCAAGTCTTTGTCGTCTGCCAGCTGATGGAACAGAAGGAGAAGGGAGACGGCAAAGAGCCCTTGCCCCACACCCCCACTTCGCCGTCTGCGAGCACACAACACTGAAGGAGCAGGCAGACGAATAAGGGGATGGCCCATAACGGCCGACACCACCCCAACCCCCTCTCTTTGTCGTCATTCGCCTCCTTTTTGCCGCCTGCAAACACACGACAAAGGAGAGGCCCGTTAACGGCTCGCGCCACCCCCACCCCACAATCTCTCTCTTTCTCTTTACCTCTCTTTCTCCCCAATGCCTGACCGCCGCTGCGCCCCCACCGGCCGCCGCCCCCACCCTTTGACCGCCCCCGCCACCTTGCGGCGAGGCCCCCATCCCCCGTGCCCCCTCTCTCCACCTCTCCTATGACGCCCACCTCCCCATGGGTCCCACCTCCTCCCTCACACCGAGGTGGTGCCCCTGCTCCCTTCCATTGCGGCGGCACCCCATGGACGGAGCGAGGCCCTCCCCGCGCCGAGCACCCCTCCCCGCGGCGCCCCATCTCCTCCCTTACACCGCGACAAGCCCCCTCCCCTGCGCCCTTCTTCCTCCGGCCTCCTTTGGTGAGTATTTGCATTTTTTTTCTTCTTTTTCATTTCACTGCGTTGTTAGTAGTTACTGTTAGTTTAGGTTGTTGTTAGGTCTTTTTCTATATTAGATTAGATTAGTGATAGGTTTTAGTTAATTAGATTAGATTAACTAAATTAGATTAGTGATAGGTTCTAGTTAATTAGTCATAATTAAAAGAAGTAGAAAAAAGATAAAAAAGAAAAGAAGAATAAGTAGAAGAAGGAAGAAAAAGAAGAAGAGGAGGAGGAGAAGGAAGAGGAGGAGGAGAAGAAGAGTAGGAGAAGGGGAGAAGAAAGAATAGAAAAAGAAAAAGAAGGAATAATAATAATAATAATAATAAGAAGAAGAAGAAGAAAAAGAAGAAGAAGAAGAAGAAAAAACTAAGAAGAAGAGGAGAACGAAAGAAGAACAAGAAGAAGTGGAAGAAGAGGAGAATAATAATAATAAGAAGAAGAGGAGAAGGAAATAAGAAGAAGAAGAACAAGAACAACAACAACAAGAAGAAGAAGAACAAGAAGAAGAAGAGGAGGAGAAGAAGAAGAAGAGGAGGAGAAGGAAAGAAGAAGAAGAAGAAGAGGAGGATAAGAATAAGAAGAGGAGGAGAAGGAAAGAAGAAGAAGACGAAGACGAAGAAGAAGAAGAAGAAGAAGAAGAAGAGGAGGAGGAGGAGGAGGAGGAGATAAGAAGAGGAGAAGAGCGGGCGAAGAAGAAGAAGAAGAAAAAGATGAGAAGAGGAGAAGAAAGAAGAGGAAAAAGTAAAAGAAGGAAGAATAAGAAGAAGAAGAAGAAGAAGGAAAGAAGAAGAGGAGAAGGAAAGAAGTAGAAGAAGTAGAAGAAGAGGAGAAGAAGAAGAAGAAGAGGAGAAGGAAAGAAGAAGAAGAAGAAGAAGAAGAAGAATAAGAAGAATACGAAGAAGAGGAGGAGGAGAAGAGGAGATGTCATTAGCAATATGATTTTTTTCATAGTTTGAACTGTCAATGCTTTATGTGATGTGATGTCCTAAATTTTTTTGACTCGGTAAAATTTCCAGGATTTGTGCTATTTCTACTCCTTGGAGTTATCACCGTCAAAGTTTTTGCTCTGTGATCCCGCCGTTGTTCGACTACTGCCTCTACAACCGAGGGTGAGCTACGAATCCACATTCACCTCCTACGCTCTTTTAATCATGTCAGTAGATTTCATTTTCATGCTAAGTCGCGTAACCTAGGCGTCTCCCGTACGAAAGGGTTGCATCGATAAATATGCTTTCAGTTGCATATTTATCACCGTAACTCATTTGGATTGTCCAACGATTTCCACAAACAACTCGAGGATGTGTAGATTGGGTACGTTCTCCATGCTCTGCCGCATTCCAAGACAAAATTTTGGCAGCGCCTCCCCGTTGTTCTCCGGATGCACATTCTCAAGGCTTTTTGCTCAGACGTCTATTTGGAGAACAACGGGGAGGTCCTGCCGAAATTTTGTCTCGGAATGGGGTATAGCATGGAGAATGTACTCACTCTACACATACTCGGGTGGGGTTAGGACCTATCTTTACCTATTAGCGTGTAGGTTGCATGGACATAATAAAATTGACAAACTAGATTAACTGATGAATATACATGCTGAATTATATACATACATACATAGATACATACATATATATGTATATATATATATATATATATATATATATATATATATATATATATATATATATGGTATATTTAGTAGCTAGGCAAGATGAGTGATCGTGCGTGGATGTACACCGGTCACACTAGTCAAAAAGAGATGACCAAAGAATGGTTTATAAAAACCAAGGAGTTTGTGAAAGCCGCATTTGCAAATGGCCAGGAAACAAACTGGTGCCCCTGTCCTGGGTGCGACAACTACAAAAAGAGTACACATGCTGTATTGATTAAACACATGCAGAGGAGGGATTTTAAGCCTAATTATACAGTGTGTACTTTTCATGGTGAGTCTAGACAACACATCAGAGCTGAGGTGGTTCGTCATTGCACCGAATAGCATGGTGCCGAGATCGAAGACAGGGTGCAAGACTTTGATGATGCTCGAGATTTGGAGGATGAGATTGAGTAATCTGCAAAGGCCTTCTATGAAATGTTGGAGTCTTCAAAATGTCCTCTCCGCAAGCACACTGAGCTTTGTCAGCTGGATGCCATTACACAAGTAATGGCTCTGAAGGCTCAATTCAACTTGGGAAGGGAATGCTATGACGCGATGTTAACACTATTTGGACGCTTTGTGCCCAAAGGTCATGTCATGCCTGCAAACCTGTACCATTCAGATAAAATACTTCGTGTACTTAAGATGCCCTATGATAATATACATGCCTGTGAGAAAGGATGTGCCTTATTTTGGCTTGAGTATGTGGACTTGAACTATTGCCCCATTTGCATGTCTTCCAGGTATGTTGTGGTAGACAACGGTATGGGTGAGAAGAGCCAGACCCAAATCCCAGTTAATGTTCTTCGGTATATGCCAATCATACCAAGGCTTCAACGTCTTTCCATGGTCGAAGAGACGGCCGGACAAATGACATGGTACAAATTGGGCAAAAGAACCGAACTAGATGCAGATGGGAATAAGGTGGCGGTGCACACATCGGATGGGGAAGCGTGGAAGGACATCGATGCATTACATCTGGATAAAGCGACAGATCCAAGGCATCCTCGAGTCTGCATCACCACAGATGGGTTCAATCCCTCCGATATGACGACAACCCAATATACTTTTTGGCCTATATTTGTCATTCGACTCAATCTCTTCCTGGACAGATTATGCAAAGAAAGAACATATTCTTGACGTTCATAATTCTAGGGCCCAACTATCCGGGAAGAATATGAATGTGTACATGCAACCGCTTAAGGATGAATTGCCAGAATCTTGGGATAATGGGGTCAAGACATACGACGCGGCTAGAAAAGAAAACTTCAAAATGCATGTCTCGTACATGTACTCGATGCACGACTTGCCAGTGTATGCGTTATTCTTTGGTTGGTGTGTGCATGGAAGGTTCACGTGCCCCACGTGCAAGGCAACTTTTCAGTTTCATTGGTTGCAGGAGGTTCGGAACTATTTTAGCTTTGACTTGCATAGACACTTCCTGGATTATCATCATCAGTTCAGAAAAGACAAGATGAACTTTACCAAAGGTAAAGTTGTCAAAACCTCGACACCACCTGCATTGACAGGCTAACAGATCCTGGATAAGTTAAACGCACTCAAGCCTAATCCAGAGCATCCAGGGTATTTCAAGGGGTATAATTCAGAACATGCGTGGACTCACAAGCCATGCTTTTGGGATCTCCCTTACTTCAAAGACCTCCTTCTTCCAGACGACATCGACATGACACACACTAAAAAGAATATCGTAGAGGCCATTTATGATACATTGTTCGACATAGAGGGGAAGTCAAAGGATAATACTGAGGCTAGAGTCGATCAAGAGACTCTATGTCATAGACCGTTACAAAACATGCGACAATCAAAAGGAAGGTAGAACTGGTTGAAGCCAAAGGCTTGGTTCAATCTTGGAAGACCGGATATGAGGGAAATTATCTTGTGGGCCAAAATGCACTCAATGTTCCCCAGTGGGTATGTAGAGAATCTAAAGAGGGGAGCGAGTCTTGAAAAATTGAAATTTTTTAGTCTCAAGAGTCGTGATTGGCACATATAGCTTGAGCGGGTAATGTCGGTGATGTTACGTGGCTTTATACGTGAGGATGAATGGCTAGTGTTGGGGATATAAACCCGCTGTATAACCCGCCCTATTGGGTCGAGTCACTATTATGGCGGCTCGACGATGTGATCTAGATGAGCCTTGACGGGCCAGACTTGAGACGTAAGGCGGGTAACAAAGATGAATCCGTTGGCGGCCGAGGACATGAAGATGGAAATTCAAGGCCCATAAGGTGGGAGGTCACCAGGAGTTTCCTTACTTAAGGGGCAAGGCGAGTTAGAGATATGTCAGGTCACGAATCAAAGCGTGACCCAGATTCTTGTAAACCTAGGTTTTTGATCTGTATAGGAAGGCGAGTCTCTAGGGCCAATAGGGTTAAGTTACAATCAATCGATAGCTAGGTCAAGCGAAACCACTCCCTTGTAACCAATTTCATCATCAATACACACAAAGAGGGCGTATGCTTTTACCTCCATCGGAGGGGTTGAACCTGGGTAAACTCGTCTCTCGTTCCCGATCAACCCCTTTGAGTCACCACATAGCAGAGATGGCCTCACACTGAAGTTCTCTCATGAGGACATTTGTCGTGACAAAACCATGACAGTTGGCGCTCACCGTGTGGCTGTCGCACGATGGAGTTGAGTTCTCAAAGGGAGCCCTTCGAGGGTTCAGGAGCTACACGGTTGGGTCTATTGACCAAAAGCCGTCGTGGAAAGCGCTATATCGACAACTCGAGTTGGGGTCCCGAGGCCGACTCAATGGAATGTGGATAACGGGTCCCCATCGGCAAGATACACGTCTTCATCCTCAGAATCAACACTTTTGTTCCCGAGCTGGATAGATGCACTGACATCGTCGAGCCTGCTCGGCTCACGCAACCCGCCCGATGTCAAGCCGGATGGTGTCACGTCTTCGTCGGCTTCCGCAAGGGATTAGCCTCCCGGATGAGCCGGCGACCGGTGGATATACTCATGTTAACTCTGACGGCGAGTCATCCATGGGGGACACAGGATCGATCTGTCCCCTCTTTGATGGAATACTTGGTCATCATCTACATGTAGGGGGCCGCGCCGGCTCAGGATTAGCCGAGAACAGCCACCACCAATGGAGCGAGTGGGTCTGTCAGGATGCCGGCTCAAGACATGATGGATTTGATGGGGGAGATGTCAAAGCTCGTGGCAACCTCGGTCACTGCTGAGAATCAGGAGGAGATCAACATGGAGTTGGTAAAACTTTGCGAGGAGATGGCCAAGGTGCAACGGGAGATTGACGTTGAGAATACCCGGATGGAAGAGCTGCAGACTCGAGTCAATAATGAGTCGGAGCATTTGAAAGCTGAGGCTTGGCAGTTGGAATGTCGTCAAAATGCTTCCGATGTGGTGCATCAGAGGAGACATCATACTCGTTTTCCGGTTGATCTTGACCCGACTCATTAGTTCGACATCCCACGCACGCCGGGAGTGGAGCGGGTCCCCCTTGACAGACGGACCGACAGGTCAAGCCGACTCAGCCTCCACCAGCGCGGTCACCGAATCAGCGTTTCTAGACACCACAAGTTCACTTCTCCAACCTTGTAGATAATATGATGGCTGCCACACACAACCTGGAGTCACTCCCCATACATGGAAACACACCGCTGGAGGTGGAGGCTAGGAATGCCATCGAGATGCTTAAGACTCCGCTGGTTCAACATACACAATTTTCTAACAGCCGAGATCGGTTACACTCCACACCACATGCCAGCCGCACCAAGAGTTGTCATGAGGAATCCCCAGCAGTTTCCAGCAGTGTTCATTGGTAACAACCTCAAGTTAACCCGCCCGGGCCTCCGATATCAAATGCCCAGGCACTCGTAGACGCAACCCGAGCCGCCCGTCAGGCAGAAGCAGACGCGGTGGTGGCGGTGACGGCTCAAGTGTTTACAACTTGTCTTCAGCTAACGCCTGCACGCGGCGAGTCAAGTGGCAGGATCGTTAGGGTCCCCTGTTTATGTTTGGCTCTTCGCAATGAGTGCATGCCAAAAGACTTTAAAGTCCCTGATACGTCTCAAACGTATATATAATTTTTGATGGTTTCATGCTGTTATTTTGTCAACTTTGGATGTTTTATATACCTTTTTTTTATCTTTTTTGGGAATAACTTATTAATTCAGTGCCAAGTGCGAGTTCTTGTTTTTCTGTGTTTTTGACTCTTTTCAGATATGATTTTGGAACGGAGTCCAAACGGAATAAAATCCCCGAAATAAAATTTTCCAGAACAGAAGAAGATCGGGGGACTTGAGGGCCAAGGCAGGGGGCCCACAGGGAGCCCACAAGCCCTGTCGCCGCGGCCAGGGGGGGGGGGGTGACCAGGCTTGTGGCCTCCCTGGCGCTCCCCTGCCCTAGCTCTGTGGCCTATATATTCCCTAAAAATCCAGAAAATATCAGGGCATCCATGAAAACGCTTTTCCGCCGCCGGAAGCTTCCGTTTCCACAAGATCTCATCTGGAGGCCCTTCCCGGTGCCCTGCCGGAGGGGACTTTGGACCTGGAGTGCTTCTACATCAACACCATCGCCTCTCCAATGACTCATGAGTAGTCTACTTCAGACCTACGGGTCCATAGTTAGTAGCTAGATGGCTTCTTCTCTCTCTTGGATCTTCAATACAAAGTTCTCCATGATCTTCATGGATATCTATCCGATGTAATCCTCTTTGGCGGTGTGTTTGTCGAGATCCGATGAATTGTGGATTTGTGATCAGATTATCTATGAATTATATTTGAGTCTTTGCTGATTTCTTATATGCATGATTTGATATCCTTGTAAGTCTCTGTGAGTCTTGGGTTTTGTTTGGCCCACTAGATCTATGATTCTTGCAATAGGAGAAGTGCTTGGTTTTGGGTTCATACCGTGCGGTGACCTTTCCGAGTGACAGAAGGGGCAGCAAGGCACGCATCATGTTGTTGCTATCAAGGGTAACAAGATGGGATTTCATCATAGATTTGAGATTGTCCATCTACATCATGTCATCTTGCTTAAGGCGTTACTCTATTCTTTTGAACTTAATACACTAGATGCATGCTGGATAGCGGTCGACATGTGGAGTAATAGTAGTAGATGCAGAAAGTATCGGTCTACTTGTTTTGGACATGATACCAATAGATATGATCATTGCCATAGATAACGTCATGACTTTGCGCGGTTCTATCAATTGCTCGACAGTAATTCGTTCACCCACCGTCTACTTGCTTTCATGAGAGCAACCACTAGTGAACACTACGGACCCCGGGTCTATTCACAACTATCGCCTCCACTTTCACTTTTACTTTGCTTTGTTTACTTTTTGCATTTAGTTCTCACCTTACAAACAATCTATAAGGGATTGACAACCCCTTCATAGCGTTGGGTGCAAGCTCTTTGTGTTTGTGCAGGTACTTGTGACTTGACGCGATCCTCCTACTGGATCGATACCTTGGTTCTCATAATGAGGGAAATACTTACCGCCGCTGTGCTACATCACCCTTTCTGCTTCAAGGGAACACCAAGGCAAGGCTCCAAGGCCGCGGGGAAATCCTTTGCATATTTGCCTAGGAAGTCCCTATAGGCGTAGCCCATAGCAGAAGGATTCCTGGCGCCGTTGCCAGGGAAGGTCTTTTGTTGCCGTAGCAGAAGTATTTCTGGCACCGTTGCCGGGGAGGAGAGATCAAGTCAAGATCTATCCAAGTAGGTGTCACAAACTCATCTCTTGCATTTACCTTTTTTGCCAGTTGCCTCTTGTTTTCCTCTCCCCCAATTCACATTTGTCGTTATCATTTGCCTTTCTCCTTTGCCGTTTTCATTTGCCTTTTCCCGTTCTCTTTTGCCCGTTTCACTCGCTTACTTCTTGCTCATTTCTGTGTGGGATAGTCCATCAATGGCTAGACCCACCACTCCAAACGATACCCCTGAGAACGAAGTTCTCAATTTCACGCAGAATGAGGAAGAAAATTTAAAGGACGCTTGGTACAGGATTTGCAATGCTCAAAGTAGATCTACTCGTAAGCAATCCACTACCGTTCTTCTTCGCAGTTTTTTATGTTGGGATCTCTCCTTGGAATAGGTATATTCTTGATACCATCGTAGGCGGGAATTTTTTGGGGAGCCATACTGTTGACTCCTATGGAGCTATCATGAATTTGGTAGGTGCTACTGCAACAAAAGACCTTCCAATGGCGCCAGAAACATGCTGACGACACAAGGAATCCTTCTGCTACGGCTACACCTTAAGGGACTTCCAAGGCAAATATGCAAAGGATTTCCCCCGTGGCCTTGGAGCCTTGAGTTAGTGTTCCCTCGAAGCGGAAAGGGTGATGTAGCACAGCGGTGGTAAGTGTTTCCCTGAGTTTGAGAACCAAGGTATCGATCCAGTGAAGGAGTATCACAAGTGCCTGCACAAACATAAAAAGCTTGCTCCCAATGCTATGAAGGGCTTGTCAATCCCTTATAGATTGTTCGCCAAGTGAGAACTTAAAGCAACAAAGTAACAAAGCAAAGTAAAAGCAAAAGTGGAAATGATAGGTGTGAATAGACCTGGGGGCCGTAGTGTTTACTAGTGGCTTCTCTCATAAAAGCAAGTAGACGGTGGGTGAACAAATTACTGTCAAGCAATTGATAGAACCGCGAAAGGTCGTGACGTCATCTATGGCAATGATTATATCTATAGGCATCACGTCCAAAACAAGTAGACTGATACTTTCTGCATCTACTACTATTACTCCACATGTCGACCGCTATCCAGCATGCATCTAGTGTATTAAGTCCGAAAGAACAGAGTAACGCCTTAAGCAAGATGACCTGATGTAGATCGACAATCTCATATCTACGATAAAGCCCACCTTGTTACCCTTGATGGCAACTACACGATGTGTGCCTTGCTACCCCTACTGTCACTGGGAAAGGTCACCGCATGGTAAGAACCCAAAACCAAGCACTTCTCCCATTGCAAGAATGATAGATCTAGTTGGCCAAACAAAACCCAAGACTCGGAGAGACTTACAAGGATATCAAATCATGCATATAAGAAATCAGCAAAGACTCAAATATATATCATAGATAATCTGATCACAAATCCACAATTCATCGGATCTCGACAAACACACCGCCAAAGAGGATTACATCGGATAGATCTCCATGAAGATCATGGAGAACTTTGTATTGAAGATCCAAGAGAGAGAAGAAGCCATCTAGCTACTAACTACGGACCCGTAGGTCTGAAGTGAACTAGTCACGAGTCATTGGAGGGGCGATGATGTTGATGTAGAAGCCCTCCAACTCCAAAGTCCCCTCCGGCAGGGCATCGGGAAGGGTCTCCAGATGAGATCTCGCGGAAACGGAAGCTTGCGGCGGCGGAAAAGTATTTTCGTGGATCCCTTGATATTTTTCTGTATTTTAGGGAATATATACGCGAAGGAGCTAGGTTAGGGGGCGCCAGGGAGGCCACAAGCCTGCCATCCGCCGCCCCTGGTGGCGGATAGGGGGCTTGTTGTCCCCCTGTAGCCCTCCTGGCCTCGCCCTCAAGCCCCCTGATCTTCTTCCGTTCGGGAAAAAATTATTTCGGGGATTTTATTCCGTTTGGACTCCGTTCCAAAATCAGATCTGAAAAGAGCCAAAAACACAGAAAAACAGGAACTCGCACTTGGCACTGAATTAATAAGTTAGTCCCAAAAAGGATATAAAAGGTACATAAGACATCCAAGGATGACAAGATAACAACATGAAACCATCAAAAATTATAGATACGTTTGAGACGTATCAAGCATCCCCAAGCTTAACTCCTGCTCGTCCTCGAGTAGGCAAGTGATAAAGAATGAATTTTTGATGCTTTCATGCCACCTAGCATAGATGTCCTTTGTAACTCCTCTTATGTGACGTGAATGTTCAGATCCATTAGATTCAAAACAATAGTTTGCTATTGACGTGGAAACAATAATAATTCAAGCAAACTAGCAAGGTAATCATGAACTTTCAAAAAAACAAGGCCAAAAGAAAGTTATCCCTACAAAAGCATATAGTCTGGCTATGCTCTATCATCATTGCACAACGAATTTAAATCATGCACAACCCCGGTATTGGCCAAGTAATTGTTTCACACCTTTACTTTCTCAAACCATTTCAACTCTCACGCAATACATGAGCGTGATCCATGGTTTTAGCACTATAAGTGGTGTCGAGTGTGGTGGAGGTTGCAAGAAAAAAACAAGGAGAAGATGGTCACATTAACTAGGCATATCAATGAGCTGTGGAGATGCTCATCAATACATATCAATGTGAATGAGTAGGGATTTCCATACAAATGATGCACTAGAGCTAAGAGTATGTGAAAGCTCTTATAGAAAACTAGTGGGTGTGCATCCAACTTGCTTGCTCACGAAGACCTAAGGCAATTTTGAGGAAGCCTATTATTGGAATATACAATCCAAGTTATATAATGAAAATTTCCCACTAGCTATATGGTGGTGACAAAACGAGAGACTCTCAATCATGAAGATCATGGTGCTTAATATGCACAAGTGTGGAAAAGTGGTAGCATTGTCCCTTCTCTCTTTTTCTCTCATTTTTTTGGTGGGCTCTTTGGCCTCATTTTTAGTTTATTTTGGTGGGCATATTTGGCCTCTTTTATTTCCTCACATGGGACAATGCTCCATCAATGATGATCATCACACTTTCAACTTAAAACTTAGAGCAACGACGACTCTATATGGAATGCCTTCGGTAGTGTACTGTGACAATGATCTAGCATGGCATAGACATTAATGGAAACATCATGCTAGCTATCTTACGATCATGCAATGGCAATGTAGACATGGTGGCACATGTCATGGTGGTAGTTTCATGGCAATATATCTCGGAATGACTTTGAAAAAGCCATAGTAGCTAGGTATGGTGGCTGTTTTGAGGGAGGCTAATGGTGGGTTTTGTGCACCGGCAAAAGTTGCACCACACTAAGAAGATAGTGATGGTGGAAGGTGAGAGTGCATCTAAACCATGGACTCAACATTAGTCATAAAGAACTCATATAATTGTTGCAAAAGTTTTATTAGTAATCGAAACAAAGTATTCAACGCATACTCCTAGGGGAAGGGTTGGTAGGTATAAACCATCGCGTGACCCCGACCACCACGCAAAGGATGACAATCAAAAGACTAATCATGCTCAGACTTCATCACATAGCGGTTCACCATACGTGCATGCTACGGGAATCACTAACTTCAACACAAGTATTTCTAGATCCACAACACCTTACTAGCATGACTTCAATATTACCAAAACAAGAACTCAAAACTAATTCAGATGAATCAAACTTCTCTAACTATTCAATGCACATGAAGGTGGAAGTTTTTGTATCCCTTTAGATAACTACCCCTTTTGAGACTACTTTCAAAGCATAGATCAACTACCAAGCCACGCACTGCTGTGCTCTTAAAGATATAAGTGAAGCACATAGAGCAAAAGTATCTAGCTCAAAAGATATAAGTGAAGCACATGTGAGCTGAATTGTCTACCAAAGGATATAAGTGAAGCTCGACAAAATCACGGTGAGTGCATGTCTCTCTCTAGGTGTGCAGCAAGGATGATTGCGACACAACAAAAATAAAAGACTCCTCCGATACAAGACGCTCCAAGCAAGAACACATAACATGTGGTGAATAAAAATATAGCCCCAAGTAACGTTACCGATGGATTGAAGACGAGAGAGGTGATGCCTTCCCGAGGCATCCCCAAGCTTAGGCTTTTACGACATCCTTGAATCTCTTGGGGTGCCTTGGGCATCCCCAAGCTTGAGCTCTTGCCACTCTTTATCTCTTTGTCCATAAGAACTTCACCCAAAACTTGAAAACTTCACAACACGAAACTTAAACAGAATCTCGTGATAACATTAGTATGAAAAAGCAAACCACCACTTCCTTAGGTACTGTAGCAAACTTAAATTCTACTTATGCTGATGTTGGGTTACTGTATTTTCAATCTTCCATGGTGAATACCCCCTGATACTATCCATAGTTTCATCAAAATAAGCAACCAACACAACAAAAATAGAATCTGTTAACAGCAGACCAGTCTGTAGCAATCTGTATATTTCCTATACTTATGTTACTTCAAAAATTCTGAAAAATTACGACAGTCTGAAGAATTTGCGTAGAAATCAGCAGCAAAAAGAATCAACTCAAAAGCTCTTACAGAAGAAAAATTTGTTTTCGTGAGCAGAAAGTTTTTGTCTTTTCCACCATGACCAAACGATCATCCCCAAGACTAATCATAACGGTTTTGCTTGGCACAAACGCAAAAAGAAACACAAAAAAAACACAATCATAACAGAATTATGAAAGTGTGGTAAACACAAAACAGAAAGAAAAAGGATAGATTCGTTGGGTTGCCTCCCAACAAGCGCTTTTGTTTAACGCCCTTAGCTAGGCGAAAGGTGATGGAATCACGTATAGTCATCTTTGGTGCTCAAACCATAAGTAGCCCTCATCATAGATTCATAAGGCAATCTTATTTTCTTTCAGGGAAAGTGCTCCATGCCCTTCTTTAAAGGAAATTGAAATCCAATATTCCCTTCCTTCATATCGATGATAGCACCAATAGTCCTTAGGAAAGGTCTACCAAGAATAATGGGACATGAAGGATTGCAATCTATGTCAAGTACAATGAAATCCACGGGTACATAGTTCTTATTTGCAACAATAAGAACATCATCCATCCTTCCCATGGGTTTCTTGACAGTAGAATCCGCAAGATGCAAATTAAGAGAACACTCTTCAATCTCATGAAAACCAAGAATATCACATAAAGACTTTGGAATCGCGGAAACACTAGCACCCAAATCACACAAAGCATTGCACTCATAGTTTTTGATCTTGATTTTGATAGTAGGTTCCCACTCATCATGAAGTTTTCTAGGTATAGAGACTTCTAGTTCGAGCTTCTCTTCAAGAGATTTCATCATAGCATCTACGATATGCGCGGTAAAGGCTTTGCTTTGGCTATAAGCGTGTGGAGAGTTTGCAATGGATTGCATCAAAGAAATGCATTCAAACAAGGAGCAATTATCATAATTGAATTCCTTGAAATCCAAAGTGGGAGTTTCATTACTACCCAAAATTTTGATTTCTTCTGCTGCACTCTCCACACCTTTCTCATCAAGATAGGTGGACTCCGAATCATTGGGGCATTTTTCAACCAAAGTGGATTCATATCCAGCCCCTCCATTAATAGGTTTGACACGCGAAAACAAAGATTCAAGAGGAGACACACCAAGCACTTTAAGATCTTCGTGATTTGCATCACTAGAACGCACCCTTTTAAACCATTCATGCCTAGCGCGAATTTGGGCGGTTCTTTCTTTGCTCTCATTCATGGAGACACGCATAGCTTTCAAAGTTTCATCCAAGTTGATCTTGGGAGGAGCGCATCTAACTTACAAATCATCAATATCACAAGACATCCTATCAACGCTCTTAGCCAAATCATCTATTTTGAGTAGTTTTTCCTCTATGGACGCATTGAAAATCTTTTGAGAGTTGATGAACTCTTTGATATTACTCTCTAAATCAGAGGGTAATTTATTGTGATTTCCTTAAGTGTTGTTGTAGGAATTTCCATAATTGTTAGAGGAGTTACTAGGAAAAGGCCTAGGAACATGGTTTCCTCTAAAAGCATTGTTGTTGCCAAAATTGTTCCTACCAACAAAATTCACGTCCAAACTAGCATTGCTACTCTCCATCAAGGAAGATAGTGGCATGTCATTAGGATCTACAGTAGCGTTTCTACTAGCAACCAAATTCATCGACTCGTCCATCTTAGCACTAAGCGAGTTAATTTCTTCTATAGCGTGCACCTTTTTGCTAGGAGGCGACCTTTCAGTGTGCCACTGAGAGTAGTTGGTCATGATATTGTCTAGGAGTTTTGTAGCGTCTCCTAACGTGATTTCCATGAACGTTCCACCTGAGGCGGAGTCCAAGATATTGCGAGAAGCGAAATTCAAGCCAGCGTAAAAGATTTGTATAATCATCCACAAACTCAAGCCATGAGCGGGCCCATTTCTAATCATAAGCTTCATCCTCTCCCAAGATTGTGCAACGTGTTCATGATCAAGTTGCTTGAAATTCATGATATCGTTACGTAAGGAGATGATCTTAGCCGGCAGAAAATACTTGGATATGTAAGCATCTTTGCACTTATCCCAAGAATCGATACTATTTTTAGGCAAAGAAGGAAACCAAGTTTTTGCGCGATCTCGCAATGAGAAAGGAAAAAGTTTCAACTTAATCACGTCATTATCCACATCTCTTTTCTTTTGCATATCACAAAGCTCAATGAAGGTATTGATATGGGATGCGACATCTTCACTAGGAAGGCCAGAGAATTGCTTTTCATAACAAGATTGAGCAAAGCTACATTGATTTCACACGATTCCGCACTAGTGGCGGGAGCAATCGGAGTACTAATAAAATCATTATTATTGGTACTCGAGAAGTCGCAAAGTTTGGTGTTTTCAGCCATGATGACTTCAACAAAAAAACAAGCACACAAGCAAGCAAGAAAACTGGCAAAGGAAAACGACAAAAGGCAAAAGGCAAAAGAAAATGGCAAAGGAGAAAGGCAAATGAAAACGGCAAATGTGAAGTGGGGGAGAGGAAAACGAGAGGCAACTGGCAAAAAAAGTAAATGCGAGAGATGAGTTTGTGATACTTACTTGGATAGATCTCTCCTTCCCCAGCAACGGCGCCAGAAATAGGCGTGTTGACGGGAGATTATTCTTGTCTTGATCTTCCTCGGCAAGCAATCCTCCCCCGGCAACGGCGCCAGAAATAGGCGTGTTGACGGGAGATTATTCTTGTCTTGATCTTCCTCGGCAAGCATTCCTCCTTCCCCGGCAATGGCGCCAGAAATACTTCTGCTACTACAACAAAAGACCTTCCAATGGCGCCAGAAACGTGCTGACGGCACTAGGAATCCTTCTGCTACGGCTACGCCTTAAGGGACTTCCTAGGAAAATATGCAAAGGATTTCCCCCGTGGCCTCGGAGCCTTGCGTTGGTGTTCCCTCAAAGTGGAAAGGGTGATGTAGCACAGCGGTGGTAAGTATTTCCCTCAGTTTGAGAACCAAGGTATCGATCTAGTGAAGGAGTATCACAAGTGCGTGCACAAACACAAAAACCTTGCTCCCAATGCTATGAAGGGGTTTTCAATCCCTTATAGATTGTTCGCCAAGTGAGAACTAAAAGCAACAAAGTAACAAAGCAAAGTAAAAGCGAAAGTGGAAACGATAGGTGTGAATAGACCCGGGGGCCGTAGTGTTTCTAGTGGCTTCTCTCATGAAAGCAAGTAGACAGTGGGTGAACAAATTACTTTCAAGCAATTGATAGAACCGCGCAAAGTCGTGACGTCATCTATGGCAATGATTATATCTATAGGAATCACATCCAAAACAAGTGGACCGATACTTTCTGCATCTACTACTATTACTCCACACGTCGACCGCTATCCAGCATGCATCTAGTGTATTAAGTCCGAAAGAACAGAGTAATGCCTTAAGCAAGATGGCATGATGTAGATGGAAAATTTCATATCTACGACAAAGCCCACCTTGTTACCCTTGATGGCAACTATACGATGTGTGCCTTGCTGCCACTACTATCACTGGGAAAGGTCACCACACGGTAAGAACCCAAAACCAAGCACTTCTCCCATTGCAAGAATCATAGATCTAGTTGACCAAACAAAACCCGAGACTCGGAGAGACTTACAAGGATATCAAATCATGCATATAAGAAATAAGCAAAGACTCAAATATATATCATAGATAATCTGATCACAAATCCACAATTCATCGGATCTCGACAAACACACCTCCAAAGAGGATTACATCGGATAGATATCCACGAAGATCATGGAGAACTTTGTATTGAAGATCCAAGAGAGAGAAGAAGCTATCTAGCTACTAACTACAGACCCGTAGGTTTCAAGTGAACTACTCACGAGTCATTGGAGGGGCGATGATTTTGATGTAGAAGCCCTCCAACTCCAAAGTCCCCTCCGGCAGGGCACCGGGAAGGGTCTCCAGATGAGATCTCACAAAAACGGAAGCTTGCAGCAGCGGAAAAGTATTTTCTAGATCCCTTGATTTTTTTCTGTATTTTAAGGAATATATAGGCGAAGGAGCTAGGTCAGGGGCGCGCCAGGGAGGCCACAAGCCTGCCATCCGCCGCCCCCTTGTGGCGGATAGGGGGCTTGTGGGCCCCCCTGTAGCCCTCCTGGCTTGGCCCTCAAGCCCCCTGATCTTCTTCCGTTCGGGAAAAATTTATTTCGGGGATTTTATTCCGTTTGGACTCCGTTCCAAAATCAGATCTGAAAAGAGCCAAAAACACAGAAAAACAGGAACAGGAACTTGGCACTGAATTAATAAGTTAGTCCCAAAAAAGATATAAAAGGTACATAAAACATCCAAGGATGACAAGATAACAACATGAAACCATCAAAAATTATAGATACGTTTGAGACGTATCAATAGGCTCACCCCCGCTCATGGTTAATGGAACTACCTTGACCTTGGAACACGTGATGCAAAGGCTTGACGCTATTGAAAACGAAATTGCGACAATTGAACTTATTAAGGGTTTGGATAGAAAGATCCACAATCAAATTACTCAGTACGGATCCAAAGTGGGAATGGTTTTGAAAAATTTAAGGGAGAAGGAACCTATAGTTAATGATTCCTCTAGAATTGGCAAACTAGAAGATGTCATAACCAACTTGGGTTCCGCTTTTGCCGCTGTGCAAAATACTCCAAATCTCACTCTCAAAAAGACCGTCAAGTCTGTTTTTGTTCCTAAAGATAGTGGTGAGTCATCCAATAAAGATGAAGATCTTAAGATGATAAATGATCACTCTACTTATGGGTTGAGCACCAAAGATGACTATACGTGATTCCATCACCTTATGCCTAGCTAAGGGCGTTAAACAATAGCGCTTGTTGGGAGGCAACCCAACGAATATATCCTTTTTCTTTTTGTTTTGTGTTTTCCACACTTTCATAATTCTGTTATGATTGTGTTTTTTGTGTTTCTTTTGCGTTTGTGCCAAGTAAAACCGTTATGATTAGTCTTGGGGATGATCGTTTGGTCATGCTGGAAAAGACAGAAACTTTCTGCTCACGAAAAGATTTTTTTTTCTGTAAGAGCTTTTGAGTTGATTCTTTTTGCTTCTGATTGCTACGCAAATTCTTCAGACTGTCATAATTGTTCAGAATTTTTGAAGTACCAGAAGTATACGAAGTATACAGATTTCTAAAGACTGGTCTGCTGTTAACAGATTCTGTTTTTGTTGAGTTGGTTGCTTATTTTGATGAAACTATGGATATTATCGGGGGGTATTAGCCATGGAAGATTGAAAATACAGTAACCCAACATCAACATAAGTAGAATTTAAGTTTGCTACAGTATCTAAGGAAGTGGTGGTTTGCTTTCTTATACTAATGTTATCACGAGTTTCTGTTTAAGTTTCGTGTTGTGAAGTTTTCAAGTTTTGGGTGAAGTTCTTATGGACGAAGAGATAAAGAGTGGAAAGAGCTCAAGCTTGGGGATGCCCAAGGCACCCCAAGTCGATTCAAGGATGCCGAAAAAGCCTCATCTTGGGGATGCCCCGGGAAGGCATCCCCTCTTTCGCCTTCGATCCATCGGTAACGTTACTTGGGGCTATATTTTTATTCACCACATGTTATGTGTTTTGCTTGGAGCGTCTTGTATCGTAGGAGTCTTTTATTTTTGTTGTTGTGTCACAATCTTCCTCGCTGCACACCTAGAGAGAGAGACATGCACTCACCGCGATTTTGTCGGGCTTCACTTATATCCTTTGGTTAGACAATTCAGCTCACATGTGTTTCACTTATATCTTTTGAGCTAGTTGATTTTGCTCTGTGTGTTTCACTTGTATCTTTTAGAGCACGGAAGCGCGTGGCGTGGTAGTTGATCTATGCTATGAAAGTAGTCTCAAAAGGGGTAGTTATCCAAAGGGATATGAAAACTTCCACCTTCATGTGCATTGAATAGTTAGAGAAGTTTGATTCATGTCAATTAGTTTTGAGTTGTGGTTGTGGTAATATTGAAGTTATACTAGTAAGGTGTTGTGGATCTATAAATACTTGTGTTGCAGTTAGTGATTCCCGTAGGATGCACGTATGGTGAATCGCTATGTGATGAAGTCTGAGCATGATTAGTATATTCATTGTCATCCTTTGTGTGGCGGTCGGGATCGTGCGATGGTTTATACCTACCAACCCTTCCCCTAGGAGTATGCGTTGAATGCTTTGTTTCGATTACTACTGAAACTTTTGCAACAAGTATATGAGTTCTCCATGACTAATGTTGAGTCCATGGTTTAGATGCACTTTCACCTTCCACCATCACTATCTTCTTTAGTGCCGTGCAACTTTCCCCGGTGCACAAAACCCACCATATAGCCTCCCTCAAAACAGCCACCATACATACCTACTATGGCTTTTTCAAAGCCATTCTGAGATATGTTGCCATGCAACTACCACCATGACATGTGCCACCACTTCTACATTGCCATTGTAGGATCATAAGATAGCTAGCATGATGTTTCCATTAATGTCTATGCCATGCTAGATCATTGTCACGGTACACTACCAAAGGCATTCCATATAGAGTCATCATTGCTCTAAGTTTTGAGTTGTAAGTGTGATGATCATCATTGATGGAGCATTGTCCCATGTGAGGAAATAAAAGAGGCCAGCGGAGCCCATTTACAAAAAGAGTCCAAAGATGCCCACCAATAAAATGAAATAATAAAAAAGAGGCCAAAGAGCCCACCAAAAAATGAGAGAAAAAGAGAGAAGGGACAATGCTACTATCTCCTTTCCACACTTGTGCTTCATATTAAGCACCATGATCTTCATGATTGGGAGTCTCTCATTTTGTCACCACCATATAGCTAGTGGGAAATTGTCATTATATAACTTGGCTTGTATATTCCAATGATGGGCTTCCTCAAAATTGCCTTAGGTCTTCGTGAGGAAGCAAGTTGGATGCACACCCGCTAGTTTTCTTTAAGAGCTTTCACATACCCTTAGCTCTAGTGCATCATTTGTATGGCAATCCCTACTCATTCATGTTGATATCTATTGATGAGCATCTCCATAGCTCGTTGATATGCCTAGTCAATGTGACCATCTTCTCCTTGTTTGCCTTACAACCTCCACCACACTCCATTCCACTTATAGTGCTAAAACCATGGCTCACGCTCATGTATTGCGTGAGAGTTGAAAAAGTTTGAGAAAGTAAAGGTGTGAAAACAATTACTTGGCCAATACCGAGGTTGTGTATGATTTAAATTCGTTGTGCAAGGATGATAGAGCATAGCCAGACTATATGATTTTGTAGGGATAACTTTCTTTTGGCCTTGTTATTTTGAAAGTTCATGATTACCTTGCTAGTTTGCTTGAAGTATTATTGTCTCCACGTCAATAGCAAACTATTGTTTTGAATCTAATGGATCTGAACATTCACGTCACATAAGAGGAGTTAGAAAGGACATCTATGCTAGGTAGCATGAAAGCATAAAAAAATCATTCTTTATCAGTTCCCTACTCGAGGACGAGCAGGAGTTAAGCTTGGGGATGCTTGATACGTCTCAAACGTATCTATAATTTTTGATGGTTTCATGTTGTTATCTTGTCAACTTTGGATGTTTTATATACCTTTTTTATCTTTTTTGGGACTAACTTATTAATTCAGTTCCAAGTGCCAGTTCCTGTTTTTTCTGTGTTTTTGACTCTTTTCAGGTCTTATTTTGGAACGGAGTCCAAACGGAATAAAATCCCCGAAATAAATTTTTCCAGAACAGAAGAAGATCGGGGGACTTGAGGGCCAAGGAAGGGGCCCACAGGGAGCCCACAAGCCCTGTCGCCGCGGCCAGGGGGCCCGCGGCGACTAGGCTTATGGCCTCCCTGGCGCTCCTCTACCCTAGCTCTTTGGCCTATATATTCCCTAAAAATCCAGAAAAAATCAGGGCATCCACGAAGACACTTTTCCGCCGCCGCAAGCTTCCGTTTCCGCGAGATCTCATGTGGAGACCCTTCCCGGTGCCCTGCGGGACGGGACTTTGGAGATGGAGGGCTTCTACATCAACATCATCGCCTCTCCAATGACTCATGAGTAGTCTACTTCAGACCTACGGGTCTGTAGTTAGTAGCTAGATGGCCTCTTCTCTCTCTCTTGGATCTTCAATACAAAGTTCTCCATGATCTTCATGGTGATCTATCCAATGTAATCCTCTTTGGTGGTGTGTTTGTCGAGATCCGATGAATTGTGGATTTGTGATCAGATTATCTATGAATTATATTTGAGTCTTTGCTAATTTCTTATATGCATGATTTGATATCCTTGTAAGTCTCTCCGAGTCTTGGGTTTTGTTTGGCCAACTAGATCTATGATTCTTGTAATGGGAGAAGTGCTTGGTTTTGAGTTCATACCGTGCGGTAACCATTCCCAGTGACAGAAGGGGCAGCAAGGCACGCATCATGTTGTTGCCATCAAGGGTAACAAGATGGGCTTTCATCATAGATTTGAGATTGTCCATCTACATCATGTCATCTTGCTTAAGGTGTTACTCTGTTCTTTTGAACTTAATACACTAGATGCATGCTCGATAGTGGTCGACGTGTGGAGTAATAGTAGTAGATGCAGAAAGTATCGGTCTACTTGTTTAGGACGTGATGCCTATAGATATGATCATTGCCATAGATAACATCATGACTTTGCGCGGTTCTATCAATTGCTCGACAGTAATTCGTGCACCCACCGTCTACTTGCTTTCATGAGAGAAGCCACTAGTGAACACTACGGCCCCCCGGGTCTATTGACAACTATTGTCTCCACTTTCACTTTTACTTTGCTTTGTTTACTTTTTGCTTTTAGTTCTCACTTTGCAAACAATCTATAAGGGATTGGCAACCCCTTCATAGCGTTGGGTGCAAGCTCTTTGTGTTTGTGCACGTACTTGTGACTTGACGCGATCCTCCTACTGGAACGATACCTTGGTTCTCAAGCTGAGGGAAATACTTACCGCCGCTGTGCTACATCACCCTTTCCGCTTCAAGGGAACACCAACGCAAGGCTCCAAGGCCGCGGGGAAATCCTTTGCATATTTGCCAAGGAAGTCCCTATAGGCGTAGCCCGTAGCAGAAGGATTCCTGGCGCCGTTGCCAGGGAAGGTCTTTTGTTGCCGTAGCAGTCCCTCGTAAGGTGCCTAAGTACACAGAAGATCTTGAGCCGGTCGCGTGGATTGAGAGTTATGCGCTTGCTATGGATATGCTTGATGCCAGTGATGCGGTATGTGACAAGTACCTTATGATGATGTTGGAAGGGCCGGCTTGAACTTGATACCCAATTCTATCAACACCTGGGCAGAGTTGAAGGAATGATTTATCAGAAACTTCAGGGGAACATGCAAACGCCCAATGATGATAACAGATCTGTAGCATTGTGTTCAATGCTGTGATGAGTCTGCACACCACTTGATGCGTCGGGTCGCTGAAATCATTCACTCATCAGATGGCATCATGGCGGCTCAGGCCATCCTGATTTTGGAGAAGAACTTCCATTTTCACCCACTCGTTTTGAAGCTTGGCCGCCTGAAACGAAAGGTGCAGGATATGGGTGAGTTAATGGATACCTTCACCTGATACTCCGAGTCAGATGGCACGAAGGATGCTAGCTCAGATGAGGACAAAGCTAGCGAGAGCAAGAAAGGAGACGACACCAAGGGTCATTATCAGAACCCTGGGTGTAATGGGAACCTGGGAGGTCAAGGAAAGCGAAGGCAGCAAGATGGCGGGTCAGATTTTGTCGCCAACACCAATACTAGGTTCAGTAATCAGTGTCGGAACACTCAATTCAGACAAGGTTTCACTCAGAGAAACCGAGCAACTACGAGGAGATTTTAAAGACACCCTGCCCCAAGCGTAGTACCCCAAATACCCCATCTACTCATTCTTGGGAAAATTGCTATGTTATGCAGGAATTTTGTCTCCAGGCCTTTAAGGATAACCAAGGAGGCTATGGTGGTGGACATCCGGGTCAGCCTGGTCCTAGCGGGTCACATGGGGACTCATCTGGCAGGTTCCCTGGATCTGTCTTTGACCAACAAGACGGTTCAGGTAATGACAATGGACAACATTCTCGGTCGAATAATCAGCAGCAAAACAATTAGGGCGGATTCCAAAGTAAACCCAAGCAGCTGAACAGCGGTCAGCACCACATTTTCACCACTAACACTTGCAGTCGTGATAAAAAGGTTAAGCAAAGAGCCATTAATATGGTTGAGGCGGAGGTTCCTAGGTATCTCAATTGGTCAGAGAAGCCTATCACTTGGAGTAGGGACGATCACCCGCCTTGGGTTGACAACACATGCCATTTGGCTCTGGTGGTGGCACCTCAGGTTGGAGCGTATACACTCACAAAGGTTCTCATGGATGTAGGAAGCAGTATTAATCTCTTATATTATGATACCTTCTGGTGGATGAACTTTTCTGAGAATGACCTGATGCCATCGACAATAGTTTTTCATGGCATAGTCCCAAGCAAGTCGGCATACCTAGTTGGGCGGATAAAGTGAAAGATTGCCTTTAGGGACGAACCCAATTATAGGAGCGAGGCTCTGATGTTCGAGGTGGTCAAGATCAAGCACTCTTATCATGCTTTGTTTGGGCGGTCGGCTTAAACCCGCTTCATGGCCCGTCCATGCTATGCATATCTCAAGCTTAAAATGCTGGGTATCAAGGGCACCATTACTATAAATGGAAATCAGAAGATAGCTCACGAGTGTGAAGAAGGCGATGCTGCTTATGCTGAGTCGACATGTGCAGCTACGGAGTTGAAATTCCACAAGGCCAATGTTGACCCGACCGACATGAGCCCTCTCAAAAAGCCCACTATCGGTCCTGAGCTGCTCTCAAGTCCAAGCCAACAAACGACACCAAGCAAGTTGACTTCACCCCGGGCGACTCTTCTACGCAGTTCACTATTGGGACCGGACTGGTCCCCAAATAGAAAACCACACTAATCGAATTCAACCGTGCGAATCGGGACATCTTTGCATGCAAGCCGTCTGACATGCGTGTAGTACCAAGAGAATTTGCTGAGGACCACATTAATGTGGATCGAAAGATGAAACCTGTACGACAATACCTCCATTGTTTTAACGAAGAGAGACGCAAGGCTATTGAGGAAGAAGTTGCCCGACTCCTAGCTGCCGGGTTCATTATTGAAGTCTTTCATCCCGAGTGGTTGGCTAACCCAGTGCTTTTTTTGAAGAAGAATGACACTTTTCGCATGTGTATAGACTACACCGACCTCGACAAAGCCTGTCCTAAAGATCCCTTTGCTGTCCCCCGTGTCGATCATATCATTGACTCTACGACGGGTTGTGAGCGCATGTGTTTCCTGGATGCATATTCAGGGTACCACCAGATCAAGCTGGCTAAGGAGGATCATGAGAAGACGACCTTCATAACCCCTTTCGGCACGTTCTGCTATGTTTCTATGCCTTTCGGACTTAAGAGCGCAGGGGCTACTTATCAATGTTGCATCCAGAATTGTTTACATGATCAGATTGAACGCGATGTCCATACTTATGTTGGCGATATAGTGGTAAAATCTCAGAATAAGGAAACACTCTTGGAGGATCTCAAGGAGATGTTTGATAATCTTCGAGTCTACCAGATGAAGCTTAACCCGGTCAAGTGTATTTCTGGTGTTCCTGCGGGAAAGTTATTGGGTTTCCTGGTGTCCGAGCGAGGCATTGAGGCAAACCCAGATAAAATCAAGGCAATAACTTCTTTGGGTAAGACGGCTACCATCAACAAGGCCCAACGCATGGCAGGTCGCATTGTAGTGTTAAGCCAGTTCATAAGTCGCCTTGGTGAAATGGCTATACCTCTTTATCAGTTGCTCAAGAAAACGGATAATTTTGTTAGGACAGATGCAACTAATGAAGCTTTTGAAGCCCTCAAGAAGAAGCTTGCTCAGACGCCCGTTTTAGCCGCCCTGACTGATGCTCCTCTACATTGCTGCTAATTCTAAGTCAGTAAGTGTGGCAGTGGTTGTCAAGCGCAAGGAAGAATGGAAAGAGTATCCGGTTCAGCGGCCGGTGTATTTCGTCAGCGAGGTGCTAACCTTGTCCAAACAATGATACGCACATTGGCAGAAGCTAGTCTTTGGGATCTGTATGGCAAGCTGGAAGCTGAAGCACTACTTTCAGGAACACCCAATCATTGTGGTCAGTTTGGCGC
Organism: Hordeum vulgare subsp. vulgare; assembly: GCF_904849725.1. Lineage (NCBI taxonomy): Eukaryota > Viridiplantae > Streptophyta > Magnoliopsida > Poales > Poaceae > Hordeum > Hordeum vulgare. The sequence goes on along the minus strand of NC_058519.1, from coordinate 108,545,057 downwards.
CATTTGGGGACATTATACAGAACCGCGAGGCCACTGGTCGAATTGCTAAGTGGGTGATTGAGCTTGGTCCTCATCATGTGAAGTATATGCCTCATACAACCATCGAATCTCTGGCATTGGTGGATTTCATCAATGATTGGACCAAGCTACAGATTCCAGAAGATAGGCCACATAACAAGTACTGGATTATACATTTTGACGGCTCTGGACAATTGGAAGGCTCGGGGGCTGGTGTAGTGTTATCCTCTCCACGAGGTGACAAGTTCTGTTATGTATTATTACTCATGTTTCCTTGCACTAACAATGCAGCTGAGTATGAGGCTCCCTTACACGGGCCCAGGATAGCTAAGGAGATGAACCTTAGCCGGGTCATATGCTTGGGCTACTCAGATTTGGTGGCTCAACAGGTCTCTCGAACTTGGAACTCAAAATAACCCCTGATGGCGGCTTATAGGCGGGCAATAACCAAGGTGGCATGCCATTTTCACAACTACCAAGTTGATCACATTGATCATCGACATAATGAGGCGGCTAACGCTTGGTGACGACTTGGATCTCAACGTAAGCCTATTCCTCCCAATGTTTTCTCTGATAGCCTACACAACCCGTTTGTGAAGTTACCATCTGAAGAGGATATAGCTACCCCTTACCTGGAATCACAGTTGGTGGCGGCTCTCAGGGCAACTCCTGATTGGACGACTCCATATATGGCTTAACTGGCTCGGGGCGAGCTGTCGGCTGAGGAAATCATTGCCCATCAGATAATACGGTGGTGCAAGTCTATGACTATCCATAAGGGCGAGTTACACAAACGAAGCACTCGTGGAATTTTTCAACGATGTGTCTCCCCTGTGGAAGGACGGGAAATTCTCAATGAGATACATGCTAGAAAATGTGGGCATCATGCCGGCTCACGGTCTTTAGTGTCAAAAGCTTTCTGTCATGGGTTTTACCGGCTAACACCCCATGCCGATGCTAAGGATATCATACACAAGTGTTACGGATGTCAGAAGTTTGCTCGACAAGCTCATGTGTCGGCTCAGGAATTGCGTATGATCCCGTTCAAGATGTCTTTTGACAAAAAGACCCATCTAGTAGTGACGGTTGACAAGTTTACCTAGTGGGTTGAGGCAGAACCCATCAACAATTGTGAAGCAGAGACGACAGTCAAATTTTTGAGAAAACCGACTTTCGGTTTGGTTATCATGATAGCATTATCATAGATAATGGTACTAATTTATCCAAAGGGTCCATGTAACAGTTCTGCCAGCACGAGCATATTCGGCTTGGTGTTTCGGCTGTAGGACATCCATAGTCCTATGGGCAGGCCGAACGAGCCCATCAAAAAGTCTTACAAGGGATCAAGCCCCGGCTCATGGTTCCATTACATCATACTACGAGTTGTTGGGTTGAAGAGCTCCCCGTATTGATTTGGAGCATCAGGACGAAGCCAAAGAGATCTACTTGTTACATGACCTTTTTTCTGGTTTATGGAGCTGAGGCGGTTCTACCAAGCGATATACGACACGATTCCCCGTGATTTGCCACTTACGTTGAAGTTGACAATGAGCGGGCACGTCAAAATTCTTTGGACGCCTTGGAGGAAGAATGTGACTTGGCAGCAGTGAGATCAACTATATATCAGCAAGACCTACGTTGCTATCATAGCCGTAGGGTTAAGAGCCTGACTTTTGAGGAGGGCAACTTAGTGCTTCGATTGATTCAAAATCATACATGCATGCACAAGCTTTCACCACTCTGAGAGGGTCCTTTTGTCATCAGTAAGAATCTCCACAATGGTTCATATTACCTAGTGGACCTCCGGCCTAATTCATACACTTCTCAAGAAGAGACGACCCGGCCTTGGTATACTGCCCACTTTCGGCCTTACTACACTTAGCACGAGCGACTAAGATTTGGTGGCTCAACACGTCTCTGGAACTTGGGACTCAAAAGACCCCCTGACGACAGCTTATAGGCGTGCAGTAACCGAGGTAGCGGGTCATTTTCACGGCTACCAGGTTGATCACATTGATTCTCGACATAATGAGGCGGCTCACGCTTTGTCATGACTTGGATCCCAATGTAAGCCTGTTCCTCCCAATGTGTTCTTGGATGTCCTACACAACCCCTCTGTGAAGTTACCATCTTAAGGGGATATAGCTATCCCTAACCCGGAATCACAGTTGGTGGCGGCTCTCCGGGCAACTCCTGATTGGATGACTCCATATATGGCTTACCTAGCTCGGGGTAAGCTACTGGTTGAGGAAATCATCGCCTCGTAGATAATATGACAATGCAAGTCTATGACTACCCATAAGGACGAGTTACACAAACGAAGCCGAAAGCACAAATACTCCCTTGGGTGGTTTTGATAATTGATCACAACATATGCATCATTGGACTAATATGTTTTCCAGGTATATTTCAAAAAAAGTTAAAAAGATGCTACGGCTTAAGGTTTATGTGCAGACGCCCCTGGATGCAAGAAAGGAACAATGTTGGCTCAAGCTTCAAGCTAGAAGACTCTTCATTTTATATTTGTCAGAAGTCACTTTTGAGTCCATAGGGAAGCCAATACTATTAAAAGGGGGTGAGGTAGTGAAATGAACTGATTGCTCAAATGCTCAAAGTTAGACACCCAAAAACATAGTCATTTTCCCACATATCCACTCTATCAAGATCCACATACACAAATTCGGTGTCACCAATATTTCCATATCGGACCCATCGAGTTTGACTTCACACAGAAACCCTAGCCTTTCCCACTAGATAGGTGCAACCGAAACCAAGTCAGTGCTACCGAGTTCAGTGTGATCAACATTCTGTTGCCAAGATACACAAAATCGTAATTTTCGAGTTTGAGTATCGACGCCACCGAGTTTGGCCATCTGACTGTTTGTCACCTTTTCGGTGCCACCGAGTGTACCACCGAGTTTTCAACTTTGGTGCCACCGACTTTTTCCATTTTGTGTGTAACAGTTGGATTTTGGCTGATGCCTATATATACCCCTTCACCCACCTCTCATTCGTGGGAGAAGCACTCACAACACACACTTCATTGCCAGATCCATTTTCTGAGAGAGAACTACCTACTCATGTGTTGAGACCAAGATATTCCAATCCTATCATTTGAAACTTGATCTCTAGCCTCCCCAAACTACTATCCACCAAATCAAACTCTCCTACTCATGCATATTCTTTGAGAGTGTGATTTGTGTTGAGGAGACTATCTTTAGAAGCATAAGAGCAAGGATTTCATTGATCTACCACATCTATTACCTTTTGGAGGGTGGTCACTCCTAGATTGGTTAGGTGTCTCTTGGGAGCCTCCTACTTTGTGTTGTGGAGTTGAAACAAGATGTTTGTAAGGGCAAGGAGAACGCCTACTTCGTGAAGAACTACCGTGAGTAAGGCTAGTCCTCCGTGGACGAAAGCCGTGGTGGAATAGACAAGGCCACTTCTTTGTGGACCCTCCGTCGGTGGAGCCCTTCGTGGACTATCGCAGCCATTACCCTGAGTGGGTTGAAGTCTCCACTAACATTGACGTACGATAGCGCCACCTATCAGAACCATGCCAAAAATCACCGCGTCAACCTCATGTGTTTGTTCTCCCTACCTTACTCCTCTACTTTACACTTGCATATTTTACTTTCTGCTGTTATACTATTAGAATTGCATGTGTAGGGTGCACTTGACTTGTTATAACTGTCGTAGCTGCCTCTCAAGTAAAATTGGTAAAAGGCAAAAAATTATCTTGTCAAGTAGTCTAATCACCCCCCTCTAGACATACTTTTAATGCTACATGTGGTATCTGAGCTTTGGTCTCCATTTCATTGGTTTAACAACCTATGAGAGTATGGCATCTAGTGAGGGAAATTATCACCATAGAGGTCCATATTTTGATGGCACTAATTTTGCTAGTTGGAAGCATAAAATGAAAATGCATATTCTTGGCTTCAACTGCATATGCCCTGAAGAATTCAATAAAATCAGTCGTCTTGAGAATGCAAAAGAAATTTGGGATACTTTGGTTGATATGCCCGAAGGTACTGATTCTGTCAGAGAATCTAAGTTGGATGTTCTTCAAAGTGAGCTGGACAAGTTCAAGATGAAGGATGGCGAAGGTGTCGCTGAAATGTACTCTAGGGTAGCTCTCATCGCCAATGAGATTGCTGGCTTAGGAAGCGAAGAGACGACCGTCAAATTCATCATTAAGAAGATACTTAGAGCTCTCAATGATAAGTATGACACACTGTGCACATTGATCCAAATGATGCCAAATTACAAAGGTCTCAGGCCAACTAATGTCACTCAAGGACAAAGAGGAGATTCACAACAAGTCAAGCGGTGCTTATAAAGCTTCACATGATGCTCCCGCTACTTTAAAGGACAATCTTGTCACTGATGAAGAGATAAGCCTCATGGTCAGAAAATTCAACAAGTTCTATAAGAGTAGAGGCAAAGAGAGAAGCTCAAGATCGAGACATGAAGAGAAGCATTCGTCCAATCGTGACCGAAACTGCTACAACTATGGGAAGCCCGGACACCACTCAAATGAGTGCTCGGCTCCCTACAAAAGAAGGGAAAAGTGACCTCGAAGACGAAGCTCAAGAGATGAGTCACCTCGCACAGAGAGAAGGAGTAGAGAAGATCACTATGAACGAAGACACTCACGGAGAGGCAAGGAATCAGAGAAGAAGGACAAATACACCAAGAGCGGTTCAAGAAGAAGACATCAAGCTCATGTCAGTGAATGGGTTCCTGGCTCCGAGAGTGGTCACTATTCCGGGAGAAGCTATCTCTCCAACTCCGACTATAGTCAAGAAGATGGTGTTGTCGGCATTGCACTTGTTTCCACCAACTCCTACAACTTCATGGCTAAATGAGGGAGTGATAAATTGCTTCATGGCTAAATCCCCAAGGTATCACATCCCGAGTATCTTGATTTTAATAGTGATGAGGATGACTTGTTAGGATAAGATGACTTGCTTCTTGATAAAACTAGTGATTGCACAGAAAATGAACTCGCTAATTATCATGCTAGTCAAGAGAAATTGAATGATGATGATAAGAAAGAAATTGAATGACTAACTCAAGAATTGTAAACTCTTAAGTTAGATCATGAGAATACTCTAGAAGATCATAGAGAGCTCGCAAGAACCCATGAGAAGCTATGCTTAGAGAAGCTCAACTTGGAGCAAGAGCATCAGTTCTTAAAAGCGATCAATGATGATCTTTGAAAGAAGAGTTCTTCTTATCTAGCCAAACGATTACTCTTGTCTAACTTTGTTCCAAAAGTTAAACCTAGGAACATTAGTAACAAAGGCAAGAAGGTTTCTTCATCTAGTAACAACTATGCTAAAGCTAAAACCAATAATGTTGTTGCTAGTAGGTCTATTGATTCCACTAACGATTCTCTTAGCCAAGTTACACTTGAGAAATAAAATGATCTATTGAAAGGGATTATAGAGAAAGGTGTCTTCAAGAGCCTAGTCAGAAATAAGCAATTCGAGGAAATTGTGTGCAAGCAAGGAGGACATCGGAAGAAACAAGGTGTTTCCTACTTCAATGTCAACGGAGATGATTGGGAAGAAGGTTCATACACCACTCCTAAGTTTGTTACCCAAGAGGAGAAGTGTGATCCCAATCCTCCCATAGGAACAAGCTCACAAGATGGCCTTCTACCACAAGACCACAAAGGCAAGGGAAAGCTTCAAGATGACATTGACCTATTTGAAGAACAACCCCAAGCCAAGGTCAAGTGGGTTCCCAAGGACACTACTAGCCCTACCTCAACAAGTGCTACCACAACTCCAAGGATTCCCATCAATTTGATGTGGATCCCCAAGAGGAAGAACTAGGGAAGTTCTTGATGGATGACTCCGCCAATGAATTCACTCTTATTCATTTTGGCAAGAATTATTTGTAATCAACCTCAACCATATGCATTAGTTCAAGGAGTCACACATTCCCTCAAAGGTAAGCAAGGAACAAGGTAATTAATGCATCTTTGGACATAATCCCATTTGTGTTTCACTCCATGTCCATAGATATTCTTGCATATGTTCCTCGTGCTTTGGGACTAACCCAAGTAGTTGAGAAGAGTATGAAAACAACCAGGATTGCTCCCAACTCAAGATGATCTTCATAAACATTGAGCATCCACCACTACTTCACCTACTTGAAGTCTTCTATGACAAAACCCAAGGTTAGTTGATCCCTCTTAGTGGGGATGTCATATCAAGGGGGAGCTTTACTCTAAGACTTGAGTATAAGCATCTCATGAGGATATGAACACATTAATACTTATGTAAAAGTGGTAACCCCACTTGTGCTTAACGATGAGTGTGACCTATGATCAAGTATTCTTACTTGGCTCCTATGTCAATATAGTCATATATAGATGACTTTGTCATCTCCCAAGTGATTCATAGCTGCTAGGATGTTTGTGCATGTATACCATGTTTTTCTCTATCATTCTTATTGTGTGAGGTTGTTGGTCTGCATGTGTTTGATCATTCGAGGACATCCAATTGTTGTTAATTGGCCCTTGATTTATCTTTTGCCAATTGGTTGGACAAGAATGCCTAGGACCCTTCTCTAGCTATCTATGCTGTCTCATCTCAAGTTCTATTCATGCGTCATCACAAAACTTGAGCAAGCACTTGTCGATCCCTTTGTGTGAAGGTGCACTTGGAGTTCCTCATCGTCAATGGCTGACCTCCAAATCCTCTCTGTGAATGAACTCGGTGAAACCAACTTCACAAACTCGGTTCCACCGAATCCCAGAGTTGATCTAGGTTTTCCATCTCATTACCACCAGAATCACAAATTTGGTTCCATCAAGTCTCCCTGTCAACTGACAGTAGAGTAACTCGATGACACCGATTTCGTAATCTCGATGACACCGACAGGGAATGGGTATATAATCCAACGGACCGAATCTTTGATTTCACTTTGTCAAAGCCGTTTCGTCCTAAAACCCAACGCAGCCTCTCGACCCCTGGCCGTCGCCCTCGAATCCCCGTGCGTCTCTGCCGCTGGGAATTGCCGTCGCCGACAGATTCCTCACCGTCGTCGCCAGCGTAGCCGAACCAAAGCCGAGTTGGGGTATGGTTTGGATCCCCTGTGCATTCCTCCATCTAATTTTTACCCAATGGGAAGATTTATTGACAAGCCACCATGTGCATCCTCTCCATCCACCAGATGAATCAATTGATTAGAGAACTAAGAAATTTTTAGGGTTAACTGTCCACAGACCCCATCTCGGTGCCTCCGAGTTGCAAAACTCGGTGCTACCGATTTTGGACCTAGGGTTACTGAGAATGAACTCGGTGATACCAAGTTGACGTTTTCAGTTCCGCCGAAATGATGACCAAGTTTCTGTTAAGGAGTTCATGTGTCTTAATGACTCCGAAAGTTCAAAGTCTGTTCCACCGATATGTGTTTTGCAAAAACTTAAATCTATATATTTCTCTATTCAAAATTTCAAAACATCTGGATTTTGTGATGCTCATCCTTTCTGTCTTTCCTATATCCACTTCACCGGTTTTTCTATTTGCTGCTGGGTTTCTTCTTGCCTGTCACATATGTGTGGTTCAGAAGATAGTCAAAATGAGTTCAGAGAGCAGAGCGTAGAGATGAACTCACGCACTAGTCCAGAAAAGTCTGCCTCTGACCCAAGTGCTCCCAGCTCCCATGGTTTGCCCAAGGCACCCACCAGGCAAGGAAGAAGCTGGATTCTGATGAAGAGGACTCAAACTTTATGCCAGAGGAAACTTCTGCTCCTCTAAGAAAGGCTGTCTAGAAGGTAACTGCTACCCCTGCTGTTCTAAGAGCACCTGAATATGCTAGGAAGAGCACATCACTTACCAATGATGTACCTGCCAAGAAGGCTGGTGTGATGAGGCCCAGTAACAGAACTGTTCATCTTGTTGGAAGAAAGACTTCAATGTATGAAGACCCAGAAGCTGTTGAGGAAGAAGCTCCCGAGGAGATCCTAGTTCCTCCCAAGAAGAAGATGCTGATGGCTGATGCTATGAAATCTGCTCCTAAGCCTACTGCCAAAGCAAAGAAGGTTGTAGCTCCCAGAAGGACTACCAAGGACATACATGCAGCTGTCAAGAGCAAAGGCCCTGCATCCAGTTCCCATGCTGCATAGGAGGTAGAAGATGAGAATGGGCCAATTCTCCGGAAGCTCGGACCAACCCTACCTATTCACAATGCTGCTCATCTAATAGCAGAAGATATGAAGAAGATAAAGGATGTCGGACTAAGAAAGAGGAGAGCTAATGATCCATATGTTGTCAGGAGAAGAACTGTTAGTGATCCAAGGTTTTACACCAAGGAACAACAAGATTTTTATGAGACTGTCCTATTTTACAAGAGTCCTGCTGTCAGTGATATGAGGTATGTCGACTGGGCATATATCAAGGAAAATGAGAATTTCTTTCCCCATGTCCAACAAAACTTCAGGCTAGTGGACATTGAATAGTTTGTTGGCAAAGATATGACCCCATGGAATGACAAGCTAATCATGCAATTCTATACAACTGTTCATTTCTATGGAGATGGTTCTTTAGTCTGGATGACTGATGGTCACAAGTATGAAGCCACGATTGATGAATGGGCTACCATAATTGGTGCCCCCAAGCAGGAAGATTGAGATGTAGATCTGTACTCAGAAGTGAAGCAGAGTCACAACTCAATGGCCAACATGTACAAGACAATTCCACACAAGTACTTGGATAGTCACAAGATGGGTTCTGTGTACTTTGTGCAAGAAGACATTCTTACTAGAAACACTATTCTGAGACACACCCTGATGCCTAAATCAGGAGATGAAAAGATGATTAGAGGACTTTCCATCAACCTATTGCACTTGATAGACACCCATACCTGATTCAGAGTGATGGATTTGATAGTAGAGACTATCCGAAGGACTGCTGCGGGTCAGAAGAGATCATGTGGTTATGCTCCTTGCATTCAAATGCTTATCAATGCCAAGCTAGGCAAGCGTGCATATCTACTCGATTGTCCCCATCTACCTCTACAGCCATAGTTTGAAGACAATGAAGTTGTAATGGATGACAAAGATCCCAACTTAGCTGCAGCAAGAATGGTAGTAGAGGCACCAGAAGCTGAGGCTGCTAGAAATAGGCCACCACCAGTTCCATAGCTCAGAACTCAAGCTGAGCAAATGGCATTTCTAGTTAGCTCTGTCCAAGACATGGAGAAGAAAATCTAGGAGATACTGCAAAGTCAGGAAAGCCTTGAGAGATTCGTGGAAACTAAGTTTCATGACATGGATGTGAAGGTTTGTGAGTTAACAACTATAGTCAAATAGCTTCAACATGAAGTTGACTCAGTGGAGATCCCGCGCTCAGATGAGGAAGATGATGATGAGGAGGAAGAGTCTTCTCTGCCCACTACTACTGAGTTTAGCACCAGCCTAGGTCAGCTGTTGTACCTGCTCAGGAGACAAGACAAACATCTTCAACACAAGCTTCAGAACCTTCAGCACCAGCTCCATCTCAAGCACCTTCAGTATCAACTCCTCTAGCTCAAGGACATTTTGCAGAAGCCTTCGCGGACGCTCTTCTGTCGACTCCGTCATCAGCTGCCCAAAGAGACGAGTAGTTATATACTTTTGAACTTTTTGGTAACTTGTTGCCAAAGGGGGAGAAATGTATAGATCGTAGACTTCGAGGCAGAGAGATAGCTTTTTACCTTATTTGCTCTCATTTGGTTTTAAAAACTTTGGTCTTTTGGATGACTTTATCCCATCTGTGTGGTTGATCATATGCTTTGCTTGTTTGATGTTACACTATTATTTCTTAGCTATCTTTGTGATGATCATTGACTTATCTTGTTGGTGCCATGTGCATTGCTATTCATTCCTATTTTCTATGCGCACCACCAAGATGTATGTGAGATGGAAGAGTGACCCATGATCCTAATCGATTGTGCATTTGCAATCAAATGCAAATTTTAAATAATGCACAAATTTAGGGGGAGCTCTTGCTTTTCACATACTTGTCAAAGCGTCGATGCTAATCATTGATTCTATCTATTGTCAAAGCTTTGATCTATATGTTGTCATCAATTACCAAAAAGGGCGATACTGAAAGCACAATTGCTCCCTAGTGTGGTTTTGATAATTGATCACAACATATGCATCATTAGACTAATATGTTTTTCCAGTATATTTCAGAAAAAGTTCAAAAAGATGTTATGGCTTAAGGTTTATGTGGAGATGACCCTAGATGCATGAAAGGAACAATGTTGGCTCAAGCTTCAAGCTAGAAGACTCTTCATTTTTTATTTGGGAGAAATCACTTTTCAGTCCATATGAAAGCCAATACTGTTAAAAAGGGGTGAGGTATTAAAATGAACTGATTGCTCAAATTCTCAAAGTTAGCCACCAAAACATTCAGCCATTTTCCCCACATATCCACTCTGTCAAGATCCACATACAAAAATTCCGTGTCACCAACATTTCCATATCGGACCCATCGAGTTTGACCTTAGACAGAAACCCTAGCCATTCCCACCAAAGCGGTGCGACCGAAACCAAGTCGGTGCTACCGAGTTCAGTGTGACCAACATTCTGTTGCCAAGATACACAAAATTGGAATTTCCGAGTTTGAGTATCGGCACCACCAAGTTTGGCCATCTGACCATTAGTCACCTTTTTGGTGCCACCGAGTTTCGTATATAGGTCTCACCGAGATTCGAAAGTTCACACTTTTAGTGCTAATCGATACCACCGAGTTTTCAACTTCGGTGTCACCGAGTTTGCCCTTTCGTGTGTAACGGTTGGATTTTGGCTGCTGCCTATATATACCCCTTCACCCACCTCTCATTCGTGAGAGAATCACTCAGAACACACAGTTCATTGCTAGATCCAAATTCTAAGAGAGAACCTCCTACTCATGTGTTGAGACCAAGATATTCCAATCCTATCATTTGAAACATGATCTCTAGCCTCCCCAAACTGCTTTCCATCAAATCAACCTCTCCTACCCATGCATATTCTATGAGAGAGTGATTTGTGTTGAGGATACTATCTTTAGAAGCACAAGAGCAAGGAGTTCATTGATCTACCACATCTATTACCTTTTGGAGGATGGTGCTTCCTAGATTGGTTACGTGTCGATTGGGAGCCTCCTACTTCATGTTGTGGACTTGAACCAAGATGTTTGTAAGGGCAAGGAGATCTTCTACTTCATGAAGATCTACCATGAGTAAGGCTAGTCCTCCGTGGACGGAAGCCATGGTGGAATATACAAGGTCGCTTCTTTGTGGACCGTCTCTGGCTAGATCCCTCAGTTGACTCTCCCAGCCGTTACCCTCTTTGGGTTGAAGTATCCACTAACATGGACGTACGATAGCGCCACCTATCGGAACCATGCCAAAAATTGCCGTGTCAATCTCATGCATTTGATATCCCTACCTTACTCCTCTACTTTACACTTGCATGTTTTACTTTCCGCTGCTATACTATTACAATTGCATGTGTAGGGTGTACTTGACTTGTTATAACTGTGGTAGCTGCATCTCAAGTAAAATTGGGAAAAGGCAAAAAAAATTATCTTGTCAAGTAGTCTAATCACCCTCCCCTCTAGACATACTTTCGATCCTACAGAAGCACTCGTGGAATTTTTTAATGATGTGTCTCCCGTGAGGAAGGATGGGAAATTCTCAATGAGATACATGCTGACGACTGTGGGCATTATGCCGGCTAACGATCTTTAGTGTCAAAAGCTTTATGTCATGGGGTTTTGTGGTTAACAGCTCATGCTGATGCTGAGGATATCGTACGCATGTGCGATTGATGCCAGAAGTTTTCTTGACAAGCTCATGTGCCGGCACATGAATTGCGTATGATCCCACTCACTTGGCCGTTTGTGGTCTGGGGGCTTGATATGGTTGGCTTGTTCAAGATGTCTTCTAACAAAAAGACCCATCTACTCGTGGCGATTGACAAGTCTACCAAGTGGGTTGAGGTAGTACCCGTCAGCAATTGTGAAGCAGAGACGACAGTCAAAGTTTTAAAAGCTGATTTTTTGGTTTGGTTATCCCCATAGCATCATCACTGATATTGGTACCAGTTTATCCAAAGGGGCCATGAAACAGTTGTGCCAGCAGGAGCATATCCGGCTTGATGTGTCGACCTTAGCACATCCATAGTCAAATGGGCAGGCCGAACGAGCTAATCAAGAAGTCTTATGAGGGATCAAGCCTCGGTTCATGGTTCCCTTACAACGTACTCGGGGTTGTTGGGTTGAAGAGCTCCTCGCAGTGCTTTGGAGCATCAGGACGACGCCAAACATATCTACAGGTAACACGCCCTTTTTCTGGTTTATGGAGTTGAGGTAGTTCTACCAAGCGATATACGGCATGATTCCCCGCAAGTCGTTGCTTATGTTGAAGCTGTCAACGAGCAGGCATGTCAAGATTCTTTGGACGCCTTGGAGGAAGAATGTGACTTGGCAGCAGCGAGATCAACTATATATCAACAATACCTACGTCGCTAGTAGGGTTAAGAGCGAGACCTTTCAGGAGGGTGACTTAGTGCTTCGATATATTCAAAATCATACATGCATACACAAGCTTTCACCACCCTCGGAGGGTCCTTTTGTCATCAGTAAGAATCTCCACAATGGTTCATATTACCTGGTGGACCTCCGACCCAATTCATACACTTCTCATGAAGAGATGACTCGGCCTTGGAACATTGCCGACCTTCGGCCTTACTACACTTAGCGCCAGTGGCTCATCGATTATGTACCTCTTGCAACACTTGTACATACCCTTTTATGTTTAATATAATAAAGCCGGCACCCATGTTATTCGGGGTTTTTGCCATTTTAGCCTATACAATGAGCATGAGTCTTTATTATTTCACCTAACCCGCCCAAGAGGATGAGTGTCCGTACGGTAGTCATTCAAACATAGACGCTATTAGTATCAAATAGGAGGAGCCGCCATGTTGCGACCGTTCAAACATAGGTACTAATAAGCCAAAGAGGACCTGTTGCCACGTTGCATGGTTCAAACATATGCGCCAATTGTTGTCAGAAGAATCAAGTCGGCTTATCTAGGGCCTACTAGTCCCCATATTGTTTGGCAGTAATAGCATTGTCTTTTGCAATCCTATTCTAGGATTTTCCCTGATCATGGGTCACTTGGGGGCTTCCAACTCACTGAGTTTATCTTTCTCACCCTCTTGGCCTGCGAAAAAATACAACTTTACGATGGTTAGACCTGAGTGTATGTTTGTGCGACTGCCCTTATTAGCCCCGTGTACTCTCGGCGACTCAATCCATTATGGACCCTGAACTTGCCAACGTTAAAACATTGAGTGTGTCGTGTGAGAGACGGCATATGGAAAATGGAGAAACCATGGGTTCATGTAACCCGCTTCTCTGAAGCATGACTTGAGCCTCATCATCTAGTCTAAATCATCGAGTCTCATTGAGCCTCTTTATCATAATTCATGTGGATTATTACACCCGCCCAATTGAGGGTAAGACTAGAGCCTTGCAAGCCTGTCTCCCTGTCGAGTCTCACTGAGCTGGCTTATTGATACTGATAAGATTTATCTTGACTTATTTCAGGAATGAACCCATACCTATTACCAGCTCACAAGGAGCGTCCGGGTTATACAGTTGTTTGTCCTATGAAGGCGGGTCATACAACTCACGTCCCACGATTGCGAGTTATGAAGTTCTAATCCTATGATGGATACATGGTCTCCGAAACAAAGGTGTAAAATCAGAAGCAACATTTGATTCATACAAGACTCCTTTGAAAAATTTAAAACTCGAAGACAGAGTTTAAAACATACACGAAGGCATGGTACAAACATTTAGTTTGGGGCAATTCGAAAATATTACAAGAATACATGGAGCCCAGGATTTTTAGACAAAGGTTTCTCAAGACTTAGCAATATAAGCCGATTGTCAATTCGTACAAGTTAACTTCAAGCCAATTTCTTATTTAAGCCATCGCTGATTCACCCTGCGCCGAGCTTTCTGTTTCTTGGATCTGAAGGTTCTCCACATCCTAGTTTCAATGGATTAAGGCATGGAATTCAGCTTCTTCATTCAAGATGCGGGATGGCTCCACATCAGTGGAAAAGAGATGCTTACGACGTTGAGGAGTTAGATCCACCGGCTCAAATGTGGGTCGCCGCACACATGTGTTGTTGTCGTCATAAGCCACCTGGTAAGTCTTCGGGTCCACACCTTCATGCAGATGACTAGCCACCACTCGAGATGCCTTCATGCATTTGGCGTAGTATTATTGTGTAAAAGCCGACCTATCATCTTTGTGTTCAGGGAACCCACCAGCTATCTCTTCCGGGTTAAGTTCCGGTGTGTAAGCCAACGCCCGGCTCAACACTGTTATTGCCCATTTCCGGACGGCCGATTTCTTCAACTCTTCAATTTTTTCGGGATCGGTGAAAGACGCCTCAACACATCATTGATAAATTTGACAGGGTCTTTCTCCCTCATGACGACTTTGATAGTGAACAAACTCCCAACATATAGTTGTTCCGTTAAGGTGTACAAATCTTTCAATTTTAGTAACCTATTGTCTTGAAGGTTGTGAGTTCGAAGTCTTGCAAATAATTTAAACATATAAGTCGCCCAACGGGTCTCTTCTACTAGGATTGGCCACAAATTCATCAAATAATGCTTACCAAAGACGACCGAGGTCATCTGTGAGATATGTTGCTTGAGACCAGTCAACTCCTCAGTAATTGGCTTCAATTGGCCTTCAGCGTCTTCGACACACTTCACCAAGGCGAATCTTTCCGCCTTGGAATACTCCTTATATGCTTTGAAATGAGTTTTGATTTTTTCAACCTCTTCACAGCCGGCCCGAAGTTTTTCATCAACTCGGGCTCGGGCGTCTTGTTGTTGCACCAGATTCTTCCTCACGTTGCCTAATTCGGAGTTGGTCATTTTCAAAGCCTCCTGCACAAATCAAGTGATCGGATGGATATTAGTCAAATCTAAGCCGCCAATACGGTGTATAAAAGATACTTGGGAAATGCAAAGAATATTGTTATAATCTCAAGCAGATTGCAAGCAATATATTTCAAAGCTGCGAGCACTCATTATCAATCCATGGTAACTTTTGTTTTTTGCATTCAACACGGTTTAGTACTTTAAGTATTTGCATATAGCTTAACCTTTCTTTATAGGGCCCAAGTCAAAAACAAGAAAACTCGCGGGTCATCAACCAATCCTGGTGCACCGGAGAAGAAAAGTCATGAACCTGCTATTCTTGAGACTCATATTGACTCTGTTGATGCGCACATTGATCTCCATGAAGCTCATCAAGACACTGTGATGAATCTGCTGATATTCACGCTAAGCCAGCAAGTACTGGTGATTTAGCCATGGAGACAAACCCACAGGCCAATCCTGACCCGCCCAATCCTGTGAAAGTGGTTGAAGACTCCGTATTTCTTGGAAGTATCAAGTATATTGCTTGCAATCTTCTTGAGACTTATAACAATCTTCTTTGCATGTCCCAAGTACCACCGTATTGGCGACTAAGATTTGTGAAATATCCATCCAATCACTTGATTTGTGCAGGAGGCTTTCAAAACGGCCGACTTAGAATTAGGCAGCATGAGGAAGAATCTGGTGCAGCAACAAGATGCCCGAGCCCTAGCCGATGAAAAACTCCGGGCCGCATGTGAATACGTTGAAAAAATCAAAGCTGATCTCAAAGTATATAAGGAGTCTTCCGAGGCTGAAAGAGTCGCCTTGGTGAAGCGTGTTGAAGACGCTCAAGGTCAATTGAAGCCAATTACTTAGGAGCTGATTGGTCTCAAGCAGCATATCTCACAGATGACCTTGGACATGTTTGGTAAGCATTACTTGATGAATTTGTGCCCAATCCTTGTAGAAGAGACCCGCCGGGTGACTTATATGTTTTAATTATTTGCAGGCCTTCGAACTCACAACCTTCAAGACAACAACTTCATAAAACTGAAAGCTTTGTACACCTTAACGGAATAATTATATGTTGGGAGTTTGTTCACTATCAAAGCCGTCATGGGGGAGAAAGACCCGGTCAAATTTATCAATGATGTGTTGAGGCGTCTTTCAATGACCCCTAAACAAATTGAAGAGTTGAAGTAATTGGCCGTTCGGAAAGGGGCAATAACTGTGTTGAGCCGGGATTGGCTTATGCACCGAAACTTAACCCGGAAGAGATAGCTGGCGGGTTCCCTAAACTCAAAGATGAAGGGGCGGCTTTTACACAAAAAGACTACGCCAAATGAATGAAGGCATCTCGAGTGGTGTCTAGTCATCTGGCTGAAGGTGTATACCTGAAAACATACCAAGCGGCTTATGATGACAACAACACACGAGTGCGGCCACCCATGTTTGAACCGGTGGATCTAAGTCCTTAACGTCGTAAGCATCTCTTTTCTCGTGATGTTGACCCGTCCTGCATCTTGAATGAACAAGCTAAATTCCACGCCTTAATCAATTGCAACTCGAACGTCGACAACCTTCAGATCTAGGAACCAGAAAGCTTGATGCAGGGTGAATCGGCAGTGGCTTAAATAAGAAATTGGCTTGAAGTTAACCCGGATGAATTTACAAATGGGTTATATTGCTAAGTCTTGAGAAACTTTTGTTTAAAAATCTTGGGCTCCATGTAGCCTTGTAATATTTTAGAATTACATCAAACTGAATGTTTGTGCCATGCCTTCGTGCATGTTTTAAACTTTGGCCAACTTTAATTTTTTCAAAGGAGTCTTCTATGAATAAAATGTTGCTTCTTCATTTACACCTTTGTTTTGGAGACCATGTATCCATCATAGGATTATAAATTTTTAATTCGAAATCACGGGACGTGAGCTGTATGACCCACCTTCATAGGAAAAAAACTGTATAACCCGGATGCTCCTTAAAAGTATCAATAACCCAGCTCAGTGAGACTCGACATTCATGAAATAAGTCAAGGTAAATCTGAACAGTATCAATAACCCAGCTCAGTGAGACTCGACAGCGAGGCAGGCTTGCAAGGCCCTAGTTTTACCCTCAATTGGGAAGGTGTAATAACCCACATGAATTATTATAAACCGTCTCAATGAGACTTGGCGACTTAGACTAGATGATCAGGCTCAAGTCATGCTTTACTGAAGCAAGTTACATGAACCCATGGTTTCTCCATTTTCGATTTGTCGGCTCTCACACGACACACTCAATGTTTTAACCTTGGCAAGTTCAGGGTCCACAATTGATTGACTCGCCAAGAGTACACGGGGCCAAAAAGGGGAGTCGCACAAAGATACAGTCAGGTCTAACCATCTTAAAGCGGTAATTTTTCGTAGACCAAGAGGGTTAGAAAGCTAAACTGAGTGAGTTGGAAGCCCCCAAGTTTCCCATGATAAGGAAAAAGCCTAGCATAAGATTGCAGAAGACAATGCTATTAGTGCCAAACAATCTCGGGACTAGTAGGCCCTAGATAAGCCGGTTTGATTCTCCTGACCACAATTGGCGCCTATGTTTGAACCGTGCAACGTGGCAACATGTCCTCTTCTTCTTATTAGTACCTATGTTTTAATGGTTGCAACATGGAGGATCATCCTCTTTGATACTAATAGTGTCAATGTTTGAATGACCGCGATACGGCAACTCATCCTCTTCGGTGGATTAGGTGAAATAATAAAGACGCGTGCTCATTCTATAGTCTGAAACGAGAGAAACCCCGTATTCCGTGGTTGCCGACTTTATTATATTAAAATAAAAGGGTATGCACAAGCATTGCAGGAGGTACATAATCGAGGAGCCACTGGTGCTAAGTGTAGTAAGGCCGAAGGTGGGCAATGTTCCAAGGCTGGGTCATCTCTTCTTGAGAAGTGTATGAATTGGGCAGGAGGTCCACCAGGTAATATGAACCATTGTGGAGATTCTTACTGATGACAAAAGGACCCCCCAAGGTGGTGAAAGCTTGTGCATGGTTGTATTATTTTTAATCAATCGAAGCACTAAGTCGCCCTCCTGAAAAGTCCGACTCTTAACCCTACGACTATGATAGCAACGTAGGCCTTGTTGATATATAGCTGATCTCGCTGCTGCCAAGTCACATTCTTCCTCCAAGGCGTCCAAAGAATCTTGACGAGCCTGCTCATTGTCAGCTTCAACGTAAGCGGTGACTCGTGTGAAATCGTGCCGTATATCGCTTGGTAGAACCACCTCAACTCCATAAACCTAAAAAATGGCATGTAACCAGTAGATCTGTTTGGCGTCGTCGTGATGCTCCAAAGCATTGCGGGGAGCTCTTCAACCCAACAACCCGAAGTACATTGTAAGGGAACCATGAGCCGGAGCTTGATCCCTTGTAAGACTTCTTGATTGGCTCGTTCGGCCTGCCCATTGGACTGTGGATGTGCTACAGCCAAAACCTCAAGACGGATATGCTCGTGTTGGCAGAAATGTTTCATGGCCCCTTTGGATAAATTGGTAACATTATTAGTGATAATGCTATGATGATAACCAAACCAAAAAATCAGTTTTCTCAAAATTTGACCATCGTCTCTGCTTCACAATTGTTGATGGGTTCTGCCTCAACCCACTTGGTAAACTTGTCAACCGTCATGAGTAGATGGGTACTGCCTCTTGAGCTTGTGTTGGTTTTTCCCTTGAAGAGGAAAGCGTGATGCAGCACAGGAGCAGTAAGTATTTCCCTTAGTTTGAGAACCAAGGTATCAATCCAGTAGGAGAATCAAGCCAAGTGTCCAGAGTACCTGCACAAACACAAACGAGCTTGCACCCAACACTATAAAGGGGTTGTCAATCCCTTCAAGATTGATTGCAAAGTGAGATCTGAAGGCGGAAAGTGCAACAAAGTAAAAGTGTAAGGCTCAAAATATGATGTGAAGTAGACCCGGGAGCCATAGTGTTCACTAGAGGCATCTCTGAAAATAGCAACTATTATGGTGGGTGAACAAATTACTGTCGAGCAATTGATAGAACCGCGCAAAGTAATGACGATATCTAAGGCAATGATCATACATATAGGCATCACGTCCGGAACAAGTAGACCGATACTTTCTGCATCTACTACTATTACTCCACAAATCACCCGCTATCTAGCATGCATCTAGTGTATTGATTTCATGACGAACAGAGTAACGCCTTAAGCAAGATGGCATGATGTAGAGGGATAAACTCAAACCAATGACGTAAACCCCATCTTTTTACCCTTGATGGCAACAACATGATGCGTGCCTCGCTACCGCTTCTGTAACTGGGTTAGGTCACCGCACGGTATGAACCCAAAACCAAGCACTTCTCTCAGTGCAAGAATCATAGATCAAGTTGGCCAAACAAAACCCACAACTCGAAGAGAATTACAAGGATATGAAATCATGCATATAAGAGATCAGAAGAAACTCAAATAAGATTCATAGATAATCTGATCATAAATCCACAATTCATTGGATCTCGACAAACACACTGCAAAAGAAGATTACATTGGATAGATTTCCATGAAGATCATGGAGAACTTTGTATTGAAGATCCAAGAGAGAGAAGAAGCCATCTAGCTACTAGCTATGGACCCGAAGGTCTATGGTGAACTACTAATGCATCATCGGAGATGTCATGGTATTGATGAAGAAGCCCTCCGTATTCGAATCCCCCCTCCGACAGGGCACCAGAACGTGCCCCAGACGGGATCTTGCGGAGAGAGAAGCTTGCGGCGGCGGAAAATATATTTTCGTGGATCTCTCGCGTAGTTTTGGATTTTTCGGGAATTTATAGGCGGAAGAGGTAGGGCAGACGAGCCACAGGGGGCCCACAAGCCTGCTAGGTGTGGCCCCCCTGGCCGCACCTAAGGGGCTTGTGGCCTCCCCTGGTGGCCTCTCCCTTGGTTCTCACGTCCCCTGCGTATCTTCTGTTCCGGAAAGAATCTTGTCGGAAGTTTTATTCCGTTTGGACACCGTTTAAAATTCTCTTCTGAAAGGGGTCAAAAACACAGAAAAACAGGAACTGGCTCTTGGCACTGAGTTAATAAGTTAGTCCCAAAAAAGATATAAAAGGCATTCAAAACATCCAAAGTTTGACAAGATAATAGCATGGAACCATCAAAAATTCTAGATACGTTGGATACGTATCAAGCATCCCCAAGCTCAACTCCTGCTCGTCCTCGAGTAGGGAAGTGATAAAGACTGAATTTTTGATGTGGAATTCTACCTAGCATGGTTGTCCTTTGTAACTTCTTTCATGTGACATGAATGTTCAGATCCGTAAGATTCAAAACAATAGTATGCTATTGATATGAAAACAATAATACTTCAAGCAAACTAGGAAGGTAATCATGAACTTTCGAAATAACAAGGCCAAAGAAAGTTATCCCTACAAAATCATATAGTCTGCCTATGCTCCATCATCCTCACACAACGAATTTAAATCATGCACAACCCCGGTATTGGCCAAGTAATTATTTTCGCACTCTTACTTTCTCAAACTTTTTTCAACTCTCACGCGATACATGAGCGTGAGCCATGGATATAGCACTATAGTGGAATATAGTGTGGTGGAGGTTGTGAGACAAAAAGGAGGAGATGGTCACATTGACTCGGCGTATCAAAGGGCTATGGAGATGCCCATTAAGAGATGTCAATGTGAATGAGTAGGGATTTCCATACAAAGGATGCACTAGAGCTATAAGTATGTGAAAGCTCAAAAGGAGAACTAGTGGGTGTGCATCCAACTAGCTTGCTCACGAAGACCTAGGGCAATTTTGAGGAAGCCCATCATTGGAATATACAAGCCAAGTTATATAATGAAGATTCCCACTAGCATATGGTGGTGACAAAACAAGAGGCTCTCAATCATAAAGAACATGGTGCTATTATGAAGCACAAGTGTGGAAAGAGAATAAGAGATAGTAGCACTGTCCCTTCTCTCCTTTTCTCTCTTTATTTTGTTTGGGCTCTTTGTCCTCTTTCCCTATTTTTTTATTGTGGGCAACTTTGGCCTCTTTTTTTTATTTTTTTATTTCCTCACATGGGACAATGCTCTAATAATGATGATCATCACACATTTATTTACTCACAGCTCAAAGCTTAGAACGATGATGACTCTATAGGAAATGCCTCCGGCAGTGTACCGGGATGTGCAACGATCTAGCTTGGCGTATGACGTTGAAACGTCTCGCTAGCTATTTTACGATCATGCAATGGAAATATGAGAGTGAAGGCACAAGTCATGAGACGGAATGGTGGGAGTTGCATGGCAATATATCTCGGAATGGCTATGAAAATGTCATAGTAGGTAGGTATGGTGGCTGTTTTGAGGAAGGCATATGGTGGGTTTGTGCACCAACGGAAATTGCACGGTACCAGAGAGGCTAGCAATGGTGGAAGGTGAAAGTGCATCTATACCATGGACTAACATTAGTCATCAAGAACTCACGTACTTGTTGTGAAAGTTTTTATTAGTAATCGAAACAAAGTGCTAAACGCATACTCCTAGGGGAAGGGTTGGTAGGTGTTAACCATCGCGCGATCCCGACCGCAACACAAAGGATGACAATCAATAGATCAATTATGCTCCGACTTCCTAACATAGCAGTTCACCATACGTGCATGTTATGGGAATCACTAACTTCAACAAGAGTATTTCTAGATTCACAACACCTACTAACATAACTCTTAATATTACCAAATCCACGTCTCAAAACTAATTGAGAGGAATCAAACTTCTCTTTCTACTCAATGCATAAGAAGATGGAAGTTTTATTGTATCCTCTTTGGGTACCTATCACCTTTGGGACTACTTTCATAGCACAAGCCAACTCCCAAGTTACGCACCGCCGTGCTCTAAAAGAGCTAAGTGAAGCACATGAAGCAAAACTGTCTAGCTTAAAAGATATAAGTGAAGCACAATGAGTATTCTAGCAAATTCACAATGAGTGCATGTCTCTCTCAAAAGGTGTGCAGCAAGGATGATTGTGACAAAATAAAGAAAAGACTCCTACGATACAAGACGCTCCAAGCAAAACGCATATCATGTGGTGAATAAAAATATAGCTCCAAGTAACGTTACCGATGGATTGAAGACAAAAGAGGGGATGCCTTCCCGGGGCATCCCCAAGCTTAGGCTTTTTGGTGTCCTTGAATTTGGCTTGGGATTCCTTGGGCCAAGCTTGAGCTCTTTCCACTCTTTATCCCTTTGTCCATGAGAACATCACCCAAAACTTGAAAACTTCACAATACAAAACTTAAAGAGAAACTCGTGATATCATTAGCACAAGAAAACAAACTACCACCTCTTTATGTACTATAGCAATCTTGATTTCCATTTATATTGGTGTTAGATTACTGTATTCTCACTTTTCCATGGCTAGTACCCCCCGATACTATCCATAGTTTCATCAAAACAAGCAACCAACACAACAAAAACAGAATCTGTCAAAAATAGACTAGTTTGTAGCAATTTGTATACTTTGTATACTTATGGTACCTCAAAAATTCTGAACAATTACGACAGCCTGTGAAAAAGGCATATCAATCCGCAGAAAAACGAATCAACTCAAAAGCTCTTTCTGGATAAAAATGAAAAATAATTTCGTGAGCGAAAAGTTTCTATCTTTTTCCAGCAGGATCAAACAACCAACACCAAACTAGTCATAAAGGTTTTGCTTGGCTCAAACACAAAAAGAAACACAAAAAACACAATCGTAACAGAATTATGATGGTGTGGACGCAACAAAACAGAAATAAAATGATAAATTCATTGGGTTGCCTCCCAACAAGCGCTATTGTTTAACGTCGTTAGCTAGGCATAAGGTGATGGAATCACATATCGTCGTCTTTGGTACTCAAACCATAAGTAGCCCTCATCATGGATTCATAAGGCAATCTTATTTTTTTTCTAGGAAAATGCTCCATGCCCTTCTTTAAAGGAAATTGAAACTAATATTCCCTTCCTTCATATCGATGATAGCACCAATAGTCCTTAGGAAAGGTCTACCAAGAATGATAGGGCATGTAGGATTGCAATCAATATCAAGCACAATGAAATCTACGGGTACATAATTCCTATTTGCAATAATAAGAACATCATTGATCCTTCGCATGGGTTTCTTGACCGTAGAATCCGCAAGATGCAAATTAAAAGAGCACTCCTCAATCTCATTAAAGCCTAGAACATCACATAAAGACTTTGGAATCGCGGAAACACTAGCACCCAAATCACACAAAGCATTGCATTCATAGTTTTTGATTTTGATTTTGATAGTAGGTTTCCACTCATCATGAAGCTTTCTCGGAATAGATACTTCCAACTCAAGTTTCTCTTCAAGAGATTTTATCATAGCATCGACAATATGATCGGTACATGCCTTGTTTTGGCTATAAGCGTGTGGAGAGTTTATCATGGATTGCATCAAGGAAATGCATTCAATCAAGGAGCAACTATCATAATTGAATTCCTTGAAATCCAAAGTAGTAGTTTCATTACTACTCAAAGCTTTGATATCTTCTACTCCACTTTCAGTGCTTTTAGCATCAAGATAGATGAACTCCGGATCATTGAGGCATTTTTCAACCAAGGTGGATTCATATCCAGCCCCATCATCATTAGGTTTGACACTAGAAAACAAGGATTCAATGGGAGTCACACCAAGCACTTTAAGATCTTCATGATTCTTATCACGAGAACACGCCTTTTTAAGCCATTCATGTCTAGCACGAATTTGGGCGGTTCTTTCTTTGCTCTCATTCATGGAAAGACGCATAGCTTTCAAAGTTTCATCCATATTGATCTTGGGAGGAGCACATCTAACTTCCAAAGCATCAATATCAATATACATTCTATCAACGCTCCTAGCCAAATCATCAATTTTGAGTAGTTTTTCCTCTATGGACGCATTGAAAATCTTTTGCGAGTTGATATACTCTTTGATATTACTCTCTATATCATAGGGTAATTTATTGTAATTTCCATGAGTATTGTTGTAGGAGTTGCCAAAGTTATTAGAGGGATTACTAGGAAAAGGCCTAGGAACATAGTTTCCTCTAAAAGCATTGTTGTTGCCAAAATTATTCCTACCAACAAAATTAACGTCCAAGCTCGCATTGCTACTCTCAACCAAGGAAGACAAGGGCATACCATTAGGATCTAAAGGAGCACCTTTACTAGCAACCAATTTCATTAACTCATCCATCTTAGCACTCAATGAGTTAATTTGTTCTATAGCATGTACCTTCTTACTAGTAGGTGACCTTTTAGTGTGCCACTGAGAGTAGTTTGTCATGATATTGTCTAGGATTTTTGTGGCTTCTCCTAATGTGATTTCCATGAACGATCCACCAGAGGCGGAGTCCAAGATATTTCTAGAAGAGAAATTGAAACCAGCATAGAAGATTTGTATAATCACCCAAAGACTCAAGCCATGAGTGGGACAATTTCTAATCATCAATTTCATTCTCTCCCAAGATTTTGCAATATGTTCATGATCAAGTTGCTTGAAATTAATGTATCATTATGGAGAGAGATAATCTTAGCCGACGGAAAATACTTGGATATATAAGCATCTTTGCACTTGTTCCAAGAATCAATATTATTTTTGGGCAAAGATGAAAACCAAGTTTTTGCTCGATCTCGCATAGAGAACGGAAAAAGTTTCAATTTAATCACATCATTATCCACATCTTTCTTCTTTTGCATATGGCAAAGATCAATGAAGGTATTAAGATGGGATGCGTCATCTTCACTACTAAGGCCGGAGAAGTGCTCATTCATAACAAGATTCAGCAAAGCAGCATTGATTTCATATGATTCCACACTAGTGGCGGGAGCAATCGGGGTACTAATAAAATCATTATTATTAGTATTCGAGAAGTCAGAAAGTTTGGTGTTTATAGTAGTCATGGTGACTTCAGCAAGCAAACAAGCACACAAGCGAATAGAAAGCAAGCGAGAGAAAAGGCGAACGGAAAAGGCAAATATTTTTGTAATTTTTTGTTTTTCAGAAGTGGGGGAGAGGATAACGAGAGGCAAAAAAGTAAATGCAAGAGTTGAGTTTACGACACTTACTTGGATGAGTTCTTGACTTGACCTTCCTCCCCGGCAACGGTGCCAGAAATTCTTCTGCTACTTCTCAAACAACAGTGCTAGAATTTGACACGTTGAGGGAGATTGGGCTTGGGTTGCTTTTTCCCTTGAAGAATAATCCCCGGTGCCACAGATTGACACGTTGACGAGAGACTATTCTTTGACTTGATCCTCCCCGGCAACGGAGCCAGAAATCCTTCTGCTGCCTCTTGAGCTTGCGTTGGTTTTTCCCTTGAAGAGGAAACGGTGATGCAGCACAGGAGCAGTAAGTATTTCCCTCAGTTTGAGAACCAAGGTATCAATCCAGTAGGAGAATCAAGCCAAGTGTCCAGAGTACCTGCGCAAACACAAACGAGCTTGCACCCAAAGCTATAAAGGGGTTGTCAATCCCTACAAGATTGATTGCAAAGTGAGATCTGAAGGCAGAAAGTGCAACGAAGTAAAGGGTAAGGCTAAAACTATGATGTGAAGTAGACCCCAGGGCCATAGTGTTCACTAGAGGCTTATCTCAAAATAGCAAATATTATGGTGGGTGAACAAATTATTGTCGAGCAATTGATAGAACCGCGCAAAGTCATGACTATATCTAAGGCAATGATCATACATATATGCATCACATCCGAAACAAGTAGATCGATACTTTCTCCATCTACTACTATTACTCCACACGTCGACCGCTATCGAGCATGCATCTAGTGTATTGAGTTCATGACGAACAGAGTAACGCCTTAAGCAAGATGACATGATGTAGAGGGATAAACTCAAACCAATGATGTAAACCCCATCTTTTTACCCTTGATGGCAACAACATGATGCGTGCCTTGCTACCCCTTCTGTCACTGGGTGAGGTCACCGAACGGTATGAACCCAAAACTAATCACTTCTCCCATTGCAAGAATCATAGATCAAGTTGGCCAAACAAAACCCACAACTCGAAGAGAATTACAAGGATATGAAATCATGCATATAAGAGATCAGAAGAAACTCAAATAAGATTCATAGATAATCTGATCATAAATCCACAATTCATCGGATCTCAACAAACACACTGTAAAAGAAGATTACATCAGATAGATCTCCATGAAGATCATGGAGAACTTTGTATTGAAGATCCAAGAGAGAGAGAAGAAGCCATCTAGCTACTAGCTATGGACCCGAAGGTCTATGGTGAACTACTCACGCATCATCGGAGAGGTCATAGTGTTGATGAAGAAGCCCTCTGTATTCGAATCCCCCTCCGATAGGGTCCCAGAACGTGCCCCAGATGGGATCTTGCGGAGACAGAAGCGTGCGGCGGCGGAAAAGTATTTTCGTGGATATCTCACGTAGTTTTGGATTTTTCGGGAATTTATAGGCGGAAGAGGTAGGGCACACGAGCCACACGGGGCCCACAAGCCTGCTAGGCGCGGGCCCCCCTGGCCGCGCCTAGGGGGCTTGTGGCCTCCCCTAGTGGCCTTTGCCTTGGTTTTCACGTCCCCTGCGTATCTTCTGTTCCGGAAAAATTCTTTTCGGAAGTTTTATTCCGCTTGGACACCGTTTAAAATTCTCCTCTGAAAGGGGTCAAAAACATGAAAAAACAGGAATTTGCACTTGGCACTGAGTTAATAAGTTAGTCTCAAAAAAGATATAAAAGGCATACAAAACATCCAAAGTTTGACAAGATAATAACATGGAACCATAAAAAATTATAGATACGTTGGAGACGTATCAATGGGTCTTTTTTAGAAGACATATTGAATGGGTCAACCATATCAAGCCCCCACAATGCAAACGGCTAAGTGATTGGGATCATACAAACTTCCTGAGCTGGCACATGAGCTTGTCGAGCAAACTTGTGACATCCGTCGCACTTGCGTACGTTATCCTCAGCATCAGCATGAGCTGTTAGCCAGTAAAACCCATGATGGAAAGCTTTTGACACTAAAGACCGTGAGCCGACATGATGCCCACAGTTCCCAGCATGTACCTCATTGAGAATTTCCTGTCCTTCTTCAGGCAAGACACATCGTTGAAAAATTCCACGAGTGCTTCATTTGTGTAACTCGCCCTTATGGATAGCCATAGACTTAAACCACTGTATTATCAGCTGGGCGATGATTCCCTTAGCCGACAGCTCGCCCCGCGCCAGGTAAGCCATATTTGGAATCGTCCAATCAGGAGTTTCCTAGAGACCTGCCACCAAGTGTGATTCTAGGTCAGGGATAGCTATACCTCTTCAGATGGTAACTTCACACAGGGGTTGTGTAGGACATCATAGAAAACATTTGGAGGAACAGGCTTACGATGAGATCCAAGTCGTGACAAAGCGTCACCTGCCTCATTATGTCCACGATCAATGTGATCAACTTGGTAGCCATGAAAATGACTTTCCACCTCGGTTACTGCCCGCCTATAAGTCGCCATCATGGGGTCTTTTGAGTCCCAAGTTCGAGAGACCCGTTGAGCCACCAAATCTGAGTCGCCCAAGCATCTGACTCGGCTAAGGTTCATCTCCTTAGCTATCCTGAGCCCATGTAAGGGATCCTCATACTCAGTTCCTAAAAGTAGTGCTTCAACTTCCGAACCAGTGGCCTCAAAGTTCTGTATAATGTCCCCGACTGGCGCCGAACTAACCACAATGATTGGGTGTTACTGAAGGTAGTGCTTCAGCTTCTGGCTTGCCATAAAGATCCCAAAGACTAGCTTCTGCAAATGTGGGTATCGTTGTTTGGACAAGGTTAGCACCTCACTAACGAACTACACTGGCCGCTAAACCAGATACTCTTTTCATTCTTCCTTGCACTCGACTCCCATTGCACACTTACTACCTTAGCACTAGCAGCAATGTAGAGGAGCATGGCTTTTTATCAGTCGGGGCGTCTAAAATGGGCAGCTCAACAAGCAAATTCTTGAGGACTTCAAAAGCTTCCTTAGTTGCATCTGTTGAGACAAAATTATCCGTCTTCTTGAGCAACTGGTAAAGAGGTATAGCCTTTTCACCAAGGCGACTTATGAACCGGCTTAACGCTGCGATGTGAACTGCCATGCGTTGGATCTGGTTGATGTTAGACGGCTTACCCAATGAAGTTATTGCCTAGATTTTATCCAGGTTAGCCTTACTGCCTTGCTCGGACACCAGGAAACCCAATAACTTGTCCGCAGGAACACCAAAAACATACTTGGATGGGTTAAGTTTCATGTGGTAGACTGGAAGATTATCAAACGTCTCCTTGAGATCCTCTAAGAGCGTTTCCTTCTTCTGAGATTTTACCATGATATCGTCAACATAAGCATGGACGTTGCAAACAATCTGATCGTGTAAACAATTCTAGATGCAGCATTGATAAGTCGCCCTATGCTCTTTAGTCCGAAAGGCATAGAAACATAGCAGAACACGCTGAAATGGGTTATGAAGTCCATCTTTTCCTGATCCTCCTTAGCCATCTTGATCTGGTGGTAACCTGAATATACATCTAGGAAACACAAGCGCTCACAACCCGCCGTAGAGTCAATAATCTGATCAATATGGGGGAGAGCAAAGGAATATTTAGGACAAGCTTTGATGAGGTCAGTGTAGTATATACACATAAGAGAAGTGCCATCCTTCTTTAGAACAAGCACTGGGTTAGCCAACCCCTCAGGATGAAAGAATTCGATAACGAACCCGGCAGCTAGGAGTAGGGCGACTTCTTCCCTAATATCCTTGCGCCGATCCTCGTTAAAACGACGAAGGTATTGTCGTACAGGTTTCATCTTTGGATCCACATTAAGGTGGTGCTCACCGAATTCTCTCGATACTCCAGGAATGTTAGACGGCTTCCATGCAAAGATGTCCTGATTATCACAGATGAATTCGATGAGCGCGCTTTCCTATTTGGGGTCCAGGTCGGTCCCAATAGTGAACTGCTTAGAAGAGTTGCCTGGTGTGAAGTCGACTTGCTTGGTGTCGTTTGTTGGCTTGAACTTGAGAGGCGGCTCAGGATCGATAGTGGGCTTCTTGAGAGGGCTCATGTCGGTCGGGTCAACATTTGCCTTGTGCAATTTCAACTTCTCAGTCGCACATGCCGACTTAGTGTAAGAGGCATATCCTTTTTCACACTCCTGAGCTATCTTCCGATTCCCATTTATAGTAATGGTGCCCTTGAGACCCAGCATTTTAAGCTTGAGATATACATAGCATGGACGGGCCATGAACCGGGCATAAGTTGTCCGCCCAAACAAAGCATGATAAGGGCTCTTGATCTTGACCACCTCAAACATCAGATCCTCGCTCCAGTAATTGGATTCGTCCCCGAAGGCAACATTTAACTTGATCCGCCCAACTGGGTATGCCGACTTGCCTGGGACTATGCCATGAAAAACTATTGCCGATGGCATCAGGTCATTCTCAGAAAAGTTCATCCGCCGGAAGGTATCATAATATAAGATATTAACCTTCGTGAAAGTATACCCTCCATCCTGAGGCGCCACCACGAGAGCCAAATCGCCGGGGTTGTCAACCCGAGGTGGGTGATCGTCCCTACTCCAAGTGATAGGGTGCTCTGACCAATTGAAATACCAGGGAACCACAGGCTCAGCCATATTAATGGCTCTTTGCATAACCTTTTTTAACTCGCTTGCAAGTGGTAGTGGTGAAAATGTGGTACTGACCGTTGTTTAGTTTCTTGGCGTTACTCTGGAATCTGCCCTGATTGTTTTGATGCTTATTATTCGGCCTAGAATGATGTCCACTGCCATTACGTGAGCTGCCCTGTCCGTGGAAGCTAGATCCATGGAACCCGCCAGATGAGCCCCCGTGTGACCCGCTAGGACCATGCTGACCCGGATGTCGACCACCATTGCCTCCTTGCTTATCCCTAGAGGCCTAGAGACGAAATTCCTACATAAAATAGCAATTTTCCCAACAATGAGTAGACGGGGTATCTAGGGTACTATGCTTGGGGCAGGGCACCTTTAACATCTCCTCGTAATTGCATAGTTTTCTCCTATTGAAACCTCGTCCGAGGCCAGTGTTTCGACGCTGATTCCAGCACCCATTATTGGTGTTGGCTACAAAATCTGACCGCCATCTTGCTGCCTTCCCTTTCCTTGACCTCCCGGGTTGCCATTACGCCCAGGGTTCTGATAATGACCCTTGGTGCCATCTCCTTTCTTTCTCTCACTAGCTTTGTCCACATCTGAGCCGGCATCCTTCGTGCCATCTGACTCGGCGTATCTGGTGAGGGTGTCCATTAACTTGCACATATCATGCCCCTTTCATTTCAGGCGGACAAGCTTCAAAACCAGCGGCTAAAATTGATAGTTCTTCTCCAAAATTAGGACGACCTGAGCCGCCGGGATGCCATGTGACGATTGAATGATTTCGGTGACCCGACGCGTCTAGTGGTGCGCCGACTCATCAGAGCGTTGAACACAATGCTACAGACCCACTATCATCATTGGACGTTTGCATGTTCGTGTGAAGTTTGAAATATATCGCTCCTTCCACTCTGCCCAGGTGTTCATTGAATTGGTTGTTATGTTTTCCAATCTTGTTTGAGTCGTTCCTTCCAACATGATCATAAGGTACTTGGCACATACCGCATCACTGGCATCAAGCATATCCATAGCGAGCTCATAACTCCCAATCCACACGGCCGACTCAAGATCTGCTGTGTAGTTAGGCACCTTACGAGAGCCTTTGAAGTCTTTTTGCATGCGCTCATTGTGAAGATCCAAAGATAAACCGGGGACACCGACGGTCCTGCCACTTGACTCGCTGCATGCATGCTTTAGCTGAGGGTAAGTGGAACCAGTTGAGCCGCCAGCGCCGCCGCCGCCTCTGCTTTTGCCTGACGGGCAGCACGAGCTGCGTCTATGAGCGCTTGGGAATTTGATAATGGAGGCCCGAGCGGGTTAACTTGAGGTTGCTGCTAGCAATCGCTGCCGGAAACTGCCGGGGATTCCTCATGGCGACTCTATGTGCGGCTGGCATGCGGCGTGGAGTGTAACCGATCTCGGCTGTAAGAAAATTGTGCATGCTGAACCACCGCAGTCTTGAGCATCTCGATGGCATTCCTAGCCTCCACCTCCAGCGGGGTGTTTCCATGTATGGGAACAACTCCAGGTTGTGCGTGGCAGTCATGATATAATCAACAGGGTTGGGGAAGTGACCCTGCGGTGTCTGGAAATGCCGATTCGGTGACCGTGCCGGTGTAGGCTGAGCCGGCTCCACCTGTCGATCCATTTGTCGAGGGGTCACGCTCCACCCCCGCGTGCGTGGGCTATCAAACAAACGAGTCGGTTCAAGATCAACCGGGAAACGAGTACGATGTCTCCTCTGATGCACCGCGTAAGAAGCATTTTGACAATGTTCCAACTGCCAAGCCTCAGCTTTCAAACACTCTGACTCATTATTGATTCGAGTCTGCAGATCTTCCACCTAGGTGTTCTTGACGAGCTCTGACATCTCCCCCATCAAATTCATCATGGCTTGAGCCGGCGTTTTGCTAGACCCACTGCCTCCATTGGTGGCAGTTGTTCCAGGCTAATCCTAATACGGCGTGGCCCCCGCCATGTAGATGGTGTCATGGCGGGGTGGCTCTCGTGACTCCTCGGAGATTTCCGCATCGGGAAACCCCCCAAGTTTTCCATCAAAGAGGGGACAAATTGATCCCGTGTTCCCCATGGATGACTCGTCGTTAGAGTTAACAGGAGTATCTATGCTGGTCACTGGCTCATACCGGAGGCTAATCCCTTGCGTGAAGCCGACGAAGACGTGACGCCGTCCGGTTTGACGCCGGGCGGGTTGCTCGAGCCTAGCCGGCTCGACGTTGTCGGTGCAGATGTTCGGTTCGGGAATAGACGCGCCGATTTTGCCGATGAAGACGTCTATCTTGCCGAATGGGACCCGATATCCATATTCGATCGAATTGGCCTCGGGACCCTAGCTCGAGTTATCAATGTAGCGCTTTCCACGACGGCTTTTGGTAATTAGACCAACCGCTTAGCTCCCAAACCCTGGAAGGGCTCCCTTTGAGAACTCAACTCCACTACACGACAGACCCATGGTGGACACCAACTGTCAATGTTTTGTCACGACAAATGTCCTCGTGAGAGACCTTGAGTGTGAGGCCATCGCCGCTATGTGGCAACTCAAATGGGTTGATCGGGAACGAGAGACGAGTTTACCCTGGTTCGGCCCCTCCGAGGGAGGTAAGAGCCTACGTCCTGCTTTGTGTGTATTGATGATGACATGGATTACAAGGGAGCAGATTCGCTTGACATAGCTATCGATTAATTGCAACTTAACCCTGTTAGCCCAAGATACTCGCCTTTATATACAGGTCAAGCCCGTAGGTTTACAAGAATCCGGGTCACGTTATGATTCGTGACCCGACATGTCTCTAACTTGACTTGCTCCTTACGTAAGGAAACTCCTCGTTAACTCCCACCTTGTGGGCCTTGAATCACCATTTTCATGTCCTAGGCCACCAACAGGTTCACCTTAGTTACCCGCCTTACATCTCTAGTCTTGTCCGTCAAGGCTCATCTTGATCACATCGTTGAGACGCCATAATAGTGACCTAGCCCCGTGGGGCGGGTAATACAACGGGGTTATATCCAGAACAGATGGGCTGATATGTTGTCCTCTCACTCTCTCGGAGATCAAGGTGCGCCAGATGAGCTCCTGTGCTGAGATAAGGCCTCGTCCACGGCTAGTCGATCTCTCTATCGAGGTTAGTTATACGGACTTAGAAAACTTTCATCTATTACATTGTGTGTGTGGCCATTGATGATTACAATGCTAACGAGGAGTGGTGTTGTAGGCTGCTCTTCAGAAAGAGAGAGCGACAACCCATGCTGCCATTCAGGAGCTTCTCGAGGAGAGGGACCAGGCCGCAAAGGAGAACAAGACTCGGTTATTGGAGGAGGAGAGGGCACGGAATGAGACGGCTAACCGGGCCATGTACGATCTCCTTGTGGAAAGTTTCTTTTTAACATTAGCCAAATCATGCATGTAATGTCTGTTTCATTATTAACTGATATGACTGACTCTTCAAAACCAATGTGCAATCTGTGTGACTCCAGAACGGTCAGATCCCTCCGCTGATGCCGGACATTTCTAGGGTAGGAGCGATGAGTTTTATTTCAATGGTCATTAGTTACTAGTATTAGTATTTGAGTGTCACCATGCTAACGAGACATTCCAAAATATCTTTGGTCCAGAACAACTCCTGATCTGCATCGCACAACCCTTCTCCAAGGCAACCTTCTACAAGTGAAACCGACCCTAGCAACCCCCACGATTCTCATCCTTGATGACGACGACGGTAAGTTTTCTCTAGTGTTCTGCGACAGACTTAGCTTATTTTCACAAAGAAAGACATAATTAGCTAATTATCCTCCAAAATGACATAATTATCTTATTTAGTTTATTTATTACATAATTAGCTTAGTTAGGTCAAAAATAGCACAAGAACCTTGGTTAGCTCATAACTTAGTGTATCTTCCTCCAAAATGACATAATTAGCTTAGTTAGGTCAAAATTAGCACAAGAACCTTGGTTAGCTCATAACTTAGCGTATCTTCCTCCAAAATGACATAATTACCTTAGTTAGGTCCAAAATAGCACAAGAACCTTGGTTAGATCATAACTTAGCGTATCTTCCTCCTTCTTGTTCTACTACTTCTTCTTCTCCTTCTGCTTCTTCTTCTCCTTCTTATACTTCTCCTCTTTCTTCTTCTTCTCCTTCTTCTTCTTCTAGCCTTCTTCTTCTAGTCTTCTTCTTCTTCTCCTACTCTTTCTTGTTCTCCTTCTCCTTCTCCTTATTCTAGTCTTATTATTATTATTATCCTCCTCCTTCTTCTCCTCCTCCTTCTTGTTCTTCTCCTCCTTCTTCTCCTCTTCTTTCTTCTTCTCCTTGGCTTATTTTCCCAAAGAAAGACATACTTAGCTAATTATCCTCCAAAATGACATAATTAGCTTATTTAGTTCATTTATGACATAATTATCTTAGTTAGGTCAAAAATTGCACAAGAACCTTGGTTAGCTCATACCTTAACATATCTTCATCCAAAATGACATAACTAGCTTAGTTAGGTCAAAAATAGCACAACAACCTTGGTTTGCTCACAACTTGGAGTACCTTCCTCCAAAATGACATAATTAGCTTAGTTAGGTCAAAAATAGCACGAGAACCTTGGTTAGCTCATAACTTAGCGTATCTTCCTCCTCCTCCTCCTTCTTCTTCTTCTTCTCCTTCTTCTTCTTCTTCTTCTTCTCGTGGTTCTTCTTATTCTAGCCTTCGTCTTCTTCTTCTCCTTCTTCCCTTTCTTCTTATTATTCTTCTTATTCTTCTAGTCTTCTTCTTCTTCTTCTTCTTCTTATTATTATTATTATTATTATTATTATTATTATTCTCCTTCTTCTTCTTCTTCTCCTACTTCTTCTCCTTCTTCTTCTTCTCCTCTTTCTTCTTCTCCTTAGCTTATTTTCCCCAAGAAAGAGATATTTAGCTAATTATCCTCCAAAATGACATAATTAGCTTATTTAGTTCATTTCTGATATAATTAGCTTATTTAGGTCAAAAATATCATAAGAACCTAGGTTAGCTCATAACTTAGTGTACCTTCCTCCAAAATAACATAATAAGCTCAAAATAAGATAAGTAATCATCTTCTCCTTCTTCTTCTTCTTCTTCTAGTTTTATTGTCCAAAATGATTTACTTAGCTAATTATCTTCCAAAAGGACATAATTAGCTTATTTAGTTCATTTATGACATAATTAGCTTAGTTTGGTCAAAAATGCCACAAGAAGCTTGGTTAGCTCATAACTTAGCGTATCTTCCTCCAAAATGATATAATAAGCTCAAAATAAGATACGTAATCATCTTCTCCTTCTTCTTCTTTTTCTCCTCCTTCTTTTCCTTCTCCTTCTTCTTCTCTTTCTCCTCCTCCTCCTCCTCCTCCTCCTCCTCCTCCTCCTCCTGCTTCTTCTTTTTCTTCTTCTTCTTCTTCTTCTTCTTCTCCTTCTTCTTCTTCTTCTTCTGGTCTTCTTCTCCTCCTCTTCCTTCTTCTTCTAGTTTTATTCTCCAAAATGACATACTTAGCTAATTATCCTCCAAAATGACATAATTAGCTTATTTAGTTCATTTATGAAATAATTAGCTTAGTTAGGTCAAAAATAGCAAAAGAACCTTGGTTAGCTCATAACTTAGCGTATCTTCCTCGAAAATGACATAATAAGTTCAAAATAAGGTAAGTAATCATCTTCTCCTTCTTTTTCTTTTTCTCCTGCTTCTTCTAGTTTTCTTCTTCTCATTCTTCTTCTTCCCCTCCTCCTTCTTCTTCTAATTTTCTTCTTGTTCTTCTTCTTATTATTATTCTAGTTTTATTCTTCTTCTTCTTCTAACTTTCTTATTTTCATTTTGCAGATTTGATTCACTTCATGGAAGCTGGCATTCATGGAAGCCAGCATTGATGAACTGCTACTGTTTACTTTTTGTTTCGATTTGTATTGATAAATAGTGTGAAACTATGTTTATGTATGGATATAAGATAAGTATGTGTATGTATGATGATTGAAACTATGTGTATGTACTGGAAGCTAGCCTATCTGTTGTATTGCTCTTATATGATGTTCGATACATGGCCTATAGGCTACTTATATGATATGTGTATTTTTAAACTATATGTGGGTGTTAAAAATTATATATATCACATCTGTATTTACAAAATGTAGGGAAATCACTAAAAGCAAACAAAACAGTGGCAATGCAGGCGTTTCGCCATCTGCCATCGGACGACAAAGGGGCCACGTGTCATAAACCTGTGCAACCTGGGGCAGCCGGCTGGCCCATATGGTCACTTTGCCGTCTGCTACAACCCCGAGCAAATGACAAAGGGAGGGCCATGGAAGACGACAAATGGAGGGCCCTAGTGGCAAAGGGAGGGCCCCGGTAGACGGCAAGGGCCGCCCCAGCAAACGACAAAGGGAGGCCCCCGACAGATGGCAAAGGAAGGGCCCTCGGAGTCGGCAAAGAGAGGGCCCTGGCAGATGACAAAGGGAGGGACCTGGTAGTCAACAAATACTCTATTAGCCACCTAAAGGAGTAGGTGCGTGTCGGCTGCCGTCTAACTACTTTGTCGTGTCTTTGCCATGATAGACATATGGCAAAGCCCTTTGACGTCCGCTACCTGCCGACAAACGGCAAGGAAGGCCCTTTAAGGATGCAAGCAGTCGTAGAAACTTCGTCGTCCGCTGGCGCACGACAAAGGGCTTTGCCGTCCATGCAATGGCCCTTTGTTGTCCACTATGGGAGACGACAAAAAGCTGATTCCTCTAGTGAGGTAATATAATGAATTGTTTGCTCAAGTGCTTAGAGATTGCCACAAAAAATGTTCACCCATTCTCCCACAAATATCTCTGTCCCAAGCCAAATCAGCAAAGTTGGTGCCACCAACTTTTCTTCTCGGCCCTACCAATTTTTCCAGGGTCAGATCCTTTCCCAAACCCTAATCTCTCGGTACAACCAAGTTTCATATCAGTGCCACTGAAAGCATGTGACCAACTTTGTCTTGAGCAAATTCGAAGAATCTGAATTTCCGAGATTGGAACCGGTCTCACCGAGATTTGGAAACTTCTCTAGGTCATCGTATCGGTACCATCGAGATTTCTATATCGGTCTCACCAAGAATTTAAAAGTTGCCACATTTAGTGCAACTCGGTACTATCAAGATTCATTTCACTGTCACCGAGTTGGGAAATAATTAGGGCTGGATCAAAATCTCGTAGCTCGCAAGCTTAATGGGGGCTCAATAGTTTGGCTCGTTAAGCTCATGGCTCGCTTCTTAGTGAACAAAGCCAATCATCGATTTTAGTTTGTTAAGCTTAACAAGCTTAACGAACGAGCTAACGAGCTTCACGAGTAGCTCCTTAAGCTTATTAGTAACAATACAACATATTTTCATCTTACATGACAAAATTTATGTAGCACCTCATCCCATCTATTCAATCTAATCTATATAGGAGGTAACAAACTAGTGAATTCCTTTTGTAGGCACCATATTTTATTCTAGAAACCCACCTATACACACTTATCATATAGACGGTCATACATCAAAATCTATTAACGAGTGCTCGCGAGTGCTCACGAGCTTAACAAGTTTCAAACGAGCCGAGCCGATCAGGGTTTTTTGCTCGTTAATCTTAACGAGCTTACTGAGTCGAGCTTTCACGAGCACGAGCCTAACGAGCACGAGCTTAACGAGCCGAGTAGCTCGTTAATCCACCCCTAGAAATAATGTTGTAACGGTTGTATTTTGGGAGATGCCTATATATACCCCTCCACCTCCTCTCATTCGTAGAGGAAGCACACAGAATACACTTACACTTGCCAGATCCATTTTTCTGAGAGAGAGCCACCTACTCATGTGTTGAGATCAAGAGATTCCAATCCATCCATTTGAAATTTCATCTCTAGCCTACCCAATTTCTTCCGCAAAATTAGTCTCTCCTACCCATGCCAAATTTGTGAGAGAGTGATTGATTGTTGAGGAGACTATCTTTTGAAGCACAAGAGAAAGGAGTTCATCGT
Source organism: Hordeum vulgare subsp. vulgare (assembly GCF_904849725.1). Classification (NCBI taxonomy): domain Eukaryota; kingdom Viridiplantae; phylum Streptophyta; class Magnoliopsida; order Poales; family Poaceae; genus Hordeum; species Hordeum vulgare. The sequence continues at coordinate 108,507,390 of NC_058519.1, read as the reverse complement.
TCTACCGCATCTATTAGCTTTTGGAGGGTGGTGCCTCCTAGATTTGTTAGGTGTCACTTGGGAGGCTCCTACTTTGTCTTGTGGAGTTGAACCAAGAAGTTTGTAAGGGCAAGGAGATCGCCTACTTCATAAATATCTACCATGAGTGAGTCTTTTAGTGAGTGGACGTAGCCATAGTGGAATATACAAGGACTCTTCTTCGTGGACCCCTTGTGGGTGGAACCCTCCATGTACCTGTTGGAATTATGCCCTAGAGGCAATAATAAATATAGTTATTATTATAATTCCTGTATCAAGATAATCGTTTATTATCCATGCTATAATTGTATTGAATGAAGACTCATTTACATGTGTGGATACATAGACAAAACACCGTCCCTAGCAAGCCTCTAGTTGGCTAGCCAGTTGATCAAAGATAGTCAGTGTCTTCTGATTATGAACAAAGTGTTATTGCTTGATAACTGGATCACGCCATTAGAGAATCACGTGATGGACTAGACCCAAACTAATAGACGTAGCATGTTGATCGTGTCATTTTGTTGCTACTGTTTTCTGCGTGTCAAGTATTTATTCCTATGACCATGAGATCATATAACTCACTGACACCGGAGGAATGCTTTGTGTGTATCAAACGTCGCAACGTAACTGGGTGACTATAAAGATGCTCTACAGGTATCTCCGAAGGTGTTAGTTGAGTTAGTATGGATCAAGACTGGGATTTGTCACTCCGTGTGACGGAGAGGTATCTCGGGGCCCACTCGGTAATACAACATCACACACAAGCCTTGCAAGCAATGTAACTTAGTGTAAGTTGCAGGATCTTGTATTACGGAACGAGTAAAGAGACTTGCCGGTAAACGAGATTGAAATAGGTATGCGGATACTGACGATCGAATCTCGGGCAAGTAACATACCGAAGGACAAAGGGAATGACATACGGGATTATATGAATCCTTGGCAGTGAGGTTCAAACGATAAGATCTTCGTAGAATATGTAGGATCCAATATGGGCATCCAGGTCCCGCTATTGGAGATTTACCGAGGAGTCTCTCGGGTCATGTCTACATAGTTCTCGAACCCGTAGGGTCTGCACACTTAAGGTTCGACGTTGTTTTATGCGTATTTGAGTTATATGGTTGGTTACCGAATGTTGTTCGGAGTCCCGGATGAGATCACGGACATCACGAGGGTTTCCGAAATGGTCCGTAAACGAAGATTGATATATAGGATGACCTCATTTGATTACCGGAAGGTTTTCGGAGTTACCCGGAATGTACCGGGAATGACGAATGGGTTCCGGGAGTTCACCGGGGGGGGGGGCAACCCACCCCGGGGAAGCCCATAGGCCTTGAGGGTGGCACACCAGCCCTTAGTGGGCTGGTGGGACAGCCCAAAAGGGCCCTATGCGCCTAGGAAAGAAAATCAAAGAGAAAAAAAAGAGGAGGTGGGAAGGGAAGGAAGGACTCCCACCCACCAAACCAAGTCCAACTCGGTTTGGGGGGGGGGAGCCTTCCCCCTTGGACTCGGCCGACCCCCTTGGGGGTCCTTGAGCCCCAAGGTAAGGTCCCCTCCCTCCCACCTATATATTCGAAGGTTTTAGGGCTGATTTGAGACGACTTTTTCACGGCAGCCCGACCACATACCTCCACGGTTTCTCCTCTAGATCGCGTTTCTGCGGAGCTCGGGCGGAGCCCTGCTGAGACAAGGTCATCACCAACCTCCGGAGCGCCGTCACGCTGCTGGAGAACTCTTCTACCTCTCCGTCTCTCTTGCTGGATCAAGAAGGCCGAGATCATCGTCGAGCTGTACGTGTGCTGAACGCGGAGGTGCCGTCCGTTCGGTACTAGATCGTGGGACTGATCGCGGGATTGTTCACGGGGCAGATCGAGGGACGTGAGGACGTTCCACTACATCAACCGCGTTCACTAACGCGTCTGCTGTACGATCTACAAGGGTACGTAGATCATTCATCCCCTCTCGTAGATGGACATCACCATGATAGGTCTTCGTGCGCGTAGGAAATTTTTTGTTTCCCATGCGACGTTCCCCAACAGTGGCATCATGAGCTAGGTTTATGCGTAGATGTCTTCTCGAGTAGAACACAAAAGTTTTTGTGGGCGGTGATGTGCGTTTTGCTGCCCTCCTTAGTCTTTTCTTGATTCCGCGGTATTGTTGGATTGAAGCGGCTTGGACCGACATTACTCGTACGCTTACGAGAGACTGGTTTCATCGCTACGAGTAACCCCGTTGCTCAAAGATGACTGGCAAGTGTCGGTTTCTCCAACTTTAGTTGAATCAGATTTGACCGAGGAGGTCCTTGGATGAGGTTAAATAGCAACTCATATATCTCCGTTGTGGTGTTTGCGTAAGTAAGATGCGATCCTACTAGATACCCATGGTCACCACGTAAAACATGCAACAACAAAATTAGAGGACGTCTAACTTGTTTTTGCAGGGTATGCTTGTGATGTGATATGGCCAATGATGTGTGTGATATATTGGATGTATGAGATGATCATGTTGTAATAGAAAATATCGACTTGCACGTCGATGGTACGGCAACCGGCAGGAGCCATAGGGTTGTCTTTATACTAACGTTTGTGCTTGCAGATGCGTTTACTATTTTGCTAGGATGTAGCTTTAGTAGTAATAGCATGAGTAGCATGACAGCCCCGATGGCAACACGTTGATGGAGATCATGGTGTGGCGCCGGTGACAAGAAGATCGTGCCGGTGCTTTGGTGATGGAGATCAAGAAGCACGTGATGATGGCCATATCATGTCACTTATGAATTGCATGTGATGTTAATCCTTTTATGCACCTTATTTTTCTTAGAACGACGGTAGCATTATGAGGTTATCTCTCACTAAAATTTCAAGACGAAATTGTGTTCTCCCCGACTGTGCACCGTTGCTACAGTTCGTCGTTTCGAGACACCACGTGATGATCGGGTGTGATAGACTCAACGTTCACATACAACGAGTGCAAAACAGTTCCGCACGCGGAACACTCGGGTTAAGCTTGACGAGCCTAGCATGTGCAGACATGGCCTCGGAACACATGAGACCGAAAGGTCGATCATGAATCATATAGATGATATGATTAGCATAGGGATGCTTACCACTGAAACTATACTCAACTCACGTGATGATCGGACTTGAGCTAGTGTAAGTGGATCATGAACCACTCAAATGACTAGAGAGATGTACTTTTTGAGTGGGAGTTTAGCAAATAATTAGATTAAGTTAAACTCTAATTATCTTGAACATAGTCTAAGTCCACTTTGAATATATTTGTGTTGTAGATCATGGCTCACGCTACAGTCATCCTGAATTTTAATACGTTCCTAGAGAAAGCTAAGTTGAAAGATGATGGAAGCAACTTTGTAGACTGGGCTCGTAATCTTAAGCTAATCTTACAAGCTGGGAAGAAGGATTATGTCCTTAATGCTGCGCTAGGAGATGAACCACGCGCTACGGCTGATCAGGATGTTAAGAACGCTTGGTTAGCACGTAAGGAGGACTACTCAATAGTTCAATGTGCAGTCTTGTATGGCTTAGAACCGGGACTTCAACGTCGCTTTGAGCGTCATGGAGCATTTGAGATGTTCCAGGAGTTGAAGTTTATCTTTCAGAAGAACGCCCGGATCGAGAGGTATGAGACCTCCGATAAATTCTATGCTTGCAAGATGGAGGAGAACTCGTCTGTCAGTGAACATGTGCTCAAAATGTCTCGGTACTCAAACCGTCTAGCTGAGTTGGGGATTGAACTCCCGCAAGAGGCTGTCACTGACAGAATCCTTCAATCACTGCCGCCAAGCTATAAAGGCTTTGTGTTCAACTACAACATGCAAGGGATGAACAAGTCTCCCGACGAGTTGTTTGCGATGCTGAAAGTCGCAGAGTCTGAACTCCGTAAAGAGCATCAAGTGTTGATGGTGAATAAGACCACTAGTTTCAAGAGAAACGGCAAAGTCAAGAAGGGTAATTCAAAGAAGAGCGGCAAGCCTGTTGCCAATCCGACGAAGAAACCCAAAGCTGGACCTAAGCCTGAAACGGAGTGTTACTATTGCAAGGGTATGGGTCACTGGAAGCGCAATTGCCCCAAGTATCTGGCAGATAAGAAGGCGGCCAAAGAAAAATCAGGTATATTTGATATACATGTTATTGATGTGTACTTAACCGGCTCTTGTAGTAGTTCCTGGGTATTCGATACCGGTTCTGTTGCTCATATTTGCAACTCGAAACAGGAACTGCGGAATAGACGAAGGCTGGCGAAGGATGAAGTGACGATGCGCGTGGGAAATGGTTCCAAAGTTGATGCAATCGCCGTCGGCACAGTTTCACTTCAGTTACCATCAGGATTAGTGATGAACTTAAATCATTGTTATTTAGTGCCTGCGTTGAGCATGAACATTATATCTGGATCTTGTTTATTGCGAGACGGTTACTCTTTTCAGTCAGAGAATAATTGTTGTTCTATTTCTATGAGTAACATCTTTTATGGTCATGCACCTAATGTGAGAGGATTGTTCATATTGAATCTTGATAGCGATACGCATATACATAACATTGAGACCAAAAGAGTTAGAGTTAACAATGATAGCGCCATATTTTTGTGGCACTGCCGCTTAGGTCATATTGGTGTAAAGCGCATGAAGAAACTCCATGCTGATGGACTTTTGGAGTCACCTGACTTTGATTCACTTGAAACGTGCGAACCATGCCTCATGGGCAAGATGACTAAGACTCCGTTCTCCGGAACAATGGAGCGTGCAAGTGACTTGTTGGAAATCATACATACCGATGTGTGTGGTCCGATGAGCGTGGAGGCACGCGGCGGATATCGTTATTTTCTCACCTTCACTGACGATTTGAGTAGATATGGTTATGTCTACTTGATGAAGCACAAGTCTGAAACATTTGAAAAGTTCAAGCAATTTCAGAGTGAAGTTGAAAATCATCGTAACAAGAAGATCAAGTTCCTACGGTCTGATCGTGGGGGTGAATGTCTGAGTTTCGAGTTTGGTGCTCACTTAAGACAATGTGGAATTGTTTCACAGTTAACAACGCCTGGAACACCACAGCGTAATGGTGTGTCCGAACGTCGTAATCGTACTTTATTAGAGATGGTGCGATCTATGATGTCTCTTACCGATTTGGCGTTATCGTTTTGGGGTTATGCATTAGAAACAGCTGCATTCACTTTAAATAGGGCACCATCAAAATCCGTTGAGACGACACCATACGAACTGTGGTATGGCAAAAGGCCAAAGTTGTCGTTTCTTAAAGTTTGGGGATGTGATGCTTATGTCAAAAAGCTTCAGCCTGAAAAGCTGGAACCCAAAGCGGAAAAGTGCGTCTTCATAGGTTACCCAAAAGAGACAGTTGGGTACACCTTCTATCTCAAATCCGAGGGCAAAGTGTTTGTTGCTAAAAATGGAGCTTTTCTCGAGGAGTTTCTCTCAAGAGAATTGAGTGGGAGGAAGATAGAACTTGACGAGGTTGTCGAACCTCTCATCCCTGTGGATGGTGGCGCAGGGCAAGGGGAAACCTCTGTCGTTGCGACGCTGGTTGAGGAGGAAGTTAATGATGATGATCATGAAACTCCGGTTCAAGTTTCTGTCGAACCACGCAGGTCGACGAGACCACGTGCTTCTCCAGAGTGGTACGGTAATCCCGTCTTATCAATCATGTTGTTAGACAACAATGAACCTGCAAATTATGAAGAAGCAATGGTGGGCCCAGATTCCAACAAATGGCTAGAAGCCATGAAGTCCGAGATAGGATCCATGTATGAGAACAAAGTGTGGACTTTGGAGGTACTACCTCAGGGCCGCAAGGCTATTCAGAACAAATGGATCTTTAAGAGGTAGACGGACGCTGACGGCAATGTGACCGTTTATAAAGCTCGACCTGTGGCAAAGGGTTTTTCACAAGTTCAAGGAGTTGACTATGATGAGACATTCTCACCCGTAGCGATGCTTAAGTCCGTCAGAATCATGTTAGCAATAGCTGCATTTTTCGATTATGAAATCTCGCAGATGGATGTCAAAACGGCGTTCCTTAACGGTTTCCTTAAGGAAGAGTTGTATATGATACAACCCGAAGGTTTTGTCGATCCTAAGAATGCTAACAAGGTGTGCAAGCTCCAGCGATCCATTTATGGACTGGTGCAAGCATCTCGGAGTTGGAACAAACGGTTTGATGAGGTGATCAAAGCATTTGGGTTTATACAAGTGGTTGGAGAATCTTGTATTTACAAGAAAGTGAGTGGGAGCTCTGTGGCGTTTCAAATATTATATGTGGATGACATATTGCTGATTGGAAACAATGTGGAGTTTTTAGAGAGCATAAAGGATTACTTGAATAAGAGTTTCTCTATGAAGGACCTAGGAGAAGCTGCTTACATTCTAGGCATTAAGATCTATAGGGATAAATCAAAACGCCTGATAGGACTTTCACAAAGCACATACCTTGATAAAGTTTTGAAGAGGTTCAAAATGGAACAATCCAAGAAAGGGTTCTTGCCAGTTTTACAAGGTACGAGATTGAGTAAGACTCAGTGCCCAGCAACTGATGAAGATAGAGAGCATATGCACTCCGTCCCCTATGCTTCGGCCATAGGTTCTATCATGTATGCAATGCTGTGCACTAGAACGGATGTTAGCCTGGCCATAAGTATGGCAGGTAGGTTCCTGAGTAATCCAGGAGTGGATCACTAGACAGCGGTCAAGAATATCCTGAAGTACCTCAAAAGGACTAAGGAGATGTTTCTCGTGTATGGAGGTGACGAAGAGCTCGCCGTAAAAGGTTACGTCGATGCAAGCTTTTACACAGATCCGGACGACTCTAAGTCGCAAACCGGATACGTATTTGTAATTAATGGGGGTGCGATAAGCTGGTGCAGTTCCAAGCAAAGCGTCGTAGCAGATTCTACATGTGAAGCGGAGTACATGGCTGCCTCGGAGGCGGCTAAGGAGGGTGTCTGGATGAAGCAGGTCATGACGGATCTTGGAGTGGTGCCAAGCGCACTGAATCCAATAACCTTGTTCTGTGACAACACGGGTGCCATTGCCTTAGCAAAGGAACCACGGTTTCAGAAGAAGACCAGACACATCAAACGACGCTTCAACCTCATCCGCGACTACGTCGAGGGAGAGGACGTAAATATATGCAAAGTGCACACGGATCTGAATGTAGAAGACCCGCTGACTAAACCTCTTCCACGGCCAAAGCATGATCAACACCAGAACTGTATGGGTGTTAGATTTATTACAATGTAATTCACATGATGATGTGAGGGCTAGATTATTGACTCTAGTGCAAGTGGCAGACTGTTGGAATTATGCCCTAGAGGCAATAATAAATATAGTTATTATTATAATTCCTGTATCAAGATAATCGTTTATTATCCATGCTATAATTGTATTGAATGAAGACTCATTTACATGTGTGGATACATAGACAAAACACCGTCCCTAGCAAGTGTCACATCCCTAACCCTTAAGCAATATAGCATTGTGCTCATGTCTTCTTTGCATTTGCATCTAAGAAGTTTCAACAAAAACAACAAAGTGGCAAAGGAAAAACTCAAAACCCTAGCCACCATTTCAATTAAAGGAAATCTCAAACTAGTTCAAAATCAATGAACCCAAAATGGCCTCAAGAAATGTTCAAACTTTCTGATAAATCATGAAAGTAAATGAGCATTGGAGAAAACTATTTTCTTGACACTTTAAGCTTTTTGGAATGAATGCAAAAGCCACTGGTTTCAAATTTAAAATTTGAAATGAGAAACTATAATTTTCCAAAAATGTTGAAAACCATGGAAATGAGTGGGGATATTATAACAAATATTTCAGGAGGTCTAAAATATTTTTTACTTTTTGTTTTGGAGCTGAATTAATTAGCAAAACAATAATTAGCAAAACAGAAAAACAAAAACGGAGAAAATGGAAAAAAAATTACCTGTCGCCCAAGCCTGGCCCGGCCCATCTTCCCGCTCGTCCCCTCCCTCGCGCCAGTAGGCAGCAGGAGGTGGCCGCCGCCCCGTCCGGCGCGGCCACGCACCTGCGTGCCTGCCTGGCCGGCGCCTCGCGCTGGCGACGACGGGGATAAGCTCCCTAGAGCCTCCACTATCCATTCCCCGCCTCGGTTCTCCTCCTCCTCCCGGATCTCCTCCTCCTCCTTGCTGCCGCCATTACAGCCGAGCTCGAGCTCGAGCTGCCCGTGCCCCTGGCCATAGGATCCCCTCCCAGAGCACGCCATTAGCTCCGCCTCGTCGCCCTGGTCGTCTCTGCAGAAGCCAAAGCTTCCTCGAGCCCTGCAACGCCCGCAACGCCGTCGTCTTCCACCTCCGGCCGCCGGACCTCTCCCGTCGATTCGTCGCCCCCAGGCCTTCCCCGAGCCGTCTAAGCTCTGCTCTTCACTCCCCGTGAGCATGCGGTCGTTTCCCCTAAGTTTCCCCCGTCGATCCCCTCCTCTAGCTTTAGTTTCACCGGAGCCCGACGAGGACCGCCGCTGCCGCTCGTCGCCGGTAGCCCTCTGATGATCAGCTCGTCCTTTCGAGGGCACCAGCAGCTCCAGGACGACGCGTAGATGCCGTAGCAGCTAAGAACTGAGCGTAGTTCCCCCTAATTCAAAGACCCCGATGGCGCCCGAGCTTCGGCCGCCGCTCCGGCTCGTCGCCGACGCCTCTTCCGGCGACCCTAGCCTCCCCAGATGGTCCTGCCAGATTGGCCACTTCGCGAGCATGCTGTAGCTGCCAACCGCGTGCGTTTTGGTGCTGTGCAGCACCGTCTAGGTCGCCTCCGGCGAGCCCTCCGCCGCGGGTCTGGTCGCCGGCGACCACCCTCCGGTGGCCGTCGACGTGGCCGACCATTAGGGCGTAATCGCCCTCCGCTCAGTCGCTGCCAGAGGGCCCCACGCCTGGTCAAACCCCAATTAGGGGCTGGTCAGCGCGGGATTAGCCCCAGAGAGGCTGACCAGTGGGGCCCCCCTGTCAGGTTTGACCTGAACAGGTCGGCTGACCTGCTGACGTCAGCCTGATGCAATAAATAGAATTTCCAGTATAAAACTAATTCAGGAAATTGCTAAAAAATGGAAAAAACATAGAAATTAATCTGTAACTCCAATGAAAATAATTTATATATGAAAAAGTATCAGAAAAATTCAAGGATTCTGATTATGCTATTTTCAACTATGTTTGAAAAAGTTAAAGAACCCTAAATTGTGAAATAAGGAATAATTCAATTCTTTTAATCACTTTATAAATGGAATTTGCAAAAATATTCAAATTTCATTATATATGCAATGATCACACACTGCCCTAATTACAAATCAGTACCATAACATGACATTTCATGCATGTTAACATCAAGTTGATCTGAGCATCAGGTCGAATCAATTAAACCGGTATCCGAGAATACCCCGTTTGGATTGCTATTCGAATGTGATTCAAATCAAGTCTAAACCTAATACATGTTGAAAATAATAACTTATCACCTTGCATTCTCATGCCATGCTCATGCATCATTTTGAGTGCATATGATTGTTATTGAATGTTGCCATTCATTTCGGTAGGCTCCGCACCCCCGGATTCCACCGAATATCCGTCTGACGGATATCGTTCCTCCTCTGAGCAACAAGGCAAGCAACCCTTTTGATCATCCCGATAACTCCTATGTTCTTGCTCCTGCACCTATTTGTTGCATTAGGATCAAATGCTTCAACTGCTTTTGCCACGATAGTTGGAACCACTTCCTTTGCATGACTTAACCTTGTCACAGTAAATAGCCGAACCTTGCAACCTAGCATACCTGGTAGTTGCTTGAGCTATGATGTGCCTTATCCTGCTATGCATGCTATGCTTAGAATTGTGTATGGTCTGTCATCTAGGAGATGAACAGAAATGTGGAATGTGTTCGGTGAGCAAAGGTTGTGTGTTGAACTTGATTTGGTAAAGGTACCGGTGAAAGGCTGTGTAGGAGTACATGGCGGGTTGTTTCATTGGAACCGTCCTTAGGAACTGAGTTCCGTGTATGTAATCCAAGACTAGATACTACCACATGCTGGGCCCTGAAATATGACCCCGCTCGGCCTATTAATCGCGTAGTACTCGGTCCAGGAGTTGCAAGTAGTTTCTGGTGTTTATAGTAATGCTGGAGGCCGTGCATGGTGCTGACGTGAGAGGTGGGCCGTGGTGCGGTAGGCAGTGGCACGGTGTACCAAGTGGCACCCGGATGGTGGGCTTGGGAACCCTGCGCACATTGTTTGAGGCCGTGGCGGAAACCTCAGCCGGACTTCGGTACGGGTTACTCTCAGATAGGCGATAAACCTGGACTAGGTACTAGTGTGGTTAACGGTCGTGGCCGACTCCCTCGCTGGGCTTCCGCTTGAAGGTTGCCGAGGTGCATGACGTGCACATGGCGATAAGTGGCGAGAGCGTGTGTGACTAAGTACACCCCTGCAGGGTTATGATCTATTCGAATAGCCGCATCCGCGGATATGGACTACTTGGAGACATATGTTGTTCATAGATAACTTCAATGGCTACTCATAAAATTGTCAAGATAAGCGTGAGTGTCGTGGACGGCATTTCCGTATGGAGACGGAATGATTCCACGATAGTGTATTGTTGTGGTGTTAGTGGACTCGTGTGCGATAAATCAAGTTGTCAAAACTACTTTCAAAGTGCAAGTTGTCTAGCCAAGAGTCAAATGCTGGCTTCCCGCATGAAACCCCACAATACCTTTTGATACCTTGCATAAGTAGTTAGTTCTCCTAAAGTCTTGGTGAGTACCTTCGTACTCATGTTTGCTTAATAAATGTTGCAAAGGTTGCTAATGACCCTAACGGAGGGTTCTTCGTAGACATCGACGACGACGAGTAGCTGGTGTCCCAGCTACGATCTGGCCCTACATCGGCTCTGTAGTATAGTCAGGCCATGTGCCTTCTAGCTGCACTGTCTGTACCCAGACAGTTTATAACTCTTCCGCTGGCTTGTATTGTATGACTGCTATTATGGGTCGTGAGACCCTTAATGTGTAATATTATGTGTGTGGCTCTTCCGAGCCTCTTAAATAAAGCTTGAATGTTTATGGTTATGTTGTGATGCCATCGATGTATCTATACATATCGGTATGCCATGCGTACGTGTGTCTTACCTGGTATGTATGGGGTTCGAATACCTAGTCGTGAACTTTAGTAGCACTCCTTACAAGGAAATGCCCCTTTGTGATCCAATGAGCCTTGGTAGTTCGCTACTGCTCCGGACACATTGGTTGACCGACATGTGTCCTTCTTAGCTGCTGTGTCGGTCCCCTTTGGGGAAATGTCACGCGATGTAATGGAGTCCTTGTAGCTTGCTACGACTCGTCTACATTCGCCGATGACCGACACCTGCTTTGTTGGGTCATGTATGCCTGTCCTTGTGCGGTACTGCCACTTTGGTTTATGACTAGACATGTCGATCCGTGTTCTTTGACATTAGATTGCTAGCGATACTATCGCATACGTGAGTCAAAAGACACAAACGGTCCCGGCTAAGGTAAGGCTGCAGCCGTGGAGTTAACCGTGCGTGAGACCACAAATGGATGCGATGTGTTACAGGCTAGATTCCTATGGCTTAGGATCGGGGTCCCGACAGTGTTGGTATCAGAGCCTGACTGACTGTAGGATTACTAAGCCAAACTGGTCGAAGTTGAGTCTAAAATTGCTTTAGTTATATATAAGGGAATTGTTTGTGGAAGGGAACTAAGACTCTTGTTCTCTTCTCAAGTTATTCTATTCTGGTCATCCTCGTCTTTTCTGCGGGAATTAAGGACTAGGTTACTCATCTTCTCCTAGGCTCGTGTTTCCGATCGGTAGCTTATAGGACTACGGGTTGAGAGATATTGGGTTTCTTTTATCCCTAGGAAGCAGGAAGTAAGATTGATGATCAGAGAGTTGAACTTGATAGTTGAGTGGTGACACTATTTCATTTTTTGGGTTGTCTCAAAATTTGTTTTGAGCATTTACAGCCGTTATGCTGCCCAATTTTGCATTCAGAGCTCTAATGCTTTTGCATTATTCTCTATTTACAGATGCCTGGCCGTCCTTCTCGTCAGGTGGTACGTCTGACCAGGTGCATTGATGTACCGGGTCATACGGCCATGCTGGTCAGGGTGATGTCGGTGTGCCGTTACCGCTGGGACCCCGAGTACACAGTGGAGGAACAGTACCGGGACTTCAACCAGAGCCAGTACATCTGCACTGTTAGGGTATTCCCAGACTACCCTGGAGCTGAGAAGCCAATCCATTGGTCCTATGGGTTGGGGGTCACCGTTGACATGGCAGTACAAGATGCTGCCTATTCAATGCTGACTATTATGAGAGCGAGACATGCACTGCTGCAGAATTCAGAGTTCTGCTATATTCCGGCCTCTCAGTTTGGTGAAGAAGGATACCTCAGTGGAGTCTATTTTGATTCTTCTATGGAGGATCCACTTCTGCAGTCCACTGTTGAGATGCTAGAGAACGGAGACAAGGATGCTCGTGCTCTCCGCATGGAGCTTTATGCTACCCGTGCCCGTCTGTGGACAGCTCTGACGCAGCTGGCACCGGTAGTCCAGACAGGGTATGGAGAGATGGAGATGCTGAACCCTGTTAGGACCCATCTTCCGGCCCACGTTGACTGGCCAGCTATAGGAGGAGTCACACCTCTTCGGGGACCCCTCTTACCACGAGTCAGGGGACCAAGGCCACATCCGTGTCCTTATGGATCCCAGGGATCTCAGGCTAGAGTGTTTCCTGATCCGCAGGTTGAGCTTCCACGTCATGGAGGTAATATCTATGAGATGTTCTATGCGGATGCCTGAGCTGTGAGCGGAAGGATAGTATGGTAGTAGCGGTACATTCACAGTCCTGCGTGACTTGTGAAGTATGGTAGTAATGTGAAATGAATTCCGGAGGCCTAGATAAATAATGTATAGGAAGCTTGTAAGCCTCTGATGAGTAGTTGTTCAATTCCAGTAGTTTGCTCTTCGGTTAAGGGTGTACTGAACTATGTAAGGGTGTGTATGAACCATGGTGTATATATATCAGTTGCTTGTTACCATGTTGTTCGGATATTCATTTCCGCATTCCGTGTGTTCAGTACATTCTTAATCCATAGATAGTATTGATATGATATTGGTCTAAGCTATGAGTTTGTTTGTCAGGATGGTGTTCACCAGGTTGAACCGTGCCCCTGTTCATGAGCAAGGTGAGGGTAGTCAAGCGTCGCAGGAAGGCCTGCCTCAACCACCTTCTCTGGTGGAAGTGATGCTTGAGGCAGAAAGAAACAAAAGGGAGACCAACCGACTGCTAGAGCGTATTGAGCAGAATACGGCTCGATAGCCTAGGAATGCTGCAGTGTCCCTCAATGACTTCGTGAAGCTGAATCCTCCAAAGTTTCATCATTCCGTCGATCCCCTCGATGCTGATGACTGGCTGTGCAGCATCTCACGCAAGATTCGCTCTGCAAATGTGTCTGAGGCCGACAAGGTGACCTTCGCGACGTATTTCCTGGAGGGACCCGCCAATCTGTGGTGGGAGAATTTTGAAGCTATGCGTCCCGCTGAACCAGTGGCCACATGGGCAGATTTCAGTGCAGCTTTTCGTCTGCACCATATTCCAGAGGGCCTGATGGACAGAAAGAGAGAGGAGTTCTGTGCCTTCACTCAGGGCAAGTTGTCTGTGGATGCCTATAGCCGCGAGTTCGGTAACCTCGCCCGCTATGCAACAGAGGAGGTGTCTACTGACGCCAAGAAGCAAGCAAGATTCCGTAAGGGTCTGAGCCCTGAGCTCCGTCGTGATCTGCGCCTCCATGAGTGTGCAAGCTTTCAAGCCCTAGTCAACATGGCGATTAGTGCCGAGACTGGTCATACTGACTTCGAAGCCACAAGGAAGCACTCCCGTGACTTTGGCTCATCTTCTGGTTCCGCGTTTCCAAAACGCAGGCTGTGGGTTCCAAACAGTTCTCTGCCGCCAAGATACACTCCGAGGCCATCCTACGTGGCGCCTCAGACGAATCAGGCCAACCCTCCAGCAAAAGCTTATGGTGGTCCAACTAGCAATGCTGCACCACGTGCCAACCAGGTGATATGCTACAAGTGTGGAGAACCAGGGCATTACTCCCGTGAGTGTCCTTAGAATGTGGGTGCCAAGCAACCCGGAAAGTCCGTCGGGCAAGCCAAGTCGGGCAAAGCGTTCTACGTGAAGCCAACTCCTGCACGTGGCCGTGTGAACTATGTGTCAGCAGAAGAAGCTGTAGAGGATCCCGACGTCATGCTGGGTACGCTTCTTGTTAATCATCACCCAGCGTCCGTTCTCTTTGACACTGGGTCTTCGCATTCCTTCATTTCAGAAAGTTATGCACAGTTGCATAACATGACATTTTGTGATATGCCAATCCCATTGGTTGTCCAAACCCCTGGTAGTAAATGGCAAACCTCTAGGATAACCTATGGCAATGAAATTCTAGTAGACATGCTAATTTTTCTAGCCTCATTGATAGCATTGAAATCTTCGGATATTAATATCATCTTGGGCATGGACTGGATGTCAGCTCACTATGCCAAGATTGATACTCATTCTAGAAATGTCCAGCTTACCCATCCCTCGGGTGAGATAGTAAATGTCTCTACTCGAGTTGCCAAATGCCAACTCTATTCCCTAAATGCCAACCCTCTTCCGGAACTTGAAGACATTCCGGTAGTCCGTGACTTCCCGGATGTTTTTCCAGAGGAACTGCTAGGAATTCCACCTGACAGAGATGTAGAGTTTGTGATAGATCTTGTTCCGGGAACTGTTCCAATAGCCAGAAGACCTTATAAGATGGCACCCCTAGAGCTAGCCGAACTTAAGAAGCAATTAGATGAGGCCTTGAGCAAGGGTTTCATTCGTCCTAGCTCTTCTCCTTGGGCTTGTCCCGTCCTCTTCGTCAAGAAGAAAGACGGAACGGATCGGATGGTTGTAGATTACCGACCAGTTAATCTGGTCACCATTAAGAACAAGTATCCGCTCCCCAGGATCAACGACCTGTACGATCAGCTCGCTGGATCCTCAGTCTTCTCCAAAATGGATTTGAGGTTGGGATACCATCAAATCAAGATTAAGAACGGGGACATTCCAAAAACGGCTTTTGTTACTCGTTATGGCCAATATGAGTACACCGTTATGTCCTTCGGTTTAACCAATGCCCCAGCCACCTTCTCTTGGCTGATGAATTCAATCTTTATGGAGTATTTGGATAAGTTCGTCGTAGTATACCTCGATGATATTCTCATCTACTCAAAGAATGAACAAGAACATGCCGAGCATCTAAGGCTGGTATTGATGAAACTTCGAGAGCATCGCCTTTATGCCAAATTTTCAAAATGTGAATTCTGGTTACCAGAAGTGACCTATCTAGGCCACGTAATCTCTGGTAAGGGTATTGCTGTCAATCCCGAGAGAGTTCAAGCTGTCCTTGATTGGACTCAACCTGAATCGGTTAAGCAAGTTAGGAGTTTTCTTGGTCTAGCGAGCTATTGTCGCCGCTTCGTCGAGAATTTCTCCAAGGTTGCAAAGCCTCTAACTGAACTCCTCAAGAAGGATAAAAAGTTCGAGTGGACACCACAGTGTGAGCATAGTTTTCAGGAACTGAAAAGACGCCTGACTTCTGCACCTGTGTTGCTACCACCAGATTTTTCTAAGGACTTTGTTATCTATTGCGACGCCTCGCGACAAGGATTAGGTTGCATTCTCATGCAAGATCGTCATGTGATCGCATACGCATCTCGAAAGTTGCGTCCACATGAGGATAATTATCCCACACATGACCTTGAGCTTGCAGCTGTGGTCCATGCACTAAAAACCTGGCGACATTACCTTTTGGGTAATCATTGCGAAATATTCACTGATCACCAAAGTCTGAAGTATATCTTCACCCAGCCGGATTTGAATCTCAGGAAAAGACGGTGGGTTGAGTTGATCTCGGATTACGACTTAGGGATAACTTACACCCCGGGGAAGGCCAATGTTATGGCCTATGCACTAAGTCGTAAATCTTATTGTAACAATTTGATGCTACAACAAGGTCAACCACATCTCCATGAGGACTTTCGGAAGTTGAATCTTCATATTGTTCCTCAAGGATTCCTTTCTACCCTGGTGGCGAAGCCTACTCTTAAGGATCAAATTATAACTGGCCAAAAGCGTGACAAGGGTATATCACGGATCAAGGAGAATATTTTTAGCGGAAACGCTAAAGAATTTTCCATGAATGATCTAGGTGTTGTGTTCTTCCAGAATCGTTTAGTGGTTCCTAAGAACCCACATCTAAGGCAGTTAATCCTTAAGGAGGCTCATGATTCTCCTCTCACCATTCATCCTGGTAGTACTAAGATGTATCAGGACCTACGCCACAGGTTATGGTGGACTAGGATGAAGAGAGAAATTGCTGAGTTCGTTGCTAACTGCGACGTTTGTCGCCGAGTTAAGGCAGAACATCAAAGGCCTGCTGGCACCCTTCAACCTTTAGCTATTCCTGAATGGAAATGGGATAAAGTTAGCATGGATTTCATTACCGGATTTCCCAAGACCAAGAAAGGAAATAATGCTATCTTTGTGGTCATTGACCGTCTTTCCAAAGTGGCTCATTTTCTTCCTGTTCGTGAGAGTATAACAGCTAGCCAGCTAGCAGAGTTATATATCTCTCGAATAGTGACTCTTCATGGTGTTCCCCTGGAAATTAACTCGGACCGTGGAAGTATCTTTACTTCTCGCTTCTGGGAAAGTTTTCAGAATGCCATGGGGACTCACTTATCTTTTAGCACTGCTTTCCATCCTCAATCAAGTGGTCAAGTAGAAAGAGTGAATCAAATCCTAGAAGATATGCTCCGAGCTTGTGTTATTTCGTTCGGTATGAATTGGGAGAAGTGCCTTCCATTCGCTGAATTCGCTTATAACAATAGTTATTAATCAAGCTTGGGCAAAGCCCCTTTTGAAGTTCTCTATGGACGAATATGTCGAACCCCTCTTAATTGGTTAGAAACCGGAGAGAGGCAACTCTTTGGCCAGGATATGATCCAGGATGCAGAAGAGCAGGTTCGCATTATTCGTGAAAAGTTGAAAACAGCCCAGTCTCGTCAAAAGAGCCAATATGATCATCATCATAAGGTTGTGACCTTTGAAGTTGACGAGAAGGCTTACCTTCGGGTTACACCTTTGAAGGGTACCCATCGATTCGGTATCAAGGGCAAATTGGCTCCTCGTTACATTGGTCCTTTTCGCATTCTTGCCAAACGAGGAGAAGTTGCCTACCAGTTGGAACTTCCTCCGCATCTTTCGAAGGTTCATGATGTTTTCCACGTCTCGCAACTCAGGCGTTGCTTTTCGGATCCTATCCGTGAAGTGGACCACGAAACGCTTGATCTACAAGATAACCTTTCTTACCGAGAATACCCCGTGCGTATTCTTGATCAAGCTGAGCGTACCACTCGACGTCGAAACCTCAAGTTTCTTAAAGTTCAATGGTCAAATCATTCTGAAAAGGAGGCAACTTGGGAAAGAGAGGATCGTCTCCGACTTGAGTATCCTGCGTTATTCCCGACGACTTCTAAATCTCGGGACGAGATTCTTTTGAGTGGGGGTGAGTTGTCACATCCCTAACCCTTAAGCAAGATAGCATTGTGCTCATGTCTTCTTTGCAGTTGCATCTAAGAAGTTTCAACAAAAACAACAAAGTGGCAAAGGAAAAACTCAAAACCCTAGCCACCATTTCAATTAAAGGAAATCTCAAACTAGTTCAAAATCAATGAACCCAAAATGGCGTCAAGAAATGTTCAAACTTTCTGATAAATTATGAAAGTAAATGAGCATTGGAGAAAACTATTTTCTTGACACTTTAAGCTTTTTGGAATGAATGCAAAAGCCACTGGTTTCAAATTTAAAATTTGAAATCAGAAACTATAATTTTCCAAAAATGTTGAAAACCATGGAAATGAGTGGGGATATTATAACAAATATTTCAGGAGGTCTAAAATAGTTTTTACTTTTTGTTTTGGAGCTGAATTAATTAGCAAAACAATAATTAGCAAAAAAGAAAAACAAAAACAGAGAAAATGGAAAAAAACTTACCTGTCGCCCAAGCCTGGCCCGGCCCATCTCCCCGCTCGTCCCCTCCCTCGCGCCAGTAGGCAGCAGGAGGTGGCCGCCGCCCCCTCCGGCGCGGCCACGCACCTGCGTGCTTGCCTGGCCGCCGCCTCGCGCTGGCGACGACGGGGATAAGCCCCCAGAGCCTCCACTATCCATTCCCCGCCTTGGTTCTCCTCCTCCTCCCGGATCTCCTCCTACTCCTTGCTGCCGCCATTAGAGCCGAGCTCGAGCTCGAGCTGCCCGTGCCCCTGGCCATAGGATCCCCTCCCAGAGCACGCCATTAGCTCCGCCTCGTCGCCCTGGTCGTCTCTGCAGAAGCCGAAGCTTCCTCGAGCCCTGCAACGCCCGCAACACCGTCGTCTTCCACCTCAGGCCGCCGGACCTCTCCCGTCGATTCGTCGCCCCCAGGCCTTCCCCGAGCCGTCTAAGCTCTGCTCTACACTCCCCGTGAGCATGCGGTCGTTTCCCCTAAGTTTCCCCCGTCGATCCCCTCCTCCAGCTTTAGTTTCACCGGAGCCCGACGAGGACCGCCGCTGCCGCTCGTCGCCGGTAGCCCTCCGATGATCAGCTCGTCCTTTCGAGGGCACCAGCAGCTCCAGGACGACGCGTAGATGCCGTAGCAGCTAAGAACCGAGCGTACTTCCCCCTAATTCAAAGACCCCGATGGCACCCGAGCTTCGGCCGCCGCTCCGGCTCGTCGCCGATGCCTCTTCCGGCGACCCTAGCCTCCCTAGATGGTCCTGCCAGATCGGCCACTTCGCGAGCATGCTGTAGCTACCAACCGCGTGCGTTTTGGTGCTGTGCAGCGCCGTCTAGGTCGCCTCCGGCAAGCCCTCCGCCGCGGGTCTGGTCGCCGGCGACCACCCTCCGGTGGCCGTCGACGTGGCCGACCATTAGGGCGTAATCGCCCTCCCCTCAGTCGCTGCCAGAGGGCCCCACGCCTGGTCAAACCCCAATTAGGGGCTGGTCAGCGCGGGATTAGCCCCAGAGAGGATGACCAGTGGGGCCCCCCTGTCAGGTTTGACCTGAACAGGTCGGCTGACCTGCTGACGTCAGCCTGATGCAATAAATAGAATTTCCAGTATAAAACTAATTCAGGAAATTGCTAAAAATTGTAAAAATCATAGAAATTAATCTGTAACTCCAATGAAAATAATTTATATATGAAAAAGTATCAGAAAAATTCAAGGATTCTGATTATGCTATTTTCAACTATGTTTGAAAAAGTTACAGAACCCTAAATTGTGAAATAAGGAATAATTCAATTCTTTTAATCACTTTATAAATGGAATTTGCAAAAATATTCAAATTTCATTATATATGCAATGATCACACACTTCCCTAATTACAAATCAGTACCATAACATGACATTTCATGCATGTTAACATCAAGTTGATCTGAGCATCAGGTCGAATCAATTAAACCGGTATCCGAGAATACCCCGTTTGAATTGCTATTCGAATGTGATTCAAATCAACTCTAAACCTAATACATGTTGAAAATAATAACATATCACCTTGCATTCTCATGCCATGCTCATACATCATTTTGAGTGCATATGATTGTTATTGAATGTTGCCATTCATTTCGGTAGGCTCCGCACCCCAGGATTCCACCGAATATCCGTCTGACGGATATCGTTCCTCCTCTGAGCAACAAGGCAAGCAACCCTTTTGATCATCCCGATAACTCCTATGTTCTTGCTCCTGCACCTATTTATTGCATTAGGATCAAATGCTTCAACTGCTTTTGCCACGATAGTTGGAACCACTTCCTTTGCATGACTTAACCTTGTCACAGTAAATAGCCGAACCTTGCAACCTAGCATACCTGGTAGTTGCTTGAGCTATGATGTGCCTTATCCTGCTATGCATGCTATGCTTAGAATTGTGTATGGTCTGTCATCTAGGAGATGAACAGAAATGTGGAATGTGTTCGGTGAGCAAAGGTTGTGTGTTGAACTTGATTTGGTAAAGGTACCGGTGAAAGGCTGTGTAGGAGTACATGGCGGGTTGTTTCATTGGAACCGTCCTTAGGAACTGAGTTCCGTGTATGTAATCCAAGACTAGATACTACCACATGCTGGGCCCTGAAATATGACCCCGCTCGGCCTATTAATCGCGTAGTACTCGGTCCAGGAGTTGCAAGTAGTTTCTGGTGTTTATAGTAATGCTGGAGGCCGTGCATGGTGCTGACGTAAGAGGTGGGCCGTGATGCGGTAGGCAGTGGCACGGTGTACCAAGTGGCACCCGGATGGTGGGCTTGGGAACCCTACGCACATCGTTTGAGGCCGTGGCGGAAACCTCGGCCGGACTTCCGTACGGGTTACTCTCAGATAGGCGATAAACCTGGACTAGGTACTAGTGTGGTTAACGGTCGTGGCCGACTCCCTCGCTGGGCTTCCGCTTGAAGGTTGCCGAGGTGCATGACGTGCACATGGCGATAAGTGGCGAGAGCGTGTGTGACGAAGTACACCCCTGCAGAGTTATGATCTATTCGAATAGCCGCGTCCGCGGATATGGACTACTTGGAGACATATGTTGTTCATAGATAACTTCAATGGCTACTCATAAAATTGTCAAGATAAGCGTGAGTGTCGTGGACGGCATTTCCGTATGGAGACGGAATGATTCCACGATAGTGTATTGTTGTGGTGTTAGTGGACTCGTGTGCGATAAATCAAGTTGTCAAAACTACTTTCAAAGTGCAAGTTGTCTAGCCACGAGTCAAATGCTGGCTTCCCGCATGAAACCCCACAATACCTTTTGATACCTTGCATAAGTAGTTAGTTCTCCTAAAGTCTTGCTGAGTACCTTCGTACTCATGTTTGCTTAATAAATGTTGCAGAGGTTGCTAATGACCCTAACGGAGGGTTCTTCGTAGACATCGACGACGACGAGTAGCTGGTGTCCCAGCTACGATCTGGCCCTACGTCGGCTCTGTAGTATAGTCAGGCCATGTGCCTTCTAGCTGCACTGTCTGTACCCAGACAGTTTATAACTCTTCCGCTGGCTTGTATTGTATGACTGCTATTATGGGTCGTGAGACCCTTAATGTGTAATATTATGTGTGTGGCTCTTCCGAGTCTCTTAAATAAAGCTTGTATGTTTATGGTTATGTTGTGATGCCATCGATGTATCTATACATATCGGTATGACATGCGTACGTGTGTCTTACCTGGTATGTATGGGGTTCGAATACCTAGTCGTGAACTTTAGTAGCACTCCTTACAAGGAAATGCCCCTTTGTGATCCAATGGGCCTTGGTAGTTCGCTACTGCTCCGGACACATTGGTTGACCGGCATGTGTCCTTCTTAGCTGCTGTGTCTGTCCCCTTTGGGGAAATGTCACGCGATGTAATGGAGTCCTTGTAGCTTGCTACGACTCGTCTACATTCGCCGATGACCGACACCTGCTTTGTTGGGTCATGTATGCCTGTCCTTGTGCGGTACTGCCACTTTGGTTTATGACTAGACATGTCGATCCGGGTTCTTTGACATTGGATTGCTAGCGATACTATCGCATACGTGAGTCAAAAGACGCAAACGGTCCCGGCTAAGGTAAGGCTGCAGCCGTGGAGTTAACCGTGCGTGAGACCACAAAGGGATGCGATGTGTTACAGGCTAGATTCCTATGGCTTAGGATCGGGGTCCCGACAGCAAGCCTCTAGTTGGCTAGCAAGTTGATCAAAGATAGTCAGTGTCTTCTGATTATAAACAAAGTGTTGTTGCTTGATAACTGGATCACGTCATTAGGAGAATCACGTGATGGACTAGACCCAAACTAATAGACGTAGCATGTTGATCGTGTCATTTTGTTGCTACTGTTTTCTGCGTGTCAAGTATTTATTCCTATGACCATGAGATCATATAACTCACTGACACCGGAGGAATGCTTTGTGTGTATCAAATGTCGCAACGTAACTGGGTGACTATAAAGATGCTCTACAGGTATCTCCGAAGGTGTTAGTTGAGTTATTATGGATCAAGACTGGGATTTGTCACTCCGTGTGACGGAGAGGTATCTCGGGGCCCACTCGGTAATACAACATCACACACAAGCCTTGCAAGCAATGTAACTTAGTGTAAGTTGCGGGATCTTGTATTACGGAACGAGTAAAGAGACTTGCCGGTAAACGAGATTGAAATAGGTATGCGGATACTGACGATCGAATCTCGGGCAAGTAACATACCGAAGGACAAAGGGAATGACATACGGGATTATATGAATCCTTGGCACTGAGGTTCAAACGATAAGATCTTCGTAGAATATGTTGGATCCGATATGGGCATCCAGGTCCCGCTATTGGATATTGACCGAGGAGTCTCTCGGGTCATGTCTACATAGTTCTCGAACCCGCAGGGTCTGCACACTTAAGGTTCGACGTTTTTTTATGCGTATTTGAGTTATATGGTTGGTTACCGAATGTTGTTCGGAGTCCCGGATGAGATCACGGACGTCACGAGGGTTTCCGGAATGATCCGGAAACGAAGATTGATATATAGGATGACCTCATTTGATTACCGGAAGGTTTTCGGAGTTACCGTGAATGTACCGGGAATGACGAATGGGTTCTGGGAGTTCACCCGGGGGGGGGGGGGCAACCCACCCCGGGGAAGCCCATAGGCCTTGAGGGTGGCACAACAGCCCTTAGTGGGCTGGTGGGACAGCCCAAAAGGGCCCTATGCGCCTAGGAAAGAAAATCAAAGAGAAAAGAAAAAGAAAAGAGGAGGTGGGAAGGGAAGGAAGGACTCCCACCCACCAAACCAAGTCCAACTCGGTTTGGGGGGGGAGCCTTCCCCCTTGGACTCGGCCGACCCCGTTGGGGCTCCTTGAGCCCCAAGGCAAGGTCCCCTCCCTCCCACCTATATATACGGAGGTTTTAGGGCTGATTTGAGACGACTTTTCCACGGCAGCCCGACCACATACCTCCACGGTTTTTCCTCTAGATAGCGTTTTTGCGGAGCACGGGTGGAGCCCTGCTGAGACAAGGTCATCACCAACCTCCGGAGCGCCGTCACGCTGCCGGAGAACTCTTCTACCTCTCCGTCTCTCTTGCTGGATCAAGAAGGCCGAGATCATCGTTGAGCTGTACGTGTGCTGAACGCGGAGGTGCCATCCGTTCGGTACTAGATCGTGGGACTGATCGCGGGATTGTTCGCGGGGCGGATCGAGGGACCTTGAGGACGTTCCACTACATCAACCGCGTTCACTAACGCTTCTGCTGTACGATCTACAAGGGTACGTAGATCATTCATCCCCTCTCGTAGATGGACATCACCATGATAGGTCTTCGTGCGCGTAGGAAATTTTTTGTTTCCCATGCGACGTTCCCCAACAGTACCCTCGCAGCCATTACCCTATGTGGGTTGAAGTCTCCACTAATGTGGGTGTACGATAGCACCACCTATCGGAACCACGCCAAAAATCGTCGTGTCATCTTTGCATTTGATCTTCCTAAACTCTACTCCTTACTTACATGTGCAAATTCTTTAATTTCCGCTGCCATATTTGTTGACTCGCATGTGTAGGGTGCACTAGACTTGTTAGAATTGCTAAAGTCTGCCAACCATCAAAATTGGGAAAAGGCTAGGATTTTAATTTATGCAAGTAGTCTATTCACCCCCCTCTAGACACCCTTTCTATCGATCCAACACTGTTTACCAAATATGGTGATACTTTACAAAGGTTTTAGATGTTGTATGTGAAACTTGGTGGTGTTGAGTAATGTCGGACCTAGCTACATGATGTAAAAAAGTGCTGAAGGTATCTGATGTTGTACTCTGATATAATTCAGTTATGAAATCATGGTTGCCGTAATATGAATATGAAATATATGGTGTGTTTGATTTGAAATGTAAATTTGATTACTAAATGGATTATCAATAATTGGAAAATTAGCCTGCTTGTCGGGGTTTTTAATGCATACGGTTTCTCAAACACCATCGTTGGCAATGACCTCAAACAACCCACACAGTTTCTATAAAGTAGGTGTGTGGGATCAATGAACAACCACACACGAATTCCACCCAACAAATGTTTGGTGTTAGGACACATTTCATAAATGGCTTCCACATAAACTCTGTGTGTGATGGACAACCTATGCCATACAGTTTCTTCTAGGAACTAGGTGCGATGCTAAGAACATACACACGGTTTCCCCGTTTAATTGTATGTGATGGATCATCTGATTGCACACGCGCACTTTTGGCTCTACGTTTGTGACCGGAGGATCTATCGCTGACAACTTCTGGGTCGTGTGGAATGGACCCAGCTATCGCACGCACATGCAAGGCAACAATTTAAATCTCCTTCACACAAAGGGGCTAAAATCTGTTTCTGTAGGTCGCTCTCCAAGAATGTATCGCTGGATCATAGTTAGTATGCGAAGTGAAAAAGTGAATACCAGTAAAACATACATTATCTACTATAATATGGTGGATCCAAAATTACATATATACATGCATTGCACAACTAAAGATTTCCGCATATTGCAAGAAAAACATATATATCACTAAGTTAGGGCTCCATCAACACCATTGACTCAATTAGTGTAGACCCGTGATTCTATCTCCTCGTAATCTTCGACATCTGGACACGACAGGTGCATATGAGACATGGAATGTACTTGCAAGTTTCAAAGGAAATAATAGTGGAGTTGCATGGAAGTTAAGCCAAGAATTGCCATGATGGTTTTGTTTACAGAAAGACAATTTTCACCTATAACAGAATTTGGAAACTTTTTGCAAATGAATATTTTTTGTTTATATATAGTTAGAGTGAGGCTCTTCAGTAGATGCACCAAGCCTCGATCTCCAAACACAACGTGTGTATGTCCAATTATAACCCATGGAGACAAATTTAAGAAAATAAAACAGAGATCCTTATTTAGTTCAGGCCACCATTTCTCAAATTTGGCCGTATATAGGGCACAATCAGTCGATTGGGTTTAAACACCCTAAAAAGGTTAGACACATTTCCCACTTGACACACTCAACCCCATTTGTCATTACACCCATTTGCATATGATACGTCTCTGACATATTGATATTTTTTTATTTTGTCATGCTATTATAGTATCATTTTTGGGAACTAACCTAGTAACACAGTGCCCAGTGCCAGTTCTTGTTGTTTTGCGAGTTCTTAAACTTTTGCAAAAAATCAATCCCAAATAGAGTCCAAACATGATGAAACTTTTTGGTAATTTTTTGGAAGATTTTGGACCCATGAAGCTACACAAGGCGTGCCCAATAGGCTTGTGGGAGCCTTGTTGGTCCTCCTAACCTAATTCCACTTCTAGAAATTCTTAAATATTCTAAAAAAATAACAGAGCCACCCAAAACACTTTTTCCGCCGCCGCAAGTGTCTATTCCACCGAGATCCCATCTGGAGACCTTTTCCGGTGTCTTGCTAGAGGGGGATAAATCATGGAGGCCATCTACATCAACCTTGTTACCTCCATGATGATGTGTGAGTAGTGCACCATAGACATACGGGTCCATAGCTAGTACCTAGATGGCTTATTCTCTCTCAATGATCTGCAATACAATGTTTGTGGCGATTCTCACGGTGATCTATTCGATGTAATCCTCTTTTGCGGTGTGTTTGTTGGGATTCAATGAATTGTGGGTTAATGATCGGATTATTCATTAAAGTAATCGAGTATCCTGTGAATTCTATTGTGCATGATTATTATAGCTTTGTATTTCTCTACGATCAATCCATTTGGTTTGGCCAACTACATTGATTTATCTTCAGTGGAAGTGGTGCGTTGTGGTCGGTTCAATCTTGTGGTGCTCTATATCCAAGTGACAGAAGGGGACAAGACACATATTTATATTGCTTATACTAAGGATAAAACCATGGCGTCTCAACATATTTCTCACCTTACTTTTGTCTACATTATGTCATCTTGCTCCAAGCATTACTCTGTTTGTCATGAACTTAATACCTAGAGAGGCAAGCATAGAAGTACTCTCGAAGTGGAGTAATGGTAGAAGATGCAGGATCGTTTCAGTCTACATTCTTATATCCTCATGCCTATATACACATAATCGTTGGTGTGATTAACATGCCATAACTATGTGCTATCATGTCAATTGGCCAACAATAATTTGTTTACCCTTTGTATGCTATATTCGAGAGAGAAACCTCTAGTGAAGACTATGGCCTCGGGTCTACTTAATCCTTGCGAAAAACCAAAATTACCTTGCTGCACTTTTACTTTTACTTATTTAATTTTATACTTATAATTATCTATATATCAGAATTAATCCTTGCAAATAACGAGTTAAAGGGACTTGACAACTATCTTGCCCCCGTTGGGTGCAAGTGTTTGGTTTTGTGTGTAGGTGCTAACGACGAGAGTTTGTGTGATTCTCCTATTGTTTTGATAACCTCGGTTATCACTGAGGAAAATAGTTATCTCTACTATATTACATCACCCCTCCTCTTCGAGGAACAACCCAACGCAGTTTACAAGTAGTAGGAACTTTTCTAGCGCCGTTGCCGGGGAGACATCATAAATTCTTTTGAGGTTCCTTCACACAAATTATCATTCACTTGTTCTACTTATTATTTTGTTTTATATTTTCTTGCCTAAAATATCAAAAACATAAAAATATTTTTCTTTGCTAGTTTACTTGTTTCATTTGTTAGTTTGCTTGCTTTGTCACTATGTCTCAAGATAAAATCTATAATAGTTCTTATTACCAAAGGATGACTGAAATTGAGAGATTTACGAGAAGTTATATGACTAACAGTATGAGTATAATAAATTCTTTGCCGAGGAGCTTAAGGAACACTCCATCTAACTAGACACTATTAGTAGACAACTTGATGAGGTTAATCGAGAATTAGCTAATCTCCAACTACAATTTGCTCCTAATGAAGATTTTATAAGGAATATTTCTCACAAAAAAACTACACTAGTGAATAGGGTGGCAACTAAACCAGAATCACATCCTCTTGCTAATCATGATCAAGATGTTAAAATGATTGGTTTTTCTCTATTGAATGCCTACTTACTAATCTTAAAATTAATGAGGAAGGGACCCGAGATGAGTCAACTTTAGCTAGAAGGTGTCCCACTTGTTCGGAGAGTGATGATACTAATTATGAAAATGAAAGAAGTGGGTTTGGAGAGGTCAGAACTTTAGTTGGTGATGTGCCCACTACTTTGGACAAAAGGGACTTTAATTATGAAAGTTTCTCCTTAGTTCAATGTATTTCCTTGTTCCAATCCATAATTAGTTCAGCCAATTCTTATGAATAAAGTAAGGCATTTACTAAACATATCATAGAAGCCATGATAGAATCTCATGACGAGAAACTTGAACTAGAGGTTTCAATACCTAGAATATTTCATGATAACTGAAAACCTACCATTAAAATTAAGCTTCAATATTATTAATTTAATGCTTTGTGTAACCTTGGTGCTTTTTTCTACTATTCCTAAATCTTTGTGTGATGTGCTAGGTCTCACCGATATACATGAATGTTGCCTTAACTTGCATCTTGCGGATTCCACTATTAAGAAACCTTTCGGTAGAATAAATGATGTTCTTATTCTTGCTAATAGAAATTATGTGTTTGTAGATTTCATTGGGCTTGATATTGAATTTAATCCACCTTGTTCAATAATATTTGGTAGGCCTTCCTTATGAACTATAGGAGCTATTATTGATATGAAAGAGGGAAACATAAGATTCCAATTCCCATAAAGGAAGGGATGCACACTTACCTAGAAACATAATTAAACCACCTTATGAATCTATGATGAGGGCCACCTATGTACTGAACGTCAAAGGTGACACCACTCTACACTATGCATTATGCATAACTAGGGGCATAAAACAATAGCGCTTGTTGGGAGGCAACCCAGTGGTTATCTTAAATTTCTTTTACTTTCCGTTTTGGTGCGTTGAAATGATTATTTCTTCTACAATGATTGTGTTTTTAGATTTTAAATAGTTTTTGTACCAAGTAAAGCCTTTGGGACAATTTGGATCATAAGTAGAATTGATATGGTGCAAAAACAGAAACTTTTACGTCCACTCGAGAGTTACTATGATTTTACGAGAACGTCCTTTTGATTTGAATTCCATTCTATCGGTATGTCACTTGGAGCTATGTTTTTATTCATCGCA
Source organism: Hordeum vulgare subsp. vulgare (assembly GCF_904849725.1). Classification (NCBI taxonomy): domain Eukaryota; kingdom Viridiplantae; phylum Streptophyta; class Magnoliopsida; order Poales; family Poaceae; genus Hordeum; species Hordeum vulgare. Next base: position 108,479,080 of record NC_058519.1, on the reverse strand, counting down.
TGCTATGTGTTTTTCTTGGAGCATATTGTGTTATAGTTTGATTTTATTTTAGTTTTCTACAATCACTGTTTGCTGGACACACATATATGAGAGAGACACATGTTCATCAAAATTTGTTAGAATACTCTATATGCTTCACTTATATCTTTTGAGATAGGCAGTTTCTCTCGTGCTTCACTTATGTCTTTTAGATCACGACGGTGTTCAAATTTTATAGACATAATTGTACTTTCATGCTTCACTTAACTAATTTTGAGTGACTAAGAAATAGTAATGGCAATACGCACGGGTTATAAGACTAGTCCAAATAGGATATGTATTCAAGGAGGATATAATAAAAACTTCCTTGTAGCTCACCATAAAAGAGAAGCGTGGATTAATTATTTTAATGTAGTAATATGAAAGGACATGAGTACATGATTCTTTTTTAGTAGAAATATAGGTATGAAAGCATGTTATTAGTTACTTATCGAAATATTGGTTATGACATGGTGATGATGTGTCAGTGTTCTTATACCTGATTGAAATCCTATGTGATGCTCGGGTCGGAGGCGCGTGATGGTTAACTCCTACCAACCTCCACCCTAGGGGCATGCGGTAGTACTTTTATTCGAGAGAGCTAATAGCCTTTGTAATACGTATATGAGTTCTTTATGACTAATGTGTATCCATGTATATGCACACTCTCACATTTCCATAATTCCTAGCCTCTTCGGTACCGTGCATTGCCCATTCGCATCTCAAGGATTGGCGTAGCCTTCGCCGGTGCATCCAAACCCCATGATATGATGCGCTCTATTACACGTACGCCACCATATATCTTCATCAAAAGTACCACTATACCTACATATTATAGCATTTCCATAGCCATTCCAAGATATATTTCCACGCAACTTCCACCGTTCCATCACATGACTTGTGTGTTCATCATCATATTGCTTTGCATGATCATGTAGCTGACATAGTATTTGTGGCAAAGCCAATATTCATCATTACCAACATGTTATGCTAAATCATTGCAAACCCTCGTACACTGCGAGGGGCATTCATATAGATTCATCTTGTATAGTAGTTTTTCATATCAATTTGTAAGAAAATAAAAGTGTGAAGATCATCATTATTAGGGCATTGTTTCAGTGAAGAAAGGATGATGGAGACTATGATTGCCCCACAAGTTGGGATGAGACCCCGATGAAAAATAAAAGAACAAGAAGGGAAAAAAATGAAAAAAATGAAAATGAGAGAAAAGAAATAAGGGACACTGGTACTATCTTTTCCACACGTGTGATTAGAGGGAGCACCATGTTCTTCATATAGAGAGTCTACTAAGTTTTCATTTTCATATGCTTGTGGGAATTATTCGTTATAAAATTTGGCTTGTATATTCCGATGATGGGCTTCCTGAAGTGCCCGAGGTCTTGATGAGCAAGCAAGTTGGATGTACACCCACTTAGCTTCTGTTGAGCTTTCATCGACTTATAGCTCTAGTGCATCCGTTGAGGCAATCCCTACTCCTCACATCGATATCGATTGATGGGCATCTCCATAGCCCATTGGTCTGCCTAGTTGATGTGAGACTTTCTTTCCACTTTGACTCCTTTTGATCTCTACCACCATACTATATTCCACCCATATGATCTATCCATGGTTTACACTGGGTGAGGCTGAAAATGCTGAATCACGTTAATAGTAGAATGCAATTACATGACTTGACACAAAGTTGCTCATGATTTATACTTGTGCGGTGAAGACGGAGTCATGCCATAATAATATGATAAATTGAGTAGGGAATTATATTCTTTAAGGGCTATAAATTTTGAATATGAATGATTATGCTTCTTATGTTTATGGATATTATTATGTTTATATTAATTAGTTCGTCGTTTCTCAAGATCATACTTGAAAGAGATTACATATTGGGTAGCATGTCGCACAAAAATTCTGTTTTTATCATTTACCTCCCCAAGGACGAGAATGGATTAAGCTTGGGGATGTCGATACATCTCCAACGCATCAAGTATTTTTGATTGTTCCATGCTATTCTATTAACAATCTTGGACGCTATATATACTACAATATGCTATTTTATACTATTTTTAGGAGCTAACGTATTAACCTAGTACCTAGTGCGAGGTAATGTTTTCTACGTGTTTTTGGCTTTTCATGAAATCAGTACCAAACATAGTCCAAACACTACGAAACTTTGTGATGATTTTTCTCGACCAAAATAGGACGTGGAAGCCTCAGAGGGAGATCACACGACATACGACGAGATGACATGGCAACAGGGTGCGCCTAGGGGGTAGGCACACCCTCATGCCTTGTGGGCCCCTTGTGCCTCCCTCTGATCTAATTCCACATGCATAAATTCTCTAAAATCAAGAAACCAATAGAGAGCCCCCATAAATACTTTTTCTGCCACCGCAAGTTTGTGTTCCGACAGGAGGCCATCTAGAGACCTTTTTTGATGCATTGTCGGAGGGGGAATTGATCATGGAGGCCATCTACATAAAACTTTTTGCCTGCATGATGATGTGTGTGTAGTCCACCACGGACCTACGAGTCCACAGCTAGTACCTAGATGGATTCTTATCTCTCTTTGATCTTCAATACAAAGTTCAACATGATTGCCGTGGTGATCAATCCAATGTAATCATCTTTTGCATTGTGTGTGTTGGGATCCGATGAATTGTGGGTTTATGATTAGATCATTCCTGAATATACACTGAGTCTTCTGTGAATTATTTTATGCATGACTGTTATAGCTTCGTATTTCTCTCTGATCTTTAGTGGGAGAGATGCATTGTGATGTTGCTCAATCCTAGTATCCAGACCCCGCTGATGGTTATTGGCCGGAGAGGTGTCTCGGTCATGTCTACATGCCTCCCGAACCCGTAGGGTCTACACACTTAAGGTTCGATGACACTAGGGTTATGGGGAATTGTTATACGAGGTTACCGAAGGTTGTTCAAAGTCCCGGATGAGATCCCGGATGCCATGAGAAGCTCCAGAATATTCCGGAGCTAAATAATTATATATAGGAAGTGAGGATTTGGTCACCGGAATTGTTTCGGGCGACACCGGTAATGTACCGGGACCACCAAAAGGGTTTCGGGGGTCCACCGGGAGGGGCCACCAGCCCCAAAGGCTAACATGGGCCAAACGGTGGAAGGGAACCAGCCCAATGTGGGCTGGTGCGCCTCCCACCTCGGCTCAAGGCGCCACAAGAGAGGGAAGGGGGGAAACCCTAGTGCAGATGGGCCTAAGGCCCATCTGGGGTGCGCCACCCCCTCTCCTTGCCCTGGCCGCCACCTCCCACGCCAGATGGGGGTGCCGCACCCCTTGGGGGTGGGAACTCTAAGGGGTGAGCGCCCTCCCTCTCCCCTATATATAGTGGAGCTTTTGGCTGATTTGAGACACACGAAATCTCTCTCTCGGCGCAGCACTGCTCCTCCTCTTTCTCCGCACCCACGGTGCTTGGCGAAGCCCTCCCGGGAGACCTCGTAACTCCACCGCCACGACGCCGTCGTGATACCGGATCTCTCCCTCAACCTCTCCCTCCTTCTTGCTGGATCAAGGCATGTGAGACGTCACCGGCTGTACGTGTGTTGAACACGGAGGTGTCGTGATTCGGCACATAGATCGGAACCGACCACGTTGTGAATCGCTGCGAGTACGACTCCATCGACCACGTTCATAGTAACGCTTCCGCTTAGCAATCTTCAAAGGTATGAAGATGCTCTACAACCTCTCTCGTTGCTGGTCTCTCCATAGATAGATCCTTGTATGGCGTAAGAAATTTTTGAATTTACTACGTTTACCCCAACAGTGGCATCTGAGCCAAGGTTCAATGCGTAGATTCTATGCACGAGTAGAACACAAAAGTTATGGGCGCTGATTTTGTCAATTGCTTGCCATTACTAGTCTTATCTTGATTCGGCGGCATCGTGGGATGAAGCGGCCCGGACCGACTTTACACGCACTCTTACGTGAGAATGGTTCCACCGACAGACATGCACTTGTTGCATAAGGTGGCTAGCGGGTGTCTGTCTCTCCCACTTTAGTCGAACCGGATTCGATGAAGAGGGTCCTTATGAAGGGTAAATAGCATTGCCATATCAACATTGTGGCTGTCACATAGGTAAGAAACGTTCTTGCTAGAAACCCAAATCAGCCATGTAAAACTTGCAACAACAATTAGAGGACGTCTAACTTGTTTTTGCAGGGTATGCTATGTGATGTGGTATGGCCAAAAGGATGTGATGTTGCATATTTGATGTATGAGATTGATCATGTTCTTGTAATAGGATTCACGACTTGCATGTCGATGAGTATGACAACCGGCAGGAGCCATAGGAGTAGTCTTAATTTATTGTATGGGATGCAATGCCACGTTCATTACTTTACTTTATTGCTAAACGTTAGCTGTAGTAGTAGAAGTAATAGATTGGCGTGACGACTCACGGATACGCAACGATGGAGATCATGATGATGGAGATCATGGTGTCATGCCGGTGAGGATGATGATCATGGTGCCCCGAAGATGGTGATCAAAGGAGCAAGATGATAATGGCCGTATCATGTCACCATATGATTGCATGTGATGTTTATCATGCTTTACGTATTATTGCTTAGAACGATGGTAGCAAAGATAAGATGATCCCTCGTGAAAATTTCGAGTAAGTATTCCCCTAAGTGTGCACTGTTGCGAAGGATCGTTGTCTCAAAGCACCATGTGATGATCGGGTGTGATAGATTCTAACGTTCGCATACAATGGGTGTAAGCCAGTTTACACACGCAAAACACTTAGGTTGACTCAACGAGCCTAGCATGTACATACATGGCCTCGAATACAGGAGACCGAAAGGTCGAACATGAGTTGTATGGTTGATACGATCAGCAAAGAGATGCTCATCATTGATGACTAGTCCGTCTCACGTGATGATCGTACACGGCCTAGTCGACGTGGATCGTGTAACACTTGGATGACTAGAGGGATGTCGATCTAAGTGGGAGTTCATCAGATGAACTTAATTATCATGAACATAGTCAAATAGGTCTTTGCAAATTATGTTGTAACTTACGGTATAGCTCTACGGTATTTGATACGTCCCTAGAGAAAATATGGTTGAAAGATAGAAGTAGCAATTATGCGGACTCGGTCCGTTAACTGAGGATTGTCCTCATTGCTAAACAGAAGGCTTATGTCCTTAACGCACCGCTCGGTGTGCTGAACCCCAAGCGTGATCTATGGATGTTGCGAACATCCGACATACACATTTTTGATAACTACATGATAGTTCAGTGCATATTGCTTGAACGACTTAGAATTAAGGCGTTAAAGACGTTTCGAACGTCGTAGGACATACGTGATGATCCAAGAGATGAAATTGGGATTTCATGCTAGTGCCCTTGTTGAGAAGTATGAGACCTCCGACAAGATTCTTTGTTTGCAAAAGTAAAAGAGAAGAGCTCAATCATTGAGCATGTGCTCAGATTGTCTGAGTACTACAATCGATTGAATCAAGTGGGAGTTGATCTTCCAGATGAGACAGTGATAGCTCTCCAAAGTCATTGACACCAAGCTACTAGAGCTTCGTGATGAACTATAACATATCAAGGATGGATATGATGATCCTTGAGCTATTCCCAATGTTTGACACCGCGGAAGTAGAAATCGAAAAGGAGCATCAATTATTGATGGTTTGTGAAACCGCTAGTTTCAAGAAGGGAAAGGGCATGAAGGGATACTTCATTAAACGCAAACCAGTTGCTGCTCTAGTGAAGAGACCCAAGGTTGAACCCAAACCCGAGACTAAGTGCTTCTGTAATAAGGGGAACAGTCACTGAAATGGAACTACCCTAGACACTTGGTAGATGAGAAGGCTGGCAAAGTCGACAAAAGTATATTGGATATACATGATATTGAGGTGTACTTTACTAGTACTCATAGTAGCATCTCGGTATTAGATACCGGTTCGGTTGCTAAGTGTTAGTAACTCGAAATAAAAGCTACGGAATAAACAGAGACTAGCTAAAGGCGAGGTGACGATGTGTGTTGGAAGTGTTTCCAAGGTTGATATGATCACACATCGCATGCTCCCTCTACCATTGAGATTAGTGTTAAACCTAAATAATTGTTATTTGGTGTTTGCATTGAGCATAGACATGATTGGATTATGTTAATGGCAAATACGATCACTCATCTAAAGAGAATAATGGTTATTCTGTCTACTTGAATGATACCTCAAATGGTCTTGCACCTAGAATGAATGGTTTATTGAATCTCGATCGTAGTGATACACATGTTCATAATATTGTTGCCAAAACATACAAAGTAGTAATGATAGTACCACTTACTTGTGGCACTGCTGCTTGAGTCATATTGGTATAAAATGCATGAAGAAGCTCCATGTTGATGGATCTTTGTACTCACTCATTTTTGAAACGTTTGAGACATGCAAACCATGCCTGTTGGTATAAACGCATGAAGAAACTCCATGTGGATGGATCGTTTGACTCACTTGATTTTTGGATCAGTTCAGACATTTAAATCGTACCACATGGGCAAGATGACTGAAGACCTCCTTTTCCAGTGAGATGGAACAAGAATGTAACTTGTTGGAAGTAATACATTTTGATGTGTGCAATCCGATGAGTACCGAGGCACAAAGTGGATATCATTATGTTCTTACTTCAGAAATGATTTGAGTAGATACTAGTGTATTTACTTGATGAAACACAGGTCTGAATTATTGAAAAAGGTTCAAGTAATTTCAGAGTGAAGTTGAAGATCATCGTGACAAGAGGATAATATGTCTACGATGTGATCGTGGAGGTAATCATATATATCTGAGTTACGAGATTGGTAATCTTTTAAGACAAGGTGAAAATTGTTTCACATGAAAAATGTTTCACAACTCATGCCGCCTGGAACACCATAGTCCGATGGTGTGTTCATATGTCATAATCGTGCACTATTAGACATAGTGCATACTATGATATTTCTTATCCAATTACCAGTATCGTTTATGGGTTAGGCATTAGAGACAACCACATTTACTTTAAATAGGGCACCACTCAATTCCGTTGAGATAACACCGTATGAACTATGGTTTAGAGAAACCTAAGCTGTCATTTCTTAAGAGTTTGGGGCTGCGATGCTTATGTGAAAGAGTTTCAGCTGGATAAGCTCGAACCCAAAGTGGATAAATGCATCTTCATAGGACACCCAAAAAGGTTGGGTATACCTCCTATCTCAGATCCGGAAGCAAAAGTGTTTGTTTCCAGAAACGGGTCCTTTCTCGAGGAAAGGTTTCTCTCGAAAGAATTGAATGGGAGATTTGGTGGAAACTTGATGAGGTTATGTGAACCATCACTTCAACCAGTGTGTGTGTAGCAGGGCGTAGGAAGTTGTTCCTGTGGCGCCTACACCAATTGAAGTGGAAGCTAATGATAGTGATCATGAGACTTCAGATCAAGTTACTAGAAACCTCGTATGTCGACAAGGTCATATACTGCTGCTACATAATGGTGTAGTAACCCTGTCTTGAACCTACGAGCTATGGAGAAGCGATGGTGGGCCCGAATTCCGACAAATGGCTGGAGGCCATGAAATCCAAGAGAGGATCCATGTATGGGAACAAAGTATAGACTTTGGAAGAACCACTTGATGGTCATAAGACTATTAACTGTGAATGGATCTTTAGAAGGAAGATAGATGGTGATGGTGAAAAGTCACCATTAAGAAAGCTCGACTTTTCGTGAAGATGTTTCCGAGAAAGTTCAAAGAGTTGACTACGATGAGGATCTCTCACTCGTAGCGATGCTGAAAGTCTGTTGGAATTATGTTAGCAGTTGCTGCATCATTTATGAAATCTTGCAGATAGGACGTCAAAATATTGTTTCCTCGATGGTTTTCTTGAGGAAATGTTGTATGTGATACAACCATAAGATTTTGTCGATCCTAAAGGGTACTAACAAGTATGCAAAGCTCCAGCGATCCTTCTATGGACTGGAGCAAGCATCTCGGAGTTGGAATATACACTTTGATGAGGTGATCAAAGTGTTTGGTTTTATAAAGTTTATGAGAAACTTGTATTTCCAAAAGGTGAGTGGGAGCACTATAGAATTTCTGATGAATATATGTGGTTGACATACTATTGATTGGAAATAATGTAGAATTTTTGCAAGGCATAAAGGGTTGTTTGAAAGGAGTTTTTTTCAAAGGAAAACCTAGATGTAGCTACTTGAGAGTTGAGCATCAAGATCTATAAACATAGATCAAGGTGCTTAATGGAACTTTCAACAAAATGCATGCCTTGACAAGTTTTTGAAGGACTTCAAAATAGATCATGAAAGAAGGAGTTCTTGGCTATGTTGTAAGGTGTAAATTTGAGTAGGACTCAAAGCCCGACCACGGCAGAAGAAAGAGGAAGGACAAATATCGTCCCCTATGCATCAGCCGTAGGCTCTATAAGTATTCTATGTTGTGTACCGCACCTAAAGCGTGCCATCATTGGACAGCGCTTGAAGTTATCCTTAGTGGCTAATGGACTAAGGAATTTTTCTCAATTATGGAGGTGATTAAAGAGTTTGTCGTAAAGGAGTTACGTCGATGCAAGCTTTGTCACTAATCCGGATGACTATGAGTAGTAAACCAGATTCGTATAGTGGAGCAATCATTTGGAATGGTTCCAAATGGGGCGTAGTAGCATCTATAGGATGACGTAGAGATTTGTAAAGCACACACGGATCTGAAAGGTTCAGACACGTTGACTATAAACCTCTCTCACAAGCAAGACATGATCAAACCCCAGAAATGTATGGGTGTTGGATTCATTGCAATCACATAGTGATGTGAACTAGATTATTGACTAGAGTGCAAGTGGGAGACTATTGGAAATATGCCCTTGAGGCAGTAATAAATTGGTTATTATTATATTTCCTTGTTCATGATAATCGTCTATTGTTCATACTATAAATGTATTAACAGGAAACAGTAATACATGTGTGGATAAATAGATCACAATGTGTGCCTAGCAAGCCTCTAGTTGGCTAGCTCGTTGATCAATAGATGATCATGGTTTCCTGATCATGGACATTGGATGTAATTGATAATGAGATCACATCATTAGGAGAATGATGTGATGGACAAGACCCAATCCTAAGCATAGCACTAGATCATGTTGTTCGTATGCTAAAGCTTTTCTAATGTCAAATATGTTTTCCTTTGACCGTGAGATTGTGCAACTCCCGGATACCGTAGGAGTGCTTTCGGTGTATAAAACGTCACAATGTAACTTGGTGACTATAAAGGTGCACTACGGGTATCTCCGGAAGTATCTGTTGGGTTGGTACGAATCGAGATCGGGATTTGTCACTCCGTGTGATGGAGAGGTATCTTAGGGCCAACTCAGGAGAACATCATCATAATGAGCTCAATGTGACTATGGAGTTAGTCACGAGATGATGTGCTACGGAACGAGTAAAGAGACTTGTCGGCAACGAGATTGAACAAGGTATGGGGATACCGATGATCAAATCTCGGGCAAGTTCTATACGGGTAGACAAAGGGAATTGTATACGGGATTGATTGAATCCTTGACATCGTGGTTCATCCGATGAGATCATCGTGGAACAAGCAGGAGCCACCATGGGTATCCAGACCCCACTGATGGTTATTGGCCGGAGAGGTGTCTCGGTCATGTCTGCATGCCTCCCGAACCCGTGGGTTCTACACACTTAAGGTTCGATGACACTAGGGTTATAGGGAATTGCTATACGAGGTTAGCGAAGGTTGTTCGGAATCCCGGATGAGATCCCGGACGTCATGAGGAGCTCCGGAATAGTCCGGAGGTAAATAATTATATATAGGAAGTGAGGATTTGGTCACCAGAATTGTTTCGGGCGACATCGGTAATGTACCGGGACCACCGAAAGGGTTTCGGGGGTCCACCGGGAGGGGCCACCAGCCCCAAAGGCTAGCATGGGCCAAAAGGTGGAAGGGAACCAGCCCAAGGTGGGCTCGTGCGCCTCCCACCTAGGCCCAAGGCGCCACAAGAGAGGGAAGGGGCGGGGGGAAACCCTAGTGCAGATGGGCCTAAGGCCCATCTGGGGTGCGCCACCCCCTCTCCTTGCCCTGGCCGCCACCTCCCACGCCAGATGGGGGTGCCGCACCCCTTGGGGGTGGGAACTCTAAGGGGTGAGCGCCCTCCCTCTCCCCTATATATAGTGTTGCTTTTGGCTGATTTGAGACACACTAAAGCTCTCTCTCAGCGCAGCCCTGCTTCTCCTCTTTCTCCTCTCCCACGGTGCTTGGCGAAGCCCTGCCGGGAGACCTCATAGCTCCACCGCCACCACGCCGTCGTGATTCCGGAGATCTCCCTCAACCTCTCCCTCCTCTTTGCTGGATCAAGGCGTGTGAGACGTCATCGGGCTGTACGTGTGTTGAACGCGGAGGTGTCGTGATTCGGCACATAGATCGGAACCGACCGCGATCTGAATCACTGCGAGTACGACTCCATCGACCGCGTTCATAGTAACGCTTCTGCTTAGCAATCTTCAAAGGTATGAAGGTGCTCTACAACCTCTCTCGTTTATGGTCTCTCCATAGATAGATCCTTGTATGGTGTAGGAAAATTTTGAATTTACTACGTTTACCCCAACAAGCATAGTGGTACTACCGCTGCAAAGAGTGGTACTACCGCACGGTAGGTTCACCAACCACGATAGTAAAAAACTACTACCGTACCTACCACCGCTGAGGAAAAAGGATGTGCAAAAAGTCCGATGGAGCGGTAGTAAAAAACTACTACCGCCTAGTGAGCGGTATTGACGCCCTGAGAGCGGTACTAAAAAACTACTACCGCTCGCACTTAAGGTACTACTGCTCGCACGTGCGGTACTACCGCTGGCCACTGAAACTACCATAACTTTCACATACGAACTCCGAATCAAGCAAACTCAAGCTTGTTGGATTCAAGACGACAAGAGCTATCCAGCAGCGACCTCTATGAAAATGCCAATGATATAGAGATGTGAGACCTCTATGAATGAAGAACCGGCAAAAACTCCCTACATCGAAAACATCATAGAAGATCCATATGGACTAAGTTTTCGTTGAACTCGAGCTTGTCATGAAGATGACCATAAGCTCTAAAACTCACAAACAGAAACTCCAAACAAGAACCAAGTTATGATGTACGGATGCAAATGTCTTGATCTCTCAATGAATGATACGATCAAGCTACTCACTTGAGAGCCACCCTTGACAATACGCAAACTATCCTCCAAGAAAAAACCTATCAAGGGAAAACCTATACCTTGCACCTAGTCCTCTTGAGCTAGATGACGATGATCTTGGATTCCTAAAGATGAACCACCTTTCTTGATTGCGTTGGTTTGATGAAGACTAGTTGATTGCTCCCCCATACGCAGTATGGATGATCCACTCGTCAACACATCTTCACAGGTCCATTGCCACCATAATGGACGGAAAGCTTCAAGCATGATATCTACGTGATGCTCCACTTGAACTTGCACATCGCAATACTGATGACGATCACCACTTGATGTCATCCTTCATAGGTTCAATGAGATCTTCCTCTTGACGCAAACCCATGGAAACACACCTAACCCCACATAGAACTCTCACGATGACCATGGGTTAGTACAAAAAAGCGATATGGAGAATGCTTACCATACCATGGGATCACTTGACCCCCCTCAGTACATCTTGTACACTTTGTGTGTTGATCATCTTGATTCACTCTCTGCTTATTCTTGATCAACCTTGTGTCTTTGTGACCAATCTTTGGATAATACTTTGAACACCAGCTTGGTCATCATATAAACTCCTTGAAACCAACAGATGGACTTCAAGAAGTGCATATGGACAAATCCTTCAAATATAACTCAATGCAACCATTAGTCCATATGAATTGTCATCAATTACCAAAACCACATATAGAGAAATATGCTCTAAGAACCGGCCTCCTTATGATATTAGGCAAGTGCTCAGTCGCGACTTTTGTCGTGGTCGCTGTCACACATTGTGTTTCTAACACTTTGCTATGGTATGATTCTATAAAATTTGGACCCAATTAAAACTTTTTCGTATGCTTGTCATGCCTAATTTGACTCCTATTTGCTTACTTGCCTATTTGGGTTTTATTTATAGAAAATTCTCCTTCTCTCAAGACTAATCATCTTGCTCCAAATCGTTGCCCAATGACCATGCCATGTGTATAGGACCTAAATCTATTGTTATAAAACATTATTTTGGCTAAAAACCATTTATTCAATTTAGGTTTTTCCAAAACCCCTGAATTCAGGTTTGTTCTGCAAGTCCTCACATTTGGTGGATTGTTTTTCCCGAAAGACTTTATTTGGAACCTACCATATATAAGACCTCCCAAAACAACCAAATAATTACTTTAAAGTTATTTTTCTACTTTATTTAAATACCTTTTTCTGAGGCCTAAAATGGTCTTTTATAGTGAAGAATTATTTTAATGCTTTCAAAAATATTTGGGAAACTTTAGGGAAACTTAGTGGACATATATTTTCTATATATAAAAGTTTCAACACATGGTCATGTTCAAAATATTGGACAAAACCCTTCAAAACCCTTTCTGCCAGTTTCAAGCTTTTGGGGTATTTCTATTAGGAATATTCTCCATAAATTCCAAGAAAATTCTAGGAAATCACACATGATATATGTGATGATCTCGACAAGTTTCATTCCAATCGAAGTTGATTTGGTTCACCAAAATATTTTGGAACCCTCCTTGTCCAAAACCAAATTTGAGTAACTCTACATTGCCAAGTTTTCCCTTTTGCTCCCAAACTTTTTGGGAATGCTCCAGTCACCAAATAATACCTCCACACCAAGTTGTGCATTAATAGGAATGGTTTTTCGTGGTTAGATGTGCAGAAACCTGATTATGTGCATTTCTAGAGTTTTTCATGTTTAGATTGTCAACTTTGCTCAGATGAACACAAATCTTGTGATCACCCTTGTTTTTACCCATCATTGGATTGTGTTAACTCTCAGTCCAAGTGGGAAATTTTATCTTGCAGAAACACTCATCAAACACCTTCTAGTGGTTTGGTAAAAACCTTGTTTTGACCACTTCTACCATTCTGCTTCACCCCCAATTCTTATCCGAGCTCCTTCTAGTAACCATTCACCCCTCGTAAAGATTTAAGGCCCTCACCTAAAACATTGGTGGGTTAAAAACCCCAATTATCCCTCTGGACAACCAACTTCTAACTCCCTCTCCACTCTCCTAATATTCTAGTGAGCTCCTTGAGCATCCAAGGCCCTCTCCCGGTTGTTTATTCGCCCTAGACACCCCAGACAGCAGTGGCCATGGCCAGAGCACCATGGGCATGCAATGGCATGCCAAAAAGGCACTCTGGAGCGTGCTATAGTGCACACCTGCACCATAGCCGCTGCCCAATGGCTAGCCCCGACAACCTCGATCCTCTCCCTCGTGTCCCTCGTGGTACCCCGGGTGTGTGTGACACGGCACCTTGTCGCCCCCTCCTCTCTCTCCCCACGTTGTCTCTCCTCGCATGTGTCAAGTGCCGCCCACTTGGCCAGTGAACTCGCTCACATGTGTGATGCCCGTGGCCTCACCCGCTCCTTTCCTCCCTTCCTCCCATCGTGGACCAACCATAGGAACACCTCTGACTCACCCCTGTTTGCCCTTGTGCCTTCGAGCTTGGTTTGTGTCCTCGTCGGCACACCAGCATGAGGCAGATCTTGGCTGGGCTATATAACCCAGCCCGAGCCCCATCCTCTCCATCCCTGGCCTTTCACGCACTCCAATACCACTCCCGCATCTCCCCCCTTTTGTTGGAGCTTCGACGCTCGAGATCGAGAAGAAGCTCGCCGCCTCGGGTCACCGGCGTTCGCACGGTAAATCTCCCCTCAACCCCCATTCTTCTTCAATCTTGAGCCACCTCGACCTCTGATACGTCCATTTTTCATCATGTTTTGTTATTGTTATTTATAGTGTTTTATGCATTTTGCCACTTGGTGGAGTAATTCTAATGTCTTTTCTCACATAATATGCAAGGTGTACATCAAGTGGGAGAATGCCGGCACATGGAATTCTGGACCGGAAAAAGCTATGTGAGAGATACCTATTCTGCACATCTCCAATTGGGCTGAAAATTTACGTATATTTATTTTATAAAAAATAAAAAATACTGGACCGAAGAAGTATTAGAGGGGGGCTACCAAGCACCCACTAGACACGAGGGCGCGCTAGGCCACCTGGCGCGGCCTGATGTCTAGTGGTCCCCTAGCCCACCTCTGGCGATCATCTTCTGGTATAAATTCTCTTTTACACTGATAAAAACAAGAGAAGTACTTTCGGGACGAAGCGCCGGAGTGTCGAGGTAGAACCTGGGTAGGAGCACTTTTTCCCTGAGCGGAGCGATTCTGCTGGAGGAACTTCCCTCCTGGAGGGGGGAATTGAGGCCATTGTCATCACCAACAACCCTCTATTCATGGAGAGGCCAATCTTCACAAACGTATTCATCATCACCATCTCCTCTCAAAATCCTAGTTCATCTATTGTACTCAATCTTGTACCAGAACCTCGGATTGGTACCTGGGGGTGACTAGTAGTGTTGATTAAATCTCGTAGTTGATGCTTTATGGTTTATTTGGTGGAAGAGCATATGTTTAGATACATTATGATATTTAATACCTCTCTGATCATGAACATGTTTACCACTTGTGAGTCGTTACTTTTCTTTTTAAGGCCACGGGAGAAATCACGTTGCAAGTAGTCATGTGAAGTTGATATTCGTTCGATATTTTGATGATATAAATGTACTACTTTGTGAGGGGCTGATTTGTATTCCTATATTTAAAGCTATGGTTAGAATTTATTATTAATACTTTTTCCTTAGTTGCGGATGCTTGCGGGACGGTTGATCATAAGTGGGAGGTTTTTTCAAGTAAGAACAGCACCCAAGTACCAGTCCACCCACATATCAAATTATCAAATTACCGAACGCGAATTAACCCAACATGACGAAAGTGACTAGATAAAATTCCCGTGTGCCATCAAGAACGCTTTGCCTACTAAAAGAAATTGTTCTGGCCTGTCCTTCTCCACAAAAATATTGGGCCACCTTGCTGGACATATTGTTACTATTGCTACTTGTCACTTGTTAAAATTATGTTGCTATAAAACAACTTGTTACCGCTATTGCAGTGCTTGCAGAAATTACCTTGCTGAAAACCGCTTGTTATTTCCTTCCGCTCCTCGTTGGGTTCGATACTCCTACTTATAAAAAGGTAACAAGTTGTTTGATCCCCCATACTTGTGGGTCAACAAGACCCTTTTATGGCGCCGTTGCGTGGGAGTGAGGTGCCTTTGGTAAGCAGAATTCTGTAAGGGAAAATTTATATGAGGTGCTGAAATTCACAGTTACTTGTCACTACAGAAAGTAATCCTTTGAGGGGTTTGTTAGGGGTGTCTTCACCTCGACCTGAAACACCAAGACTTGTCCCTCAACCTGGTGAACTTGCTAAAAATATATATTATGAAATTTCTTCTGGTATGATAGAGAAACTACTAGCTAATCCTTATGTAAATTTCTTGTGGTATGATAGAGAAACTACTAGCTAATCCTTATGCACGGCATGGAACAAAACATCCCGATATGCACAAAATCTATGTGGCTGAAGTTTGTGGATTGTTTAAGCTAGCAGGTTTATCTGGAGATGAAGTCAAGAAGAAGGTTTTCCATTTATCTTTGGGGGGAAGTGTTGACATGGTATAGGCTATGTGATGATACATGATCTTGGAACTGAAACGATTGCAATAGGAGTTTCACCAAAAAAATACATATGCATCTTGTTTTTCATGATCGGAATTTATCTATAATTTTTGGCCTCGTGAAGGAGAAAGTATCGCTCTAGCTTGGGGAAGTCTGAAGTCGATGTTATATTCATGGACCACTCATGAGCTCTTGAGAGAAATTAATATTCAAAAATTTTATGCTCTTCTTTCTCGTAATGATCAAACCATGTTCAATACTTCTTGCTCTGGTTCTTTTATGAACAGGATTATTGAATTCTGGTGGGATCTTTTACAATGTTGACCAAGTTGTGCCTACTGCTTATATTGACAAACCACCTTTCCCTGTTAGGATAAAGGAACATGCTAAACCTTCAACCATGGTTAACAAAAGTTATGTTAGAACAACAAAATCCACTAAGCAAATCAAGGTACAACCTAGTACTACTATGGTTAAGGATATCTTGGTAGACAATACTGACGGGCATGCTATTTATTTCTGTAATGAAGCTGCTAGAATTGCCAAACCTGATACTAAAGATAAGAATAGACGTGTTGTTGGCATGTCTGTCGTTTCAGTCAAAATATGAGATCTTGGTGGTATGTCTCATGAGTTTCGTTTCTCCAAGTTTAGTAAGCAACCCCATGATAAAGAATTACCTAGTAAAGATGAAGTAATTGTTTTTTCTTCTATTGCCATTCCTCCTACCGATCCATTAGAACAATATTTGCTAAAACCATGAAAATGATATGCATATGCGTGAAAGAAATGAACTAGATAATATGTTCTTTGAGCAAAAGGCTATCCTTAAACACAACTTGCCTGTTGAAACTCTAGGAGGTCCTCCTCCACCCAAGGGTGATCCTGTGTTTGAATCAAAGCAATTACCTAACATTTTGAAATATGCTTATCTTGATGAAAAGAAGAAATATACTGTTATTATCAGTGCTAACCTTACAAAGCATGAAGAAGAAAGATTGTTAGAAACTTTAAGGAAGCATCGAGCTGCTATTGGGTATACTCTTGATGATCCTAAGGGCATTAGTCCCACTCTTTGTCAGCACAAGATTAATATGGAACGCGATGCTAAACTCGTTGCTGATCACCAACGAAGACTGAATCCCAAAATGAAAGGAGTGGTAAGAAATGAGATATTAAAGCTTCTTTTGTCTCTTTCAGTTTGTCCGCAAAGAGTTCGTAAAAGTTTTTCTTTTGTCTCTTTCAGTTTGTCAACTGAATTGCTTGAGGACAAGCAAGGCTTTATGCTTGGGGGAGTTGATACGTCTCCGTTGTATCTACTTTTCGAACTCTTTTGCCCTTGTTTTGGACTCTAACTTGCATGATTTGAATGGAACTAACCCGGACTAATGTTGTTTCACCAGAATTGCCATGGTTTTGTTTTTGCGCAGAAATAAAAGTTCTCGGAATGACCTGGAAATTTACGAGGATTTTTTGTGGAATATAAAAAAAATACGGGCGCAAGAATCAACCGAAGAAGTGGAGCGTGGAGCCCACAAGCCCACCAGGCGCGGGTCCCCCTGGTCGCGCCTAGCAGGCTTGTGGGGCCCACGTTGCTCCACCGCCTCCAATTCTAGCTCTATTTACTCCCTTTCGTCCGGAAAAAAATCGAGAAGAAGAGTTCATCGCGTTTTATGATACAGAGGCTTTGGAGGGCAGATCTGGAGTCCGTTCTAGGCTCCGGAGAGGAGAGATCATCTCCATCATCATCACCAACCTTCCTTCATCGCCAATTCTATGATGCTCTTCACCGTTCGTGAGTAATCTCATCGTAGGCTTGCTGGACGGTGATGGGTTGGATGAGATCTATCATGTAATCGAGTTAGTTTTGACGGGGATTGATCCCTAGTATCCACTATGTTCTGAGATTGGTGTTGCTACTACTTTGCCATGCTTAATGCTTGTCACTAGGGCCCGAGTGCCATGATTTCAGATCTGAACCTATTATGTTGTCACCAATATATGATTGTTCTTGATCCTATCTTGCAAGTTGTAGTCACCTACTATGTGTTATGACCCGACAACCCCGGAGTGACAATAGCCGGAACCACTCCCGGAGATGACCATAGTATGAGGAGTTCATGTATTCACTAAGTGTTAATGCGTTGGTCCAATACTTAATTAGTACCCCGCTTCCATGGGAGGTATGGATAATAGATGTCATGCAAGTTCTTTTCCCTAAGCACGTATGACTATATACGGAATGCATGCCTACATTACATTGACGAACTGGAGCTAGTTACATATCTCTCCGTGTTATAGCTGTTGCATCATGAATAACATCCGGCATAATCATCCATCACCGATCCAATGATTACGAGTCTTTTACTACGGGTCCTTGCTACGTTACATTGCCACTACTACTGTCACTGCTGCTACTGTTACTTTGTCACTACTGTTGTCACTTTGCTGCTACTGGTTACTGTTGCTACTGTTGCTACCACACTACTCTGCTACTGATACTTTTCTGCAGATACTAAATATTTGAGGTGTGGTTGAATTGACAACTCAACTGCTAATACTTGAGAATATTCTTTGGCTTCCCCTTTTGGCGAATCAGTAAATTTGGGTTGAACACTCTACCCTCGAAAACTGTTGCAATCCCCTATACTTGTGGGTTTTCAAGACCTTTTTCTGGCGCCGTTGTCGGGGAAGCATTGCTCTATTCTCTGAGTCAGTTGGGATTTAAGTCTGCTGATCACTATGAGGAATCCGAAAGATCCAAGAACTAAAGTCTTGCCCTCAACTACGAGGACAGGTAAGGAACTGCCATCTAGCTCTGCACCTGATTCTCCTTCAGTTATGAGTAAGTTTGCGATACCACCTCCTGCTAGAAATTTTGATGGGTCGCCTGTGCTTGATGATGCTACTTCTGCTGTCCATGATGCTTGTGATGATGCTATGCTTGATACTACTTTGCCACTAGGTGCATTCCTAGATGCACAAATTGCTAGAGTTGCTGCTAGATGTGATGATACTTCTCAAACTGCTGAGATTATTGAAGTAGAACCTGCTATTTCACCTGTTAGAACTGGCTCTCCTAGATATGAATTGCGTGATATGCCTGAGGGTTATGTTATGGAGGGAGAGATAGCTGAGGACTTTCATGCGTGTAAGGATAGCTATGATGTTGAGAAATTGCTGCGCGAGTGGACAGAAAAATCTTTGAACGCTAGGATGAAATACGACCCGAAGTTTGCTACTTCGCCTATCTTTGTGACCGATAAGGATTATGAATTCTCTGTCGACCCTGAGTTAATCACTCTGGTCGAATCTGATCCTTTTCATGGTTATGAGTCTGAAACGGTTGTAGCACATCTTACCAAACTGCACGATATAGCCACCCTATTCATGAGTGAGGAAAAGATCCGCCACTACTATATCCTCAAGCTGTTTCCTTTCTCTATAAAGGATGATGCTAAGACTTGGTTCACTTCTCTTGCTCCTGGTTGTGTGCATAGTCCCGAGGATATGATCTACTATTTCTCTTAGAAATATTTCCCTGCCCATAAGAAGCAAGCTGCCTTGCAGGAAATATACAACTTTGCGCAAGTTGAAGAAGAGAGTCTCACACAAGCTTGGGGGAGGCTTGTCCAGCTACTGAATGCTTTGCCTGATCACCCTCTTGAGAAGAATGAAATACTTGATATATTCTATAATGGACTTACCAATGCCTCTAAGACCACCTAGATAGTTGTGCCGGTTGTGTTTTTAGGGAACGAATCGTAGAACAAGCTGAGATCGTATTGAATAATATCTTGTGCAATGAGAATGCTTGGACTATTCCCGAACCACCTACGAAGTCAACTCCAAAGAAAAGAGGTATTCTATTCCTCAGTCCCGAAGATATGCAAGAAGCAAAGAAATCTATGAAAGAGAAAGGCATTAAATCTGAAGATGTCAAAAATCTACCACCTATCGAAGAGATCCATGGTCTTGATAACCCGATACAGGTAGTAGAGGTAAATTATCTTCATAGATTCAATGAGAGTGATATTCCTTTTGATAAACCTGCTAGCTTATGCCTAGATGAATTTGATAACTTTGCTGCCAAACAACAAAGTTTCAATGATTATGTTAGCAGACAATTGGAACAGAATGCTCGTATGCTTAGTCATTTAAGTGCTTGTGTTGACAAAAACGTCAATGATCTTAAGCTCTTGAGTAAACATGCCTCTATGGTTACTACTCAAGTAGAACAAGTACTTAAGGCTCACAATGACTTGCTCAATGAGTTGAATGATAATTCTATCAGAGTCGTCACTAGAGGCGGTAGAATGACCCAGGAACCTTTGTATCCTGAGGGTCACCCTAAGAGAATTGAACAAGATTCTCAAGGAGTTAGCACTCATGCACCTAGTCATCCTAGGAAGAAGAAGAAAGATGATAGGAACTTGCATGCTAGGAACCCTATTGCTGCTACACCCGAGAATCCAAATGATGTCTCTGTTTCTGATGCTGAAACACAATCTGGTGATGAACATGAGCCTAATGATAAAATCTCATAGTGATGTTCATGTTGATGCTCAACCTAGCAATGATAAGGATGTGGAGATTGAACCTGTTGATCTTGATAACCCACAGCCTAAGAATAGAAGATACGATAAGAATGACTTCGCTGCTAGGAAGCATGGTAAAGAAAGGGAACCATGGGTTCAGAAACCAATGCCCTTTCCTCCCAAACCATCCAAGAAAAAGGATGATGAGGATTTTGAGCGATTCGTTGAAATGATTAGACCTGTCTTTCTGCAAATGCGTTTGACAGATATGCTCAAAATGTCTCTGTATGCTAAGTACATGAAAGATATTGTGACTAATAAGAGGAGGATACCTGAGGTTGAGATTTCCACAATGCTCGCTAATTATACCTTCAAGGGTGGAACTCCTAAGAAACTAGGTGATCCTGGAGTGCCCACTATACCCTGCTCCATTAAAGACAACTACGTTAGAACTGCTTTATGCGACCTTGGAGCCGGTGTTAGTGTTATGCCTCTCTGTCTTTATCGTAGACTTGAACTAGATAAGTTGACACCCACTGAAATCCCTCTGCAAATGGCTGACAAATCAAGTGCTTTCCCTATCGGCATTTGCGAGGATGTGCCTGTTGTGGTTGCGAACGTTACTATCTTGACAGACTTTGTTATTCTGGATATTCGCGAGGATGATGCCATGGGGGTCATCCTTGGAAAACCCTTTCTAAACACTACAGGGGATGTTATAGATTGCAACAAAGGCAATGCTACTTTCTGTGTTAACGGTAATGAGCATACAGTGCACTTTCCAAAGAAACAATATCGAGTACATTGCATCAATGCTATCGAAAAAACTTCATAGATTCTTATTGGGAGCTTTGAATGCCCTATACCTACTTTTAAGATGAAGTATGATTTGCTTGTTGGGGATATTCACATCCCCATTGAGGAAACCTAGTGACGATTCGAAAATTCTCCTTTTTCTTTTGCGATTCGAAAAAGTTTGTCAAGGAGACTTGATAAACCTCATTGACGGATTTCTTTCGATGACCATGAGACGGATGAATCGAGGAGTCACAAACCTCTCTTCCAAGCTTTCACCTTCAGTTGCTTAGAAGAAAAATGATAGATTTAGCTTTAGTTTTTCCTGTTTTCTGCTTTTTGCGTCCTGTAGAAAAATAACCCGAAAATAAAAGTTCTCTGAATGCCGTGAAAATCAAGAATGATTTTTTGTGGAATTTTTGAAAAATTCTGAGACGGAGAGCTAGTCAGGGGGCTCCACCAGTGGGCCACAAGCCCTGGAGGCGCGGGCATCCCCCTGGCCGCGCCTACCAGGCTTGTGGGGCCCACGTGTACCCCTCCACTTATTATAGCTCCCATCTGCTTCTCCTACCTCCAGAAAAAATCGTTTCACAGCTCAAACTCGTGTTCTTGCTCTTCTTGCTGCGATTTTTGATCTCCTTGTGCAAAGCCCCATTCACCAAACTGTTTTGGGGAAATTGCTCCTTGGTATGTGACTCCTCCATTGGTCCAATTGGTTTTTGCTCTAGTGCCTGATTCATTGCGTATTTTTGCTGCCTTGGTGACCCTGTTCTTGAGCTTTGCATGCTAATTTTAGCTGGTCCCAAGTAGTTTTGATGCGTGATATGGCCTGTAGGCACTTGAAGGAGTAGTTGCTATGAGTTTCGTTGAGCCTTGTTAACTTTTCCTTAGAGTCACTAAAAATTTCAGAAATTTTCAGAGATAGAAAAAGGAAAAGATGAGGAGGTTCTTAAGAGGCTCTTCAAGCCGTGACCCAAGAATGATGGGAATGAGAAGAAGAAACCCAAGTATCCGGTCCCCCGAGTTGTAGAAGTTTGACCGTGCGAGTGGCCAAGCGATGTGTTCTTACGCGCCGGCGGACTTTATTAGGACTTTTATTACTTGGTGGAGAACGCAGGCCTTACCGCCTTCGTTCAAGATAAGTGTCCGCAATACCTCCTCCTCACTAATAATTTCGTGCAAAGCTTTAAGTTCTATCCAAGTTAGAATCCTCCTATGGTTGAGTTCAAGTTATATGATATCCCCCAGCGCATGTCACTCCAGGATTTTTGCAATGTTTGCAAATTACCTTATGTTGGGGATATTCATGAACCTCGTCCATGGGACTTGGAGGCTTTCATAGATACTATTGTTGTAGGAGAGGAGAGAGGAGTGTCCTGTGCTAGAGCTGTTAGCATACATTTTCCCGTGCTTCGGTACTTCTCATTATTTGTGGGAAAATGTTTGATTGGCCTTGGGAAAGCTGGGGCCCTTAGCTCCCCAGATCTTGCGGTTTTGCGCGAAGCCCTTTATAATGATAAAACTTATAGCTTGGGCGCTATATTAGCTCAACGGTTGAACACGAGCCATTCTAAAGGCGTTGTCTATGGAGGTATCTATGCTACCCGTCTTGCCAGACATTTTGAGATACCTATTAGACTAAACTAGGAAGAAGAGATTCTTCTTCCTGAGAGATATCTAGATTATGATAGCATGGTTCGCCATGACTTCCTTGATAAAGATATAAATAGGAGGATTATTTATGACCTGGTATTTAGTCAGGGTACTCGTGAGACTATTACCTTGTCTGCTCCTTCTTTGTTCAATCTTCATCTAGGCAGGTACATTATTATGCCCTCGGACATCTACGCATATTGGGGCATAGCCCAACCACAGGTGCCCGTGCCCAAGCTACCAGTCGAGTACCAGACGCCAGTTTATCAGTGGGAGCCAGAGGAGCTCACACAGCAGTGGCACCCTGAGTACACTCCAGAGTACCCCGGAGCTCGTTATTTCCCTCCTTGGGAGTAGACCAACTTAGGCCAAAAGCCTAAGCTTGGGGGAGTACGTGTTTCTCACCGACTTTATATTCTTGCTTACACTTTCACTTTGTTAGTTGGTGTTCACACTTTGCCACTGTATCATCCATGCTAGTTTATTTCTTTTCCCGTTTTCTTCTTGTGTGTTTGTCTAGTTCAGAAAACCTAAAAAGATTTCCTTTTCTTCTTTTGCTTGTTGGGAGCTTTCCTGTGTAAATAGTTTTCTTTTTCTTTGGGTCAATGTAGAAGACCAAGGTTACAATGTTTAGTGGCTCTCGCATGCAGATTACTTTGTCTTCTCCTTTGTGTTTGCTTGCAGATTCCAGCTTAGTCCAATGCACGAGCACTCTTATTATTGTTCACATCATTCGGTCGTGCAAGTGAAAGGCTATAATAACGATGTATGATGAAGTGACTAAGACTCGAAAAGCCGGTATGAACTCGATCTAATTTGTTTTTGTAAATATGACTAGCTCATCTTTCCAAGTTCAGCTTTGTTGTGAGAGAAACATGTTTTCAATGACAACTTAGAGATCATAGTTTCTGATGCCATGCTTAATTAGCTAGGAGCTTCTAATGGTTTGTCTTGGATGCCAACATGAATCTTGAGATGATTATGATGTAGTATGATAGGATGGTATCCTCCTTTGAATGATTCAAGTGGCTTGACTTGGCGCATGTTTACGCATGTAGTTGAAACAAAATCAACATAGCCTCTATGATATTCAAGTTCACGGTGATTTATGTCCTACTCATGCTTGCACTCAATGATGGTTAATCTCAATGCACTTTGATGACTGTTGTCGCTCTCTAGTTGGTCGCTTCCTAGTCTTTTGCAAGCCTTCACTTGTAGTAAGCGGGAATACTACTTGTGCACCCACTTCCATAAACCCAAAGTTGTTCCATATGAGTCCACCATACCTACCTATATGAGGTATCTACCTGCTGTTCCAAGTAAATTTGCATGTGTCACTCTCTAAACCTTCAAGAGATAATTTGTTTTGCATGCGCGAACCGCTCATGTGGTGACAAGGGGCGATAAATATCTTCCATGCTAGGCGTGTTATCCTCGATATGTGTTTATTCACTATCATTCACGAGAAAGGGGCCGGTAATTGGAATGCCCAGTTCCATGCTCAAATCAAAAAGATAATTGCAAACAAAACCCCCCTGGATTGATGTTGGTATGGACGGCACCCAAGTGTTCGGCTAGTCATGGAGTGTGATTGGTCGGTGGTGGGGGAGTCAAAACTTTACTTTTCTGTTTGGGAAGCGCCTATAGCATGTGTAGCGTGGAAGATGGTAAAAACTCTTGGTCATTGCGTTGACAATGAAAGCATGCCACCCAAAATTATTATCTCTGTTTTAAAAGCTTGAGCTCTGGCACCTCTGCAAATCAATGCTTCCCTCTGCAAAAGGCCTATCTATTTATGTTTCCATTGAGTCATCCTCTTCTTATAAAAGCACCAATTAGAGAGCGCCTCTGTCATTTTTATGCTTTTCTTTTGACTGATATTGAGTATGACTGTGAGTGGATCTTCTTTGCCATGAATTACAAAGTTTAGTCAGCCCTTGGTCTTCGAAGGTGCTCTGCATTTATGTTTTGCGGTCTCAGAAAGAGCTAGCGAGATACCATTTGTTCACACTTCTTCATGATTGTCTTGATTGAAGTGTTGACGTTTGAAACTTATCATTAGTGCTCGCTAGTTGATTATGCCATTGATATGAGTTTACCGTGAGACCTAGATGTCATTTGCTTATGTGGTTTACTTGTGATCTTGCTGAAATTCTGGATATGAGTTACACATAGTGGCAACAACAAGATCAAACTGAGTTCGTAAAAGTTTTTCTTTTGTCTCTTTCAGTTTGTCAACTGAATTTCTTGAGGACAAGCAAGGCTTTAAGCTTGGGGGAGTTGATACGTCGCCATCGTATCTACTTTTCCAAACTCTTTTGCCCTTGTTTTGGACTCTAATTTTCATGATTTGAATGGAACTAACCCGGGCTAAAGCTGTTTTCAGCAGAATTGCCATGATGTTGTTTTTGCGCAGAAATAAAAGTTCTCAGAATGACCTGGAAATTTACGAGGATTTTTTATGGAATATATAAAAAATATTGGCGCAAGTGGAGCATGAAGCCCACAAGCCCACAAGGCGCGCCCCCCTGGCCGCGCCTAGCAGGCTTGTGGGGCCCACGTTGCTCCACCGCCTCCAATTCTAGCTCTATTTAGTCCCTTTCGCCCGGAAAAAAATCAAGAAGAAGAGTTCATTGAGTTTTACGATACGGAGGCGCCGCCACCTCCTGTTCTTCCTCTGGAGGGCAGATCCGGAGTCTGTTCTGGGCTCCGGAGAGGGGAGATTGTCGCCGTCGTCATCACCAACCTTCCTTCATCGCCAATTCCATGATGCTCTTCACCGTTCATGAGTAATCTCATCGTAGGCTTGCTGGACGGTGATGGGTTGGATGAGAACTATCATGTAATCGAGTTAGTTTTGACGGGGATTGATCCCTAGTATTCACTATGTTCTGAGATTGATGTTGCTACTACTTTGCCATGCGTAATGCTTGTTACTAGGGCCCGAGTGTCGTGATTTCAAATCTGAACCTATTATGTTGTTGCCAATATATGTGTGTTCTTGATCCTATCTTTCAAGTTGTAGTCACCTAGTATGTGTTATGACCCGGCAACCCCAGAGTGACAATAGCTGGAACCACTCCCGGAGATGACCATAGTATGAGGAGTTCATGTATTCACTAAGTGTTAATGCATTGGTCCGGTTATTTATTAAAAGGAGAACCTTAATATCCCGTAGTTTCCATTAGGACCCCGCTTCCACGGGAGGGATGGACAATAGATGTCATGCAAGTTCTTTTCCCTAAGCACCTATGACTTTATATGGAATGCATGCCTACATTACATTGACGAATTGGAGCAAGTTACATATCTCTCCGTGTTATAACTGTTGCATGATGAATAACATCCGGCATAATCATCCATCACCGATCCAATGCCTACGAGTCTTTTACTACTGGTCCTTGCTACGTTACTTTGCCACTACTGCTGTCACTGCTGCTACTCTTACTCTGTCACTACTGCTGTCACTTTGCTGCTACTGGTTACTGTTTCTACTGTTGCTACCACACTACTCTGTACTGATACTTTTCTACAGATACTAAATCTTTCAGGTGTGTTTGAATTAACAACTCAACTGCTAATACTTGAGAATATTCTTTGGCTTCCCCTTGTGTCGAATCAATAAATGTTGGTTGAATACTCTACCCTTGAAAACTGTTGCGATCCCCTATACTTGTGGGTTATCACCCTTACATTTCATAGACCAAATGCTAGAAAGATTATCGAAGCACACCCATTTTTTCTTTCTAGATGGTTATTATGGTTTCTCTCAGATACCCGTGTCACAACCTGATCCAGAAAAACCACCTTTACTTGTCCTTTTGGAACCTATGCTTATAGACGTATGCCTTATGGATTATGAAGTGCATGTGCTACCTTTCAAAGATGTATTACTACTATATTCTCTAATATTTGTGAAAGGATTGTTGAAGTATTCATGGATGATTTTTCCGTTTACGGAACTTCTTCTGATGATTGCTTAAGCAACCTCGATCGAGTTTTGTAGAGATGTGAGCAAACTCACATTGTCTTGAATTGGGAGAAGTGCCACTTTATGGTAAATGAAGGTATTTTCTTGGGTCATAAAATTTCCAAATAAGGTATTGAGGTGGATAAGGCTAAAGTTGATGCAATTGAGAAGATGCCATGTCCTAAAGATATTAAAGGTATCTGTAGTTTCCTTGGCCAAGTTGGTTTCTATAGGAGGTTTACTAAAGACTTCTCTAAAATTTCTAGGCCTCTTACTAATTTATTACAAAAGGATGTTCCTTTTGTTTTTTATGATGAATGTGTAGAAGCCTTTGAAACACTTAAGAAAGCCTTAACTTTTGCACCTATTGTTCAACCACGTGATTGGAACTTGCCTTTGAAATTATGTGTGATGCTAGTGATTATGCTGTTGGTTCTGTTCTAGGACAAAGAGTTGATAAGAAATTAAATGTTATCCATTATGCTAGTAAAACACTAGACAATGCCGAGAGAAATTATGCTACCATTGAAAAAGAATTCTTGGCAGTTGTATTTGCTTGTGATAAATGCATATCTTACATTGTTGACTCTAGAGTAATTGTTCACACTGATCATGCTCCTATTAAATATCTGATGGAAACGAAAGATGCTAAGCCTAGAATTATTAGGTGGGTTCTCTTGCTATAAGAATTTTATACGCATATCACTGATAGGAAATGAGCTGAGAACCACGTAGCTGATAACCTGTCTAAGTTAGATAATGTTCTTGATGACCCACTACCTATTGATGATAGCTTTCCTGATGAACAACTGGTTTTGGTCAATGTTTCTCATAACACACCATGTTTGCTGATTATGCTAATTACGTTGTTTCTAAATACATACCACCTAGTTTCACCTATCAACAAAAGAAAAAAATTATTCTTTGATTTAAGACATTACTTTTGGAATGACCAACATCTTTATAAAGAGGGAGTAGATGGTATTATTAGACGTTGTATACCTGAGAATGAGAAGGAACACATCCTTCTGAAGTGTCATTCCGAGGCTTATGGAGGACGCCATGCGGGAGATAGAACTGCATTCAAGGTATTATAGTCTGGATTTTATTGTCCTACTCTTTTCAAAGATGCTCGTAAGTTTGTCCTCTCTTGTGATGAATGTCAAAGAATTGGTAAAATAGTAGACGTCAGGAAGTTCCTATGAATTATTCACTTGTTATTGAACCATTTGATGTTTGGGGATTTGATTATATGGGACCTTTTCATTCCTTTAATGGGTATACACATATTTTGGTTGCTGTTAATTATTTCACTAATGGGGTAGAAGCTATTCCAACCTGTAGTGTTGATCATAAGATCTCTATTAAAATGCTTAAGGAAGTTATTTGACCACATTTTGGAGTCCCTAGATATTTAATGGCCGATGGTGGTTCACATTTTATTAATGGTGCTTTTCGTAAGTTGCTTGCTAGATACGATGTTAACCATAGAATTACATCTCCCTATCATCCTATGTCTAGTGGTCAAGTAGAATTAACCAATACAGAATTAAAATTAATATTGCAAAAGACTAGCTATAGGACCTGAAAAAATTGGTCTAAGAAATTAGATGATGCATTGTTAGCCTAAAGAACCGCTTATAAAAATCCTATGGGTATGTCTCCTTATAAAATGGTTTATGGGAAAGCAGGTCATTTACCTCTTGAGTTAGAACATAAAGCTTATCAGGCAATTAAAGAACTCAACTATGAATTCAAACTTGCTGGTGAAAAGAGGTTATTTCATATTTCCTCACTAGATGAATGGAGAACCCAAGCCTATGAAAATGCCACACTATTGAAAGAAAAAGTTAAAAGATGGCATGACGAAAGAATCCAAAAGCGAGAATTCAAGGTTGTCGGATATGTTCTATCGCACAATTCTCGTCTTAGATTTTTTGCAGCAAAACTTCTCTCCAAATGGGAAGGACCATATATGATCGAGGAAGTTTATCGGTCTGGAGCTATTAAGATCAATAATCTCGAAGGCACTAACCCGAAGGTGGTCAATGGACAAGGACTAAAGCACTATATTTCAGGTACACCAATTCATGTTGAAACAAATATTATACAAACCAGGTACACCAACATATCTCTAATTTTTGATGGTTTCATGATATTATCTTGTCAAACTTTGGATGTTCTGCATGCCTTTTATATATTTTTTGGGACTAACTTATTAACTCAGTGCCAAGTGCCATTTCCTGTTTTTTCCATGTTTTTGACACCTTTCAGAGGAGGATTTTGAATGGATTCCAAATGGAATGAAACTGTCAGAAAGAGTTTTTCCCAAACAGAAAAAGATCGGGAAGCCGGAGAATCAGGGCAGGGGCCTGCAGGGACCCCCCAAGCCCTCATGGCGCGTCCAGGGGAACCCGCGCCTCCCTGGCTTGTGGGCTCCCTGGTCCACCTCTGCCCTAGGTTTTGCGCCTATATATTCCCTAAAATCCCAGAAAAAAATCAGGAGATCATCTAAAGTACTTTTCCGCCGCCGCAAGCTTCTGCCTCCGCAAGATCCCATCTGGGGCACGTTCTGGTGCCCTGCCGGAGGGGGGATTTCGACACGGAGGGCTTCTTCATCAACACCATGACCTCTCCGATGATGCGTGAGTAGTTCACCATAGAGCTACGGGTCCATAGCTAGTAGCTAGATGGCTTCTTCTCTCTCTTGGATCTTCAATACAAAGTTCTCCATGATCTTCATGGAGATCTATCCGATGTAATCTTCTTTTGCAGTGTGTTTGCCGAGATCCGATGAATTGTGAATTTATGATCAGATTATCTATGAATTTTGTTTGAGTTTCTTCTGATCTCTCTTATGCATGATTTCATATCCTTGTAATTCTCTTCGAGTTGTGCGTTTTGTCTGGCCAACTAGATCTATGATTCTTGCAATGGGAGAAGTGCTTGGTTTTGGGTTCATACCGTGCAGTGACCTCACCCAGTGACAGAAGGGGTAGCGAGGCACGCATCGTATTGTTGCCATCAAGGGTAAAAAGATGGGGTTTTAATCATTGATTTGAGATTATCCCTCTACATCATGTCATCTTGCTTAAGGCGTTACTCTGTTCGTCATGAACTCAATACACTAGATGCATGCTGCATAGAGGTTGATGTGTGGAGTAATAGTAGTAGATGCAGAAAGTATCGGTCTACTTGTCTCGGACGTGATGCCTATATGTATGATCATTGCCTTAGATATCGTCATGACTTTGCGCGGTTCTATCAATTCCTCGACAGTAATTTGTTCACCCACCGTAATATTTGCTATTTTGAGAAAAGCCTCTAGTGAACACTATGGCCCCGGGTCTAATCCACACCATATTTTCAGCCTTACACTTTTTCTTCGTTGCACTTTCTGCCTTCAGATCTCACTTTGCAATCAATCTTGAAGGAATTGACAACACCTTTATAGCGTTGGGTGCAAGCTCTTTGTGTTTGTGCAGGTACTCTCGACTTGACGAGATTTTCCTACTAGATTGATACCTTGTTTCTCAAACTGAGGGAAATACTTACTGCTCCTATTCTGCATCACCCTTTCCTCTTCAAGGGAAAAACCGACGCAAGCAAGAGAAGTAGCAAGAAGAATTCCTGGCGTTGCCTGGGAAGGACTTTTGTTGCCGTAGCAGAAGAATTTCTGGCGCCGTTGCCGGGGAGGATCAAGTCAAGAACCCATCCAAGTAAGTGTCGCAAACTCATCTCTTGCATTTACTTTGTTTGCCAGTTGCCTCTAGTTTTCCTCTCCCCCACTTCACCAATTTGCCTTTTTAGTTCACCTTTTCGTTCGCCCTTTTCTCTCGCTTGCTTTCTGTTCGTCTGTGTGGGATAGTCTACCTGTCCTCATGGATAGATCCACCACTTAGAACTATAATCTCAAGAGCGAAGTCCTCAATTTCAAACAAATTGAGGAAGAAAACTTAAAGGACGCTTGGTACGGGATTTGCAATGCTCAGAGTAGATCTACTCATAAGCAATCCACTACCGTCCCGCTTCGCAGTTTTTATGTGGGTGTTTCTCCTTGGAATAGGTATATTCTTGACACCAACGTAGGTGGAAATTTCTTGGGTAGCCATACCGTTGATTCTTACGGAGCTGTAATAAATTTGGTAGGCTCACCCCCACTCATGGTTAATGGAACTACCTTAACTCTGGAACATGTGATGTGTATGCTGGACGTCATTGAAAATAAAGTTGCTACGATTGAACTCATTGAGAATCTGGATAAAAAGATCGACAATCAAATCACTTAGTATGGATCCAAGGTGGGAATGGTTTTGAAAAATTTAAAGGAGAAGGAACCCACAATTAACGAAAAACTAGGTCATGATTCCGCTAGGATTGGCAAACTAGAGGATGTTATAACCTACTTGGGTTCTTCTTTTGCCGCTATGCAGAATACTCCAAATTTTGCCCACAATAAAATCGCCAAGTCTGTTTTTGTTCCTAAAAGTAGTGGTGAATCATCCAGCAAAAAAGATGAAAACCTTAAGATGATAAGTGATCACGCTACTTATGGTTTGAGCACCAAAGACGACGATACGTGATTCTATCACTTTTATGCCCAGCTAGAGGCGTTAAACAATAGCGCTTGTTGGGAGGCAACCCAATGAATTTATCTTTTTCTTTCTGTTTTGTTGCGTCCACACTTCCATAATTTTGTTGTGATTGTGTTTTTTGTGTTTCTTTTTGTGTTTGAGCCAAGAAAAACCTTTATGACTAGTCTTGGTAATGGTTGTTTGATCCTGCTGGAAAAAGAAAGAAACTTTTCTCTCACGAGATGATTTTTCATTTTTATTCAGAAAGAGATTTTGAGTTGATTCCTTTTATGCTGGTTGAAATGCCTTTTTCCCAGGCAGTCGTAATCTTTCAGAATTTTTGAGGTACCAGAAGTATACGAAGTATACATATTGCTACAGACTGGTCTGTTTTTCACAGATTCTGTTTTTGTTGAGTTGGTTGCTTGTTTTGATGAAACTACGGTTAGTATCGGGGGGTACTAGCCATGGAAAAGTGAGAATACAGTAGCCCAACACCAATATAGTAGAATTCAAGTTTGCTACAGTACCTAAAGGGGTGGTAGTTTGTTTTCTTGTGCTAATGTTATCACGAGTTTCTGTTTAAGTTTTGTGTTGTGAAGTTTTAAGTTTTGGGTGATGTTCTCAATGGACAAAGAGATAAGGTGTGGAAATAGCTCAAGCTTTGGGATGCCCAAGGCATCCCACGCCAAATTCAAGGACACCAAAAAGCCTAAGCTTGGGGATGCCCCGGGAAGGCATCCCCTCTTTTGTCTTCAATCCATCTGTAACATTACTTGGAGCTATATTTTTATTCACCACATGATATGTGTTTTCCATGGAGCGTCTTGTATCTTAGGAGTCTTTTCTTTTTGTTGTGTCAGAATAATCCTTGCTGCATACCTTTATGTGAGAGAGAGACATGCACTCATCGTGATTTTGCTGGAATGCTGATAGTGCTTCACTTATATCTTTTGAGCTAGATAATTTTTCTCTATGTGCTTCACTTATATCTTTTAGAGCACGGTGGTGCGTGACTTGGTAGTTGGCTTATGCTATGAGAGTAGTCCCAAAGGTGATAGGTACCCTAAGAGGATACAAAAACCTCCATCTCCATGTGCATTGAGTAGAAAGAGAAGTTTTGATTCCTCTCAAATAGTTTTGAGACGTGGAATTGGTAATATTAAGAGTTATGTTAGTAGGGTGTTGTGAATCTAGAAATACTTTTGTTGAAGTTAGTGATTCCCATAGCATGCACGTATGGTGAACCGCTATGTTAGGAAGTCTGAACATAATTGATCTATTGATTATCATCCTTTGTGTTGAGGTCGGGATCGCGCGATGGTTAACACCTACCAACCCTTCCCCTGGGAGTATGCGTTTAGCACTTTGTTTCGATTACTAATAAAAACTTTCGCAACAAGTATGTGATTTCTTCATGACTAATGTGAGTCCATGGTATAGATGCACTTTCACCTTCCACCATTGCTAGCCTCTCTAGTACCGTGCAACTCTCGCCGGTAGACAAACCCACCAAATGCCTCCCTCAAAACAGCCACCATATCTACCTACTATGGCATTTTCATAGCCATTCCAAGATATATTGCCATGCAACTCCCACCGTTCCGTCTCATGACTTGTGCCTTCACTGTCATATTGCCATTGCATGATCGTAAGATGGGTAGCGAGATGTTTCAGCGTCATACGCCAAGCTAGATCGTTGCACATCCCGATACACTGCCGGAGGCATTGCCTATAGAGTCATTTCTAAGCTTTGAGCTGTGAGTAAATAAAAGTGTGATGATCATCATTATTAGAGCATTGTCCCATGTGAGGAAATAAAAAAAAGAGGCCAAAGAGCCCAAAAAAAAAGAGAAAATAAAAAAGAGAGGCCTAAGAGCCCAAATAAAAAAAAGGAGAGAAAAAGAGAGAAGGGACAATGCTACTATATTTTTCCACACTTGTGCTTCATAATAGCACCATGTTCTTCATGATTGATAGCTTCTTGATTTGTCACTACCTTATGCTAGTGGGAATATTTATTATATAACTTGGCTTGTATATTCCAATGATGGGCTTCCTCAAAATTGCCCTAGGTCTTCGTGAGCAAGCAAGTTGGATGCACACCCACTAGTTCTACTTTTGAGCTTTCACATCCTTATAGCTCTAGTCCATCCCTTGTATGGCAATCCCTACTCATTCACATTGATATCTGTTAATGGGTATCTCCATAGCCCTTTGATACGCCGAGTCAATGTGACCATCTCCTCCTTTTTTATCTCACAACCACCACCACACTCTATTCCACCTATAGTGCTATATCCATGGCTCACGCTCATGTATTGCATGACAGTTATAAAAAGTTTGATAAAGTAAGAGTGCGTAAACAATTACTTGGCCAATACCGGGGTTGTGCATGATTTACATTCGTTGTGTGAGGATGATGGAGCATAGCCAGTCTATATGATTTTGTAGGGATACCTTCATTGGCCTTGTTATTTTGAAAGTTCATGATTACCTTGCTAACTTGCTTGAAGTATTATTGTTTTCATGTCAATAGCAAACTATTGTTTTGAATCTTACGGATCTGAACATTCATGTCACATGAAAGAAGTTGCAAAGGACAACTATGCTAGGTAGCATTCCACATCAACAATTCATTATTTATCACTTCCCTACTCGAGGACGAGCAGGAGTTAAGCTTGGGGATGCTTGATACGTCTCCAATGTATCTATAAATTTTGATGGTTTCATGCTATTATCTTGTTAAACTTTGGATGTTTTGCATGCCTTTTATATATTTTTGGGGACTAACTTATTAACTCAGTGCCAAGTGCCAGTTCCCGTTTTTTCCATGTTTTTGACCCCTTTTAGAGGAGGATTTTGAACGGAGTCCAAACGGAATGAAACTGCCAAAAACATTTTTTTTGAAAGAGAAAAAGATCGGGAAGCCGGAGAATCAGGGCAGGGGCTTGTAGGGACCCCACAAGCCCTCATGGCGCGGCCAGGGGGCCCGCGCCTCCCTGGCTTGTGGGCTCCCTGGGCCACATCTGCCTTAGGTTTTGCGCCTATATATTCCATAAAATCGCAGAAAAAATCAGGAGATCATCGAAAGTACTTTTCCACCGCCGCAAGCTTCTATCTCCACAAGATCCCATCTGGGGCACGTTCTGGTGCCCTGTTGGAGGGGGGATTCGGACACGGAGGGCTTCTTCATCAACACCATGACCTCTCTGATGATGCGTGAGTAGTCCACCATAGACCTACGGGTCCATAGCTAGTAGCTAGATAGCTTCTTCTCTCTCTTGGATCTTCAATACAAAGTTCTCCATGATCTTCATGGAGATCTATCCGATGTAATCTTCTTTTGCGGTGTGTTTGTCGAGATCCGATGAATTGTGGATTTATGATCAGATTATCTATGAATCTTATTTGAGTTTCTTCTGATCTCTCTGATGCATGATTTCATATCCTTGTAATTCTCTTCGAGTTGTGGGTTTTGTCTGGCCAACTAGATCTATGATTCTTGCAATGGGAGAAGTGCTTGGTTTTGGTTTCATACCGTGGGGTGACCTCACCCAGTGACAGAAGGGGTAGCGATGCACACATCGTTTTGTTGCCATCAACGCTAAAAAGATGGGGTTTTCATCATTGGTTTGAGATTATCCCTCTACATCATGCCATCTTGCTTAAGGCGTTACTCTTTTCGTCATGAACTCAATACACTAGATGCATGCTGGATAGCGGTCGATGTGTGGAGTAATAGTACTAGATGCAGAAAGTATCAGTCTACTTGTCTCGGACGTGATGCCTATATGTATGATCATTGCCTTAGATATCGTCATGACTTTGCGCGGTTCTATCAATTGCTCGAAAGTAATTTGTTCATGCACCGTAATATTTGCTATTTTGAGAGAAGCCTCTAGTGAACACTATGGCCCTCGGGTCTACTCCACACCATATTTTCAGCCTTACACTTTTTCTTCATTGCACTTTCCACCTTCAGATCTCAATTTGCAATCATCTTGAAGGGATTGACAACCCCTTTATAGCGTTGGGTGCAAGTTCTTTGTGTTTGTGCAGGTACTCTGGACTTGACGAGATTCTCCTACTGGATTGATACCTTGGTTCTCAAACTAAGGGAAATAATTACTGTTCCTGTGTTTCATCACACTTTCCTCTTCAAGGGAAAAACCGACGCAAGCAAGAGAAGTAGCAAGAAGAATTCCTCGCGTTGTCGGGGAAGGACTTTTGTTGTCGTAGCAAGGAGCACATTAGGGAGACCTTCTAGAACACTCCAAAACCCTTAAAAGGAAGAGGTATTTGATACGTTAAGTAAACAGGCTTGGAAAAATCCGCAAAAATGTTTTCTCGGAGTTTTGGAATATTAAAAAAATTAGGAAACCGAGAAACACACGGGAAGGCAAACCAGGTGGCCACTAGACACCATGGCACGATAGGCCCCCTGGCACGGACTCATGTCTAGTGGGCCCCTAGGGCACCATCCTCGCTCCGTTTTCTTGTGGAACACATATTTACTTCTATAAAAAAATCTCTATATAAAAATCTCGATGATTTGACCCCAGTACCACGGAGAAATCCTCTGTTCTTGTTTCGAGTTGTTTTCCTCGTAGATCTGAAATTATGTCGTCTCAAGATTCGAGGGGAGAGAGATACATTTTTGATTTTGTCGTGAACCCTAAAGTCAATGGAGAGGTGGATCACTACCGCTGGACTATGGAGGAGGAAGAAAAAAAGGATATGAAATAAGAAAATGGGGATAGCTCCGAGGAAGAGTAAGATCCACTACCTCAACCTAGAGATATGCACGTGGAATTCAAGAAGTCAAGCCTCCCCAACAAGTACGAACCTTAGGTCCAATTTATCCCTTCCCGTTTTCTACAGGAGAGAAAAATGACATTATGTGAAAATATATTAAAACTGGAGCTCGAGAATGAGGGTTTGAGGGAAGATAATTTCACCCTCAGACGCAAGTTGAAGAATAAAAACACATCACCGCCACCTCCATCTTCACCACCAAAGAAGGAGACTTGAGTACACAGGTATGGGAACTCCCCTTGGCTTATGCCAAGCTTGGGGGAGGTGCCCCGGTATCATATCACCATCACTCTTATTTATCTTTATCCATCTTAGTTTGATCTTTAGTTATTCTGAAATTTAGTCCAATAAAAGTTCAGTTCGATCTTTTTCTTTTGACTCCTAGTTTCGTGATTTGTCTATCTATCTATGTAACCGAGTGAGAGTTATATAACGAAGTTTCTTTTGAGTTTTGCTTCTTTACTTGCTTGCAGCAATCAAAATAAAGGAAAATATTGAAAACCATCACATGCCAATCTTATAGTAAGTAGTGACCTCATATAAGCAAAAGTATAAGTGGGAAAATTTGTTGAAGGTTGACAAACATAGTATTGGTCGGTGATACATCACATGAAATAATTAATAGGTAAGAGAATATTTACAAGCAAATAGACTATCCTTGACATATTTTATGATTGTAAGCACCCATTAATTATAACATGCCAAAACTATTGACATTGGACAAGGAAGACAACGTTATGATTTATGCTTTTTCACATTCACATAGAAGTTATATTGTTATAGATCCTCTAACATCTGGTGCTTGCCCAATACCTTTGCTAGCCAAAACTCCGCACTAAGTAGAGATACTTCTTGTGCATCCAAAAACTTAAACCCAAACCCATGTTTCAAGAGTCCACCATAGTTACCTATGGATTGAGTAAGATCCTTCAAGTAAGTTGTCATCGGTGCAGAAAGCAATAAAAATTGCTTCTAAACATGTTTGATCATTTAGTGCAAGGGAAATTAAGCGTCGTAAAAACTTGTGATGGCGATAATAAAAGTGACGGACTGCATAAAAAAGGTTGCAATCACAAGGGGCAATATAACGTAACGTTCCTTTCCACTAAGAGATTTAGCATACAACCAAAAAGCACATCACAACCTCTGCTTCCCTCAGCGAAGGGCCTATCTTTTATCTTTATGTCCTTACTTTTGTGCAAGAGTCAAAGTATTTTCCTCTACTTCCTTTATCTTCTCTTTGGAATGCATCATGTGGTGGGGAAAGATCTAAACATATATATCCAGCTGAATGTGGGTGGTGATGAGTTATTATTGTTGACATCACCCATGAAGTGAATACGTTGGGAGGAAACACTATAAGCCCCTATCTTTCTATCTGATAGGTTGAAACCTTTTGCTCATATGAATGCGATGAGTGTTAGATATCATAGAAGTCTGTTGATGGTTGAGTATGTAGACTTGCTTAAAAGCTCTGATATGTGACCCTTCTGCAAAATATGATGAACTCTGTTGAAAAGTTGACTAAAAACATAGTTTGTTAGTTTTCAATAGAATTTATGCTGCATACTTCGATGTTGTGATGAATTGCTAGTTGTTTATAAGAAGCCTTTATGGTGAAAGCTATATGATGAAAATGATGTGATGAAGTATTTTGTAAAGTTTTATTTGTTGTTATAATAATGAGCATGATGCAGCTACGTCCGTATTTTGTTTTTATCGACACCCCTCTCTCTCAAAGCATGTGGTCATGATTT
Organism: Hordeum vulgare subsp. vulgare; assembly: GCF_904849725.1. NCBI lineage: Eukaryota > Viridiplantae > Streptophyta > Magnoliopsida > Poales > Poaceae > Hordeum > Hordeum vulgare. The sequence continues at coordinate 108,441,167 of NC_058519.1, read as the reverse complement.
GCGTTATCGTATTTCTCTTGAGGACAAGCGAACTCTAAGCATGGGGGAGGTTATACGTCAATTTTGCATCACGTTTTGTTACTGTTATTTATAGTGTTTTTATGCATTTTTCCACTTGGTGGAGTAATTCTAATGCCTTTTCTCTCACAAAATGTGCAAGGTTTACATCAAGTGGGAGAATGTCGGCACATGGAATTCTAGACCTAAAAAAGCTACGTGAGAGATACCTATTTTGCACATCTCCAATTTGGCTGAAAATTTACAAAGATTTATTTTATAACAAATAAAAAATACTGGAGCGAAGAAGTGTCGGATGGCGGCTACCAAGCGTCAACTAGACACGAGGGCGCGTGAGCCCCCCTCGCGCATCGTGATGTCTAGTGAGCCCCCTGGTGTCGGTGTCAAAACCGGCGGATCTCGGGCAGGGGGTCCCAAGCTGTGGACCTTGGGTCGATTGGTTATAGGGACGAAGGAGACGGTGTTTACCCAGGTTGAGGCCCTCTTGAGGAAGTAAAACCCTATGTCATGCTTGATTATATTGATGTGTCTGAGTATTACAGAGTTAATCTACCTCGAGATGTGTGAGCTAACACCCTAGATGAGTCAACTTGGGTATACGGATGAAACCCTCTAGTTTATATAGACACCAGGGGTTCATTTGGTTACATGCAACAGACCTCCAGCCGGGGACAGATGTGCCGATCTAGCCTACTTAAATTGGATGACACGGCAATTTTTCAAACTTTCCTTCCTAAACACGAGGTCGTCACGCAGTCCGGTCTTCAACAACACGGCCCATTAGGTTGGCCTGTAAGAAATGTGTCGACCGTCCGAGGACCCCTTAGTCCCGGACTCCCTTAGTAGCCCCCGAACTGGACTCCAACGCTGATGTATATGGTCTGCGACAGCTCCTTGTATCTAGAGTAATCGGCTCACAAGGCGAGTTCCCTTCATTTTTGACTGGTTTTGACTTGGTCGTTTGCTTATGTCATGTCTTTAAAATAGGCATTGCTTAATCTGAAGGCTAAAAAGCCCGAGTGTGAACAGTTCTGCATATGGTAGCCTTTCTAACGAAAGGTCGTGATAGGCAGTTATGAAAAAACTCGATTCACGGTTCGAGGTCGCTTTCCCATGGGCAGGTCTTATGAATAAGGAGATCGTGCCCCACGTTTGAGGGGATAAGAATAATGGCATGGGTGATGCCGCGTGCAGTCAATGGTGCGGTCGTTTCAGGAAGTGGCAGAGCCTGCGACGCAATAAATAGAACCCTTGGTCTTACGACCCCCCATAAAGGGAAAAGGGTCCTCAAATCCACCACACAATTCTCGACTCGACTCCCCTTTCATTCAAGCTCCTAGCACCTAGATGCATTCCATTCCCATCCTCTCGCAGCCGCTCTTACCCATCCTCGGCCATGGCTGGCTCAGGCTCCCAAGGCAAGTGTGAGGTCTCATTCATCTCCTACTAGGAGATCTGGGAGTTGAAGCATGCCGGCTATCTCTCGCCCAATATTGTCCATCATGCGCCGAAGGAAGGCCAGGTGGTGCCTACACCAAAGCCACATGAGAGGGTGGTGTTCATCCCTCACTTCATTCGAGGACTAGGCTTCTCTCTCCATCCCTTCGTGAGGGGCTTGATGTTCTTCTATGGGTTAGATTTTCCTGATCTTCCCCCGAACTCATTTATGCACATCTCAGCTTTCATCACCATTTGTGAGGCCTTCCTCCAGGTACAACCACACCTTTGTTTATGGCTCAAGATTTTCAACGTCAAGCCAAAACAGTCAGCGGCCAACACACCGACTGCAGAGGAGCCGTGATCAGCAAACTCCCTTGGGTCGAATGGCCAGAGGGTACTTTTATTGATACTATCAAAGTCTGGCAAAAAGAGTGGTCTTACATCACCGAACCTCGGGAAACAAACTAGTCGGTGCCTCCCGAGTTCAGATCCGGACCCCCCGAGAGGGTAATCTTGTGGGTTAGAAAAGGTCTTTGTTGGGGATCGACCTCCGAGGTGAAGTCCATGCAGAAGAGCATCACTCAGATGGTGGAGGCGAATATCGAGCTAGCCAATGTGATTCAGGTCATGCTCCACCGTCGTGTCCTACCCTGCCAGCGTCGGGACACTCCAATGTGGTCCTACCATCTCGGCGACCCCAGCACCATGCGATAGTTCTACCACACTACCCACAAGAAATTGTGGAGGGTGTTGTTCAAACCTCAACAGGAATGGTCGGCCGAGGAAGAAGACATCGGCTTATAAGCCGATAACACTCCCTTGAAGGTATGACCGAGCTTTTATTCTTATTGAAAGCTTCTGTTTTTAGCAAGGATCTTATACTTTCCCCCCATTATCCCTGTAGGGATGGCTAAACAAAGGCCGTGAAAATAAACGGCCCAACCCCCTGCCTGAGGATTCCAGGTCACCATTGTTGACCACGATGTTGGTTGTGGCGCCATACGCGGCGCCGGAGGAAAAAGAGAAAAAGAAGAGGGAGTCCCGCGGGGGCCTTTGATCGAGAGGTCATCCGGATACCATGTGTGGAGACACCTGTGCTTCCCCCGCCTATGAGGAAGAGGATGTGGAGGACTGGGAGGAGAAAGACTCCCCCAAACAAGAAAGAGGGCGGCGCCGGAGGAGGCCGAGGAGGGCTTGCCTCCTCAGGCCTCGAAGAGACGATGCAGGAGCAAGGTCATCTTACCCGACGATAGCCCGAATTTTATGAGACCGAGGTTGATCCCCTCCCGGCGAGTGGAGACGGCGGTTGTGATTCGCCCGAGCTTCCTCCGGAGTCAACTCCAGGGAACTCTGATCCTCTAGCATCTTCAACATTGCCTCCGATGCCGCCCGTGACAGAACGGGTTGCGGCCGAGTGGCCTGTAATGATGGAGGAGGCTTTATCCGGCTCATCCATTGTCGATGAACATCGCACCATTATGGGTGCGATTCTACAAAGTATTCAGTCCGTTGATAGCGAATGAAGGAAACCTTCAGCAGTTTGCTGGCGGGCTTCAAGGCAAACCATGTAGTGTTAGGTTTATTTATAAGGTTTTACATGCCTTATAGGTATAATAGCACCCGAGCCACAGATGAGTTGGAAAAACATACCCGTGGATCAAAAGAACTTATAGACATGAATAAGAACAGTTCAGGGACCTTTGAACTATAACAGCTCACGGGAGTACTTTGGCCAAGTGTCCGAGTCCCGATAGCTCGAATGCTTATTAATCCACAACTTGTCTCGCAAGCCTCGTCCTAGGCTGTGGCCACCAATGCTCTTGAACTTGCCAAGATGAACTGGAAACTCAAGGTTCTGATGAAGAGCTCAGCCGTCTTAATAGTCGGCTTGACGAGAAGCAGTGTAAGTTGATGTGTGCCACTAAGACTCTTGTTGTCTTTAATAGTTTAGGACTGTATGGCTTTGGTATACAACATATTGATTCCGATTATGTCAGCAGCTATGGACGTAGGGCTTGAGAAACTCAAGTCCAAATTGGAGAAGGCCAAGCATGAGGCCTCCGCTCATAAGAAAGTGACCGAATAGGCAGCCGCCGAGCTAATCTCGCTAACGGTTAAGAGTGTCAGGCACGAGGCTAGAGTGGCCGAGGTTCAGCAGGAGCTTCAAGTTGCGATCGCTAAGAGCGAGGCATTGGAACAAAAATCCAAAGAACAAGCGGCTGAGCTATCCAAGCTATCCTCCGAGCTCAAATCAGAGCGGGTAGACAAGCGGTTTTTCGAATAAGACGTGTGCCAAGCCTAGAGGAATGCGGATGGCACGCCATACTTACTGCAATGTGCCTTTGGTGGAAACAGGTTTGCCATTCTTACATGGCTCACTACTAGGAAAAGCCTTGCTAATGGCGCAATTAGCATACTCATGTGAATGTACTTCTCTGGTTGCCAACCAGGGGGGAATGTACTTCCTCTTCATGCACAACCAGGGGGGAAGGTTGTACATCCACAGAAACACAGGCCAGTTGCTATGTCTGCTTCTCTGGCTGCCAAACGGATTGACTCCATCGGTGCTTGCGCCCAGCACGATGGTCCTTGGATCGTCCCCAAATTCTGGTTATTCGTAGTTCAACGCTTGCCAGTGGCTCGCATCTTTAGGGTGACTCAGCATCTTGTCTTTTTTATTTATCTCCGGATCATTTCCGTCATCTTCTCGCTTTTTCTCCTCCCTATCCGCGTGCCAACGCAGGAGATTTGCTACCTTAGGGTCCGCGAAATACCGTTGTAGACGAGGAGTGATCGGAAAGTACCACACCACTTTTTGAGGAGCTTTCTTCCTCTTCTTGTATCGACTGACGCCGCACACCGGACATATGGTAGACTCCGCGTGCTCATCCCGATAAATGATGCAATTGTTCATGCACACATGGTATTTCACGTGCGGTAAATCCAGAGGACACACGATTTTCTTCACCTCCTCGAAACTGGTCGGGCACTTGTTCCCCTTGGGAAGACGTTCGTGCCAGAATGACATGTTCTCGTCGAAGCATGCGTCGGCCATTTTGTGTTTTACCTTCATCTCCAGAGCCATGAGCATTACTTTCAGGCAGGTATCCTCGGGCCTGCATCCTTCATACAATGGAGTAACCGTGTCTATCTCCAGTTGATCCAGCTTGGCTTTCTCTCGGGCGAACAGCTCTTGCGTTATCCGTCTGCTTGAGAAGCAGCTCTTGAATATGAGGGTCCTGCACCCAGGCCATCGATGGTCCATCGTCGTCTGCTCCGGCATCTTCATCTTCATGATCATGCCCTTCGTCTGCTCCAGCATCTTCCTCATCATCATGTCCGCCATGTTCTACATGATGACTGTGTCCTGGAGATTCTTCGTCTTCTCGCCCGCCCTCGCCGCGGTTGTCTTGCTCATGCCCTTCCTCATTTCTTTCCCGCCCCCCATGGACGACTTCATAATCATCTTCATCACCTTGCCACCGATAGCCATCCATGAAACCACGCAAGAGCAGGTGGTACCGCACCTTTACGGAATCCGGGTCCATAAGGCTCTTCAGCTTGCATCTTCGACACGGACATCTTATCTCCGTCTCGTTATTTTGAAGCATCTTGTCCTTCGCGGAGCTTAGAAACCTATTCACGATGCCTTCGGTCATCGTGCGGACCATGGTCGCCTGCGGGGTAGAGCAAAACGATATTTTAGAACCAAAAAAAATTGGCATGACTTTGCCTAAAAGTAGGACAAAAAAGAATGCATAGTGCCAAATTCTCGCCGAAACGGAAATGAATCTACATTCCGGGAAAATATTGGCAACTATCGCATTTCAAATACCGGTACCTGCAAACACAAACATATATGCAACACCCCAAACATATGCAACACAACAAACATACGTAGATCTAGCTAGGCCATAAAAAGTGCATGTGCACGTTCTTGGAGGGAGAAAAAAGTAGATCTACAACATAAAAGATTTCCCCTTACTTACCTATCAAAAAAAGGTAATTTAACCACTTAATTTGGGTGAATCTATGATGCAAATGAGGTGAGGAGGAGGAGGCACCCGAGACAAGCTTGGAGGAGGAGGTGGAGAGAATGAAAGTGGGGAAAGTGAGTGTGGTAGGTGGCTGTCCAAAATATCTAGCTGGTCCCAGGTTACTAATGGCGCACCACCTACATATGCGCCATTAGTAACCCTGGTTACTAATGGCGCACCTCCTCTGGTGCGCCATTAGTAGTTCTGTAAAAAAATAGTAGTGGCGCACCACCAACAGATGCGCCATTAGTAACACTGGTTACTAATGCCGCACTAGCTTTGGTGCGCCATTAGTAGTTTGCAAAAAAAACAAAAAAAAAATTATAGTAGTGGCGCACTACTAAGAGATGCGCCATTAGTAAGTAGGTTACTAATGGCGCACCAGCTGCTGGTGCGCCATTAGTAGTTTTGCAAAAAAATAAAAATAAAAAAATATAGTAGTGGCGCACCGAGAGTGTGGTGCGCCATTAGTATCCACCACACTAATGGCACACCTCACATGGTGCGCCACTACTATATAGTAGTGGCGCACTGCTTGTGTGGTGCGCCATTAGTTTCTATATCATCTATAGCCCTTTTCCTAGTAGTGGCTATGGCGCTCCCCAGATGCCTTCATAGATTTCCCGTGGAGTGCACCACATGCGGCCATGCACTACACGACTCAAGACGGGGACGCCAAGAAGAGGCTTTTCTGGGCAGAGTTTCAGACTCCCGAGCCCAACCCCCTTCTTATCTACCAGATGAAATAGCTCATGGAGTTGCACAGGATGACGGAGCCGGCCATGAAATACTTCTACATCCGGTTGTGGCCTGACGAGCCTCTTCCGAGCAGTTACTTTGGCTTAGTGCGGAAGTTGTATGACGTCGTACCTTAGATCGAGGTCCTGAAGCGCTCTGTTAGCATAGAAGGAGCTTAGATGGCTTTTGCGAGTACCATGATGCACTGGCCAGGGTTGAAGCCCCTTGTAATGGCAACCAGACCTCCGCCTCCTGGAATGGAGCACAGTCATCCAGAGCTTTATTTCTCGACCGCGACGCAGGGTGTTATAGTCGTAGAAGCCCAATGTCAAAAAGATGTAATTTATGAGTGAGGGTATTGTCGTGTGCCCAAGATTAATTTATTTTTATAATGCTTGTCCTGGTGTAATGCACTTTGTATTATTTTGACTCCAGTTCGGCTGTTTAATCTGAAAGTTTTCAGTCGTCGGCTTCAGCCCCCATGTAGAGAATACAAGGGGTGTTTCAACATCCGCACTGTGACGCTTAGAAGATATATCGTTGCTCGGAGGCGGTAGTGTGTGAAGGAAATGAGGCAATCAGACTATGTGGTTTTAGTAATTTAACTTAACCTTAGCAGGTTGAATTCGGGGGCTGGTTATGAGCCCCAGTTTTTTGTGGTAGTCGGATAAACCAGATTTTGAAATAGTTGCCACAAGGTTTGCAAAGGTACAAATCCCTCGTATAACATGGAATAACATCCATCGTTTTTTTGTACTTATGCTCGGATTGCCGACCAGTTCTCGCTTATTATGACAGTCAGTTTTCAGCTTTTCCACTCAGGTATTTTAGCCAGGCCAGCTGGGAATACAATCGCAGTGGTTCCCCCTTTACCCCTTTAGCCGAAGTAGCGGAACGTAAGGGGGTAAGCACAAGAGTGGGGCAACCCAACTATTAACCCAACACATAATTTGGAACCGAAGCATATAAAGCAATATCCGAGAAACCGAACACTTAACAAGTAGTGACGGGGTAGTGCTCGGGGCGGCATTTTCCTCCAAGCACCCGGTCTATTAGCTGGTCGCACTTGATATGTATTGAACAAATTTACATTTCGGTGCCAATGAGAAAGAAAAATATATATATGTAGAAATGTTGTAAAAGAGTAAATCAATAATATTTGCTAGAAATTTTTGTAATTCGTGGTGCCAAGGCAGCTATTACAAATAAATATTGTTTTGAATAACATATTTCAAAGCAACTTTTTCCCCACGGCCTTCCATGGGTGACTTGGCGTCTGCCCTGTTTCCAGTTGTGCAATTTCTCCTATGCTTCTCGAAAGGGAGGGGTATTGTCCTTTAGAGGTGGTTGTTGTTGGCAACCGACCCTTGAATACAGGGTCTTCAAAAGCTTCCATGGTGAGGGTAAGCTTGACGCTTGTGAGATCCTTAATGGTATCTCGTTTTTGTCCATGAAGACGTTTGGACCGTAGTTTGGTCGAACCAAACATATGGTCCTTGGTTGTGGATCGCCATAGCTGCCCATGATATTTTAACATCAAAATTGTGTCTACGAGGGACATACCTTACGAGTGACCGGCTCATGCCATGGGGAGTGTATCCCTATTTGCTTTGAGCCAGAGATGTTTCCGGGGGATCCGATTGAGATCGAGCTCGTTTGCCCGCCTGCCGCGCCTTGATGGCTAGCTTGTGGCTTAATGCTTCACTATCGTAGTGGCATTCAGCTGCCAAAGCCGTTGTGTGCTCCTCGGTCCGGAGGGAGCGTTCTGTGTTGATGTTGACGGTGATAACTCCCGTGGGTTTGGGCATCTTGAGATTTAGGTAGGCGTAATGAGGCACAATGTTGAAGCGGGCGAATGATGTGCAGTCGAGTAGTGAGGGATACCCGCTATGGAAGGGGACAATGTCGAAGATTAAGTCTTTGCTGCGGAAGTTGTCGGGTGAGCCGAACACGACCTCCAGCGTTACCGTGTCGCAGCAGTGGGCTTCGACACCTCGGATCACTCATTTAAAGGTAGTGTTGTTGGGTTTGATCCTTGATGGATCGATGCCCATCTTTTTCACTTTATCTATGTAAATCAGGTTAAGGCTACTTCCTTCGTCCATAAGGACTCTAGAGAGGTGTTACCCATCTATGATGAGGTCTAGGAAAAGGGCGGCCGACCCTCCATGATGGATACTGGTCGGATGATCCCTACAATCGAAGGTGATCGGGCAAGCCGACCATGGGTTGCACATCGGGGCTATGGGCTCTACGGTGTGTACCTCCTGAAGGGTGCGCTTCCTCTCCTTCTTTGGTATGTGAGTAATGTATATCATATTCACGGTTTACACCAGTGGGGGAACTATTTCTGGCCCCCGGTGTTCAGACCGGGGGGCTCGTCGTCGTCTTTGCATCGTGGGCCCTTCCCTTGTTCCTCGGCTGCAAGTTTGCCGGTATGTTTAAACACTCAATAATTACATTTGGTGTGGGTAACTGGCTTGTCCTAGGTGGAATGGATCTGGCAGGTCATTTCCATAATTTTATCTAATGGAGTAGGTCCATCCCTGTTCCCTTTAAGCGATTTCTTCCGCTGTCCAGGCTTTGAGCTGTGGAAGCTAGCATTTACGGTTGTGTCATTGGCGACGCCGTTACGGTGGCGGCGTTTGTTCTTGTTTCGTCTTGGCTTGCCATTTCCATCCCGAACTTCGGAGGTACCGGGGTCGTCTGCATTGTGGCCATGCCGAGCTAGCCAATTGTCGTCGCCCACACAAAAGCGGGTTATGAGGAAAGTGAGAGCGGACATTGTTCTCGGCCTATCCTAGCCGAGCTGGTGAGCCAGCCATTCGTCCCAGATATTATGCCTGAAGAAGGTTATCGCCTCGGCATACGGACAGTCCATGATCTGGTTCTTGGTTAGGAACCTACTCCATAATTCTCTGGCCGATTCGCCCGCCTTTTGGACAACATTACTAACGTCGGAGGAACTCGATAGTCGGACATAAGTTCCCTCAAAATTAGAAAGGAAAGCTTCTTGGAGCTCTTCCCAACTTCCGATGGAATTTTCGAGTAAGCTCTTTAGCCACTGCCGTGCTGGTCCTTTTAGCTTTAGGGGTAGGCACTTAATGGTATAGAGGTCATCTCCCCTTGCCATATGGATGCGGAGAAGGAAATCTTCTATCCACACGACGGGGTCCACAATCCCGTCGTATTGTTCTATGTTCACGAGTTTAAACCCTTCCCGGAGTTGGTGCTGCATGACCTCATCTGTAAAGCATAGTGGGTGGGCGACGCCTCTGACTCGGGCTATATTGTGCTGGAGATCGGTTGTTGGTTGTGCCCGGTACGATTCCCGATCTCTGTTGTTGGTCTCCATCCCAACGAGTGGGAGAGTACCTTCTAGATCCATAGATGGACTAGTTGCGACCTGTTGTGTTGTCCAAGTCGTGTCGTAGGTCGTGTCTGCCCCTGGGTTGCACATGTTCCTTTCCTTTCCTGCGGGGAGGCTTGGGTCTATTCTCGGCTTCTCCGGCCGATCGGTCACACCCTCGGGGTGGGGGTCGGGCTGATCGCACTGTGTGCGCCTAGGGGACACCGGCTCCTAAGCCTCGTCGTCAAACTGAGGCAGCATGCGCTGGTGTGGGTAGATTTTGTTTTGATCCAGCCCCTCAGTGCCATATCATTCTTCGGCTGCAAGTACTTTCCTCCATCTATTGTTGATGGTGTCTTGTTCAGCTTGGAGTCGTAGTTGCTTTGCTTGTAGGCTGTGGGCGGTGGGTATAAGCTGCTGCCTGAACCGTTCCTGGCCCTCAAGGTCCTCGAGAAGTGTGAACTCTTCGGCCTCTAGGCTGTCTTCCGCGTCAACAATGGGGAGGTAGTTGTCGTCTTGTGAATCATCGGGGTCGTCGGGATCAGATGTACCCTCGGGCTTGTTTGGGTCCTCCGGTGGCTGCTCGGGACCTCCGAGGTTGTCGTGGTCCTCCGGGTTGTATTTTCCCCGGTGCCATGTATGGTCCCCCTTCCCTTGTTTGCCTTGGCCTGTTTACTCTGCCTTCGGTGCTTTGTTGGCTTCTCCCTGGAATTACTGCTATTTTGTTTGGGGGTATGATGGCCATTGTCGTCGGGAGTGTCCATCATGTAGACATCATAGGTGGAAGTGGTAGTCCACCGCCTGGTATTTACACGAACGGGGTCATCAGCCTCATCATCTATGTCGCCACGAAGGAGTACCACATTTTCCTCTAACATGAGCACTGGGTCTATGCCGCCACGAAGGAGTACCACGTTGATGTGTTCGTGAAGGCAAATTACTCCCCAACGAGTTGGTTCTTTGAAGTACCACGGATGGAGAGACTGGCATTAGTAGGTTATACAACTGCAAAGAAGGCACTCATCCACCGTCGAAACATCATCCCAGGAATGGCTGACAATCCGACTACTCGTCACCTTTTTTCAAGAAGGATGACACTAATGAGAGTTGGACGTTGGTTCCATCCAAAGAGGATGGAACATCGCTCAGGTTTTGGACCTACTTCAGCCTCTTCTCCCACAGTCTGGCACACACCCTGATTAAGGAGTCCGTGAAAGCTCCGCTAGGAACTTCACCACACTCTTCAGTTACTCCGACTTGTCGAGACGAAGCCAGAAGAGATCAAGAATGATGGAGCCCCCGAGGGACGACCAGCTATCACTTTTAGAGGGGGAGTACCCCCAACTAGAGATGCACCGACACGTCGTGATCGCATGAGTGTGAAGGAGTATCGTGCACTCTTCACCTACCACCAGCGAAGCATCCTTAGGATGGACCTCATTATTCCCTGACCCCCTCGACCGGAGACGATGCCCGTACGAATGATTACCACGAGGAAGATCCCGAGGAGCATCAGTACGAGACCGAGCACTCAACCACTTGAGTCCGAAAACCCCCTAGGGTAGGATGACTTGTATGTCCCTCGTGCAAAGTCGAGTACGTGTAATGGTTCATATGAAACCAAGTGTGCTTGTTGTTTGTGTTTTGATCCAATTCGCACTTTTGCCTTAGGCAACTTGTAAGTGACTACATCTCCTATCTTATATTAAGGCTATGTGTTTGTTCTTTCGACCTTTGTTTTATCGCACTTGCACTATACCAAACCCCTTAGGCGTGTTTTCCTCTTATTGTTTTTCCCTCTTGCCTCTTCTAGTTGTTTGACTTGCCTGCTCCAAACAGGATGATGACTGCAACCTACGCTAGTACTTTTGGCAAACCCACCACAAACAACTCTAGCTAGCAGCCAAAGGATGGTGGGTCTGCTCAATCTTGAGATCACTAGGAGCAGCCATGAGGCGACATTCCCCCGCCACCACCTCGATCACAGAACATGACCATAGCTCAGTTTCTCCAAGTTCTTTGGGAGGAATGCCAAGCCAACACTACCACTATCTAGCAGATGGCTCATGTCCTTGTGAACAACCAGCAGCAAGGCAGGAACGGCAATGGTCGTTCCACTTTGTCGGAGTTCATGATGAATTCACCACCAACCTTCATCGAGCCTTCTGAACCTTTGGATGCGAATGACTGGATCCGCACCATTGAGGACCTCCTTGTGTTGGTCAACTACAATGATGATCAGGAGAAGGTTCTCTATGCTTCTCACTGCCTCAGAGGTACCGCTAAAGCTTGGTGGGATAAATTCAAGGTCATGCAAGGCGATCGTGTGATCACCAGATTTCAAGCAAGGATTCTGCACTGCCCACATTTCTTCTGGGATTATGGATATCAAGAAGAAGGAATTCTGAGCGCTAAAGCAAGGAAGTGTCACATCAAGGAATACTTGCAAAAGTTCAACCTCCTGTCGAGGTATGCACGTGAAGATGTCAACACTGAGGCAACCAAGATAGAACACTTCATGGAAGGACTCTAGCAACCACTACAGTATCACCTTGTTGTCTGCGACTACCACACCTTCTTTGACCTGGTGAACAAATCCCTCATGCTCGAAGACAAGCGTCGTGCCATGTAAGACACTCGCAAGCGCAAGATGATCAGCAAGGGTAGTTCCAGCAACCATAAGCCTTGCCCATGGCAACCGGCCCGAGTGAAGTCAACCTATTAGCCTCAGCAAGTCACGACCCCTACACCTCGTCCGAGCTACCAGCCTCAACAGTATGCCAATCCAAGACCAGCTTATGACAACACCAACAACAACTACAACTCGATTCAGGTCACTTGTTTTGGATGCGGACAGTCGAGACACATCTGTAGGCAGTGTCCCAACAAGAATCCCGACACACCGCGCCCCAATGCACCAAACCAAGGTTAAGGCCATGGAGTGCCCCCCATGAACCAAGCTCTCGGAAACCAGCCCAACAACGGCAAAGGTTGTGTGAGTCACGTCACCGTTGAGGAAGCCTAGGAAGATCTGGATGTTATACTGGGTACGTCCTTGTCGACTCAACTCCAGCAATAGTTTTGTTTGATTGTGGTGCCTCACATTTTTTTCACCCTAAAGTTTGCACTAGAGAGTGGTGTGAAGCTTACACCTCTAGAAGTCATATGATGGTACAAACCCGGGGTGCAGTATTAAGGACCAAGATAGGATGTAAAGGGCTTGGGATTAACATCAACGGAGTAGACTTCATAGCAGATCTTATCATCCTATAGTCACAAGGCTTGGATGTGATCATTGGCATGGATTGGTTGAACAAGTACCGGGGCTTGCTAGACTGTGCCAAGCGGACTGTTACCATGACCAATAGCCAAAGAGTTGAAGTCAAGTATGTTCCCAACCCTACATGTGCTCAAGCCCCTGAGATAAATTGTCTGTCGAGAATTGAGTTGGATCAAGTGCTAGTGGTATGTCAATAACCGGATGTCCTTCATGATGAGCTGCCCAGAATGCCTCGTGACCACGACATTGAGTTCATTATTGAGTTGATGCCCGGAGCAGGACCCATCTATAAGAAGCCCTATAGAATGGGATCTGAAGAATTGGTTGAACTCAAGAAGCAACTAGCAAAGCAGCTCAGAAAAGGATTTATTCGCCCTAGTGCCTCTCCTTGGGGATCGCTTGTTCTATTTGTGTCAAAGAGGGATGGGACTATCATATTTTGTGTCGATTACCATTCTCTCAATGAAGTCACAACAAAGAACAAATACCCACACCCCAAGATTAAAGACATGTTCGATCAGCTAAATGGTGCCAAGGTATTCTCCAAGATCGACCTGAGGTCTGGGTACTACCAGTTGAACATGAGAGCCCAAGATATTTCGAAGATGGCATTTGTGACCAGGTATGGCCTGTATGAGTACACGGTCATGTCATTCGGGTTAACTAATGCCCTAGCCTACTTCATGTACCTCATTAACAAAGTTTTCATGGAGTATTTGGACAAGTTTGTCGTTGTCTTCATCAACGACATAGTCGTATTCTCCAAGCCTGAAGAAGAGCATGAGCAACACTTGAGGTTGATCTATATAAGCTTTGAGAACACCAGCTTTATGCCAAATTCAATAAGTGTGAATTCTAGTTGCATGAAGTTGGATTCATGGGTCATGTGTTGACGACAGAAGGATTGCGTGTGGATCCTGCCAAGATTGAAGCCTTGACTGAATGGCAATCTCCAAACAACATGAAGGAAGTCAGAAGCTTCCTCGGACTTGCGGGATATTACCACAAGTTCATTGAAGGATTCCCCTCGGCCTATGAATCAGCTCTTGAATAAGGACCAGAAGTTCGAATGGACACCGAAGTGTGAAGAAAGCTTCGAGGAGCTCAAGAAGAGATTGACAACAGTCCCAGTTTTGATCACCACCGGTATTCACAAGGAGTTCGTGATATATTTTGATGCATCAAGAACCGAGCTTGGTGGCGTTCTGATGCAAGAAGGCATATTCGTACCATATCTATACAGAAAACTATGTCCTCACAAAGAGAACTACGCCACTCATGATCTTGAATTGGCAGCAGTGATTCATGCCTTGAAGACATGGCGACATTACCTTATGGGAAAGTGACTTGAGATATATATAGACCTTAGTGTTCAATACCATCTAGGGAAGGCCAATGTGGTAGCTGATGCCTTGAGCAAAAAGGCTTGTTCCTTGAATGCTATAATTAAGGAAAGGCTACCCGCCGTGTGTGAGGAACTTGAAAGCTTTGAGTTGGAGTTTGTTGCACCAGGATTTCTAGCCAAACTCAAAGCTAAGCCTACATTGATGGATGGTATTAAGGAGGCTCGGAAGGGACACGAGAACATCGAAGGCATCAAGATGAACAAGGAGTCGTGTTGTTTGGGAAACGTATATGCGTACCCAACAAAGTTGAGCTCAAGAACCTCATCTTGCAAGAAGCACATGTCACTCCATATTCCATCCATCCTGGAGGAACCAAGATGTACCAAGACATCAAAACAAGATTCTCGTGGCATGGCATGAAGAGGGAATAGTTGCATATGTCACTAAGTCTGACATATGCAAGAGGGTAAAAGCTAAGCATCAGTGACACGCTGGCCTGCTACAACCTCTCAAAGTGCATGAATGGAAGTGGGACAAAGTTGGGATGGACTTCATCACCGGTCTACCCAAATCAAGCAAAGGACATGATTCCATTTGCGTCATTGTCGATCACCTGACCAAGGTAGACCACTTCATCCCTGTCAATACCACCTATGATGGATGCCAGTTAGCCAATATCTACATCAACCGCATCATGAGCCTTCACGGAGTTCCAATGGAGATCGTGTGAGACCGAGGAACCAAGTTTACCTCAAGGCTCTGGAAGAAGTTTCAAGAAGTCATGGGAACCAAGCTATCCTTCAGAATAGCTTTTCACCCCTCAGACAGGCGGATAGACAGAATCAGTAAACCAGATACTTGGAAACATGCTTCGTGCTTGTGTTTTGGCGTATGGAGCCAAATGAGAAGACTGCTTACCCTTTGCCGAGTTCTCCTACAACAACAACTATAAGTCTAGTCTTGAGATGGCACCATTTGAGGTGTTGTATGGATGCAAGTGTCGCACTCCCCTCAACTGGTTAGACACCAGAGAAGGACTAGTCTTCGGATCTGAAATTCTCTGTGAAGCCGAAGAGCAAGTACACCTAGTCAAGGAGAGTCTGGAGACCTCCAAATCAAGAGAGAAGAGCCACGTCGACTCTCACCATTGAGACATGAATTTCCGTGTTGGAGACTACATCTATCTTCGATTCACACCTCTCAAGGGAACGAAGCTCTTCCACATTAAGGGAAGGCTTGCGCCAAGATACATCGGCCACTTCAAGATCACCGACATGCAAGGAGAAATTTCTTACCAGCTAGAGTTACCACCGAGCTTTCAAATGTGCACAACATTTTCCACGTCTCACAACTCCGAAAGTGCCTCCAAGTTCCCAACCGCCCCAATATCTACAAGGGCATCGATCATCAAGCCGTCGACCTTCAGACAGACCTCACTTATCGTGAGAGACCAGTCCGCATCTTGGATGAAGCCAAGTTTTGCACTAGAAGCCACATTGACTCTCCACTGATTTGTGTTGGTTTCCCTCCAAGCTTAAAGGGTGATATAGCACATCGATGACAAGTATTTACCTCATGTATGAAACTAAGGTATCAATCGAGTAGGAAGGTACACAAGACTATGTAAGCGGTACCCGCACACAAATAGCAATCCTCGCAACCCAACTCATGTAGGGGTTGTCAATCCCTCGTGGGTAAAGTGAAAGGATAGATTAAAGTGATGGCAAATAAAATGCACCAAGGTATTTTTGGGATTTTGGTTATTATACATCTGAAGATCAAAGAGAAAATACAATGGAAACGTGAATAGCAAGATAGAGATTGCAAATAGATGATGTGAAATAGATCCAGGGGTCGTAGGTTTCACTAGTGGCTTCTCTCGAGAAAATAGCAAACGGTGGGTAGACAAATTAGTGTTGGGCAATTGATAGAAGAGCAAATAATTATGACAATATCCAAGAAAGTGATCATGTATCTAGGCATCACGTCCAAGACAAGTAGATCGACTTCTGCCTTCATCTACTTCTATTACTTCACACATCGACCGCTATCCACCGTGCATCTAGTGTATTAAGCTCATGGAGAAATGGAGTAATGATTTAAGAATGATGACATGATGTATACAAGATCTTTTTATGTAGGAATAGACCACATCACTTTATCCTTAATAGCAACGATACATGCGTGTCATGTCTCTTTCTGTCATTGAGATTGAGCACCGCAAGATCGAACCCATCACAAAGCACCTCTTGATCTATGATTCTTGCAATGGGAGAAGTGCTTGGTTTTGGGTTCATACCGTGCGGTGACCTCACCCAGTGACAGAAGGGGTAGCGAGATACATATCGTGTTGTTGCCATCAAGGGTAAAAAGATGGGGTTTTCATCATTGGTTTGAGTTTATCCCTATACATCATGTCATCTTGCTTAAGGCGTTACTCTGTTCGTCATGAACTAAATACACTAGATGCATGCTATATAGCGGTCGATGTGTGGAGTAATAGTAGTAGATGCAGAAAGTATCGGTCTACTTGTCTCGGACGTGATGCCTATATGTATGATCATTGCCTTAGATATCGCCATGACTTTGTGCAGTTCTATCAATTGCTCGACTGTAATTTCTTCACCCACCGTAATATTTGCTATTTTGAGAGAAGCCTCTAGTGAACACTATGGCCCCCGGGTCTACTTCACACCATATTTTCAGCCTTGCACTTTTTCTTCGTTGCACTTTCCGCCTTCAGATCTCACTTTGCAATAAATCTTGATGGGATTGACAACCTCTTTATAGCGTTGGGTGCAAGCTCTTTTGTGTTTGTGCAGGTACTCTGGACTTGACGAGATTATCCTACTGGATTGATACCTTGGTTCTCAAACTGAGGGAAATACTTATTGCTCCTGTGCTGCATCGCCCTTTCCTCTTCAAGGGAAAAACCAACGCAAGCTCAAGAGACGACAGAAGATTTCTGTCGCCGTAGCAGTGCCCAAACTGAAAATAAAGTTTATTCCTTTTTTGCACCAGTCTTTCACACTCCAGGTCTAGCCGCACCGGGTAGCATCCATACCAACACTTCCCAAGGAACTTATCATTTGACAACATAAGATAAATTTTATTTGCATTCCGGGACTAGGCATCCCAATTACCGTCATACTCTCGTGCAATGACAAGTGAATAAACACTCATCTTGATAATAACCTATTTAACATGGAATATACTGGCCACCCTCGCAGCTTCATGAGCGGTGCGGGCACACAAAACAGAAATTTATTTTGAACATTAGAGTTGGCACTTGTAAATTTACTTAGAACTGTGTTGGAATACCGCATATAGGTAGGTAGGGTGGACTCATTTGGCACAACTTTGGGTTTAGGATTTGGATGCACAAGCAGTATTCCCGCTTAGTACAGGTGAAGGCTAGCAAATAGATTGAGAAGCGCCCAACCAAGGACCAAAAATCATCATAAGTGAACATTAAACATAACTAACACGAATAATGCAACACAAGTAGGATGTAATTTAATAGCATAATTATTGAATTCATGTGCATGCTTAGGGAATCACAAACCTTAACACTAATATTATTACTAAAGCATAATGACTCATCAACATAACTCACATATCACTATCTTCATATCGCAAAGCTATTGCAACGAAGCAAGTTTGACATTAAATGATCTTCATGAAAGTCTTCCCTGGATAGATATCACCTTGGGACTAATTTCATTTAAAGCAAATTGTAATTGCAAATAAAAAGATCTCCAACAAATATAAGTGAAGAACGAGAGCACAAGTTCATTTAAAATTTTCAAGTCCCATAATAATATAAGTGAAGCAAGATAGGATTTCTTCAAAATTTCTACTAACTCTCAAAATAATCTAAGTGAAGCATGAGAGAAAATTTCTTCAAAATAAGAGGACCACCATGCTAAAAATAATATAAGTGAAGCACTAGAGCAATTCCATGGTTCTAAAAAAACATTTGAAGTGAAGCATGAAGAGCGATTCTAACAAATCATATCATATTTTGGATCTCTCAAATAGGTGTGTCCAACAAGGTTTATTATGAAAAACTAACCAGAAAAGAAATCAAGGACTCATATAATACAATACGCTCCAATCAAAACTTATGATATGTGACGAATAAAAATATAGCTCCAAGTAAAATTATCGATGGTTGTTAAAAGAAAGAGGGGATGCCGCCTGGGCATCCCCAAGCTTAGTTGATAGGTAATCTTTGGATATTACCTTCGGGTACCATGGGGCATCCCCAAGCTTTGGCTTTTATCACTCCTTATTCCTTCATCCATTGTTATCTCACCCAAAACTTGAAAACTTTAATCACACAAAACTCAACAAAACTTTCATGATATCCATTACTATAAGAACACCAAACTTTACTTTAGGTACTGTTGTTAACCTATTCCAAATTTGTTTTTGCATTATATATTATGTATTCTAACTTTATCATGGCTTATACTCCCTTACACAAACGATATAATCATCAAAATAAGCACACAACACAAGGAAAACAGAATATGTCAAAAACAGAACAGTGTGTAAAAATTCGAATTTTACTCATACTTGTATAATTCCACAAATTCTAAAACAAATAGCACAATGTAGGGAATTTGTATATAAATCTTGTGTGAACAATTCAGACACTTTTGACGCTTCCGTGATTTTTAGAATCTATGCTACTGGACGCAAAAGTTTATGTTCTTCAACAAAATCAAAGCAACTATCACCCCACATGATCCTAAAGGCTTTACTTGGGAGAAACACTAACTAAAACATAAAAGCACAATCATAAGAGTAGAATAATTGTGCAAGAACTCAAGAACAGAAATAAAAAATGAAAAATAAATTTTATTCTTTAGGTTTCCTCCCAACAAGCGCTATCATTTTACGCCACTAGCTAGGCATAAATCATAGATTTCAAATTGTCATCTTTCGTTTCCAACTCCTCAATCACACATCCATAATTACTTAGAGATCTAGATTGCATATTCTAAAAAAAATTCACTCCTAGGAATAAAGTTAAGAATTCATTCTTATGAGGAAGTTCATTCAAGTTGAAGCGAGCCCTAATCATCTTTAGTTTGGGTAGTTTTCTTACCAAGAGGGGTTTTATCAATACTTTTAATGGAAGAAAAATCCATGCTCAAGTTACTAAAAAATTCCTCTAATTTTATCAATTCAAGCGGGAATATCTACTAACCTTTCATTAGTTATGGATTGTTTCTCTTTTAGCATTTTAATAGCTTCTCCCATCTTTGAACGGATACGATTAAGAAGATCTTGCACCACTTTATGCAAATTATCAACATACAATTTGGTAAGAATTTTCTTTTCAATAGAATCTAACCTTTGCATAACACGCTCAAGAGTTAAAAATGTTTCATTTATAATGATAGGTGGAGACCCCAATAAACTTCCCATGGCATTGAGAGCATCACACGGTGGACAACTTTAGAAATTTCCCCCATGATAGTGTCAAGAACAAATCTATACCAAGTAGTAATTTCCACATAAAAATTCAAAGAAGAACAATAGTAGATTGCTTTTGGATAGATCTATCGTGAGCATTGCAAATCCTATGCAAATCCTATACCAAGCATCTTTTGCTTAAAATTGAGAACTTCAATCTCACGGGTGCTCATAGCGAGCGAGGAGTTTGCCATAGAGATAAGTAAACAAGAGATCTAGCAAGAAAATGGAAAACGGAAAGAGGGCAAATAAAAGGCAATTTTTTGTGAAGTGGGGAAGAGGAAAACGACAGGCCAATGGCAAATAATGTAATTGCAACGAAATGAGTGATTACGTGTAGGAACCTGATAGATCTTGACTTGATCTTCCCCGGCAACAGCGCGGGGAATCTTGACTTCCCGCTGATTCGCATTGGTTTCCCTCCAAGCTTAAAGGGTGATGTAGCATAGCAACGATAAGTATTTCCCTCGGTTATCAAACCAAGGTATCAATCCAATAGGAAGATTCACAACACTGTGTAAGCGGTACCTGCACACAAATAACAAATCCTCGCAACACAACACGTGTAGGGGTTGTCAATCCCTCGTGCGTAAAGTGAAAGAATAGACTGATAGATGCAAATAAAGTGATGGAAAATGAAATGTAGCAAGGATTGTTTGGGGTTTTTTATAATATAGGTCTGAAAATAATAGAGCAAATAAAATGGAAATGCAAATACAAAGATTGAGATTGCAAATAGATGATGTGAAATAGACCCGGGGGCCGTAGGTTTCACTAGTGGCTTCTCTCGAGAAAATAGCAAACGGTGGGTAGAAATCTTACTATTGGGCAATTGATACAAGAGAAAATAATTATAACTATATCCAGGATGATGATCATATATATAGGCATCACGTCCAAGACAAGTAGACCGACTTCTTCCTACATCTACTTCTATTACTCCACACATCGACCGCTATCCAACATGCATCTAGTGTATTAAGTTCATGGAGAAACAGAGTATTGCTTTAAGAATGATGACATGATGTATACAAGATCTATTCATGTAGTAATAGACCCCATCATTTTATCTTTAATAGCAACGTTACATGCGTGTCATGTCTCTTTTTGGCACTGAGATTGAGCACCGCAAGATCGAACACATCACAAAGCACATCTTCCCATTGCAAAATAAAAGATCAAGTTGGCCAGACAAAAACCAAATATAGGAGAAGAAATACGAGGCTATAATAATCAAGAATGGATATAATTTCATAGATCTGATCATAAACTCACAATTCATTGGATCCCAACAAACACATTGCAAATGATAGAGTTACATCAAATAGATCTCGAAGAGAGCATTGTATTGAGAAGAAAAACGAGAGAGAAACCCATCTAGCTAGTGTCTATGGACCCGTTGGTCCAATATTAACTACTCATGCATCATCGGAGGAGCACCAATGAGGATGGTGAACCCCTCTGTGATCTTGTTCCTCTCCGGATCGGGCTCTAGATTGGATTTTCTGGCTTCTGGAACCTGCGGCGGCTGAAACGATTTTGGTCGACTCTTATAGGTTTTCTAGAATATTGGAGTATTTATAGAGCTCAGAGGCGGTGGAGGAGGAGCCCGAGGCCCCCACTACTCACCACGTTGCGCCATGGGTCCACGGCACGCTCGAGTGCCGAGTGGGATGCCTGGACCTCCACTAGTGATCATCCTTGGTCCCCAAGTTTCCTTCTGGTCCATAAAAAATCTCCAAAAAGTTTTGTGGCATTTGGACTCCATTTGGTATTGATTTTCTACTAAGGAAAAAACAACAACTGGCACTGGGAACTATGTCAATAGGTTAGTCCCAAAAAATGATATAAAGTTGCTATAAAATGATCACAAAACTTCCAAGAATGATAATATAACAACATGGAACAATAAAAAATTATAGATACATTGGATACATATCACGCACCATCAAGTACTTCAAGGTGTAGTGGAGAAACCACGCTGAAGCAGAAGCAACATGGGAACGTGAAGACTACGTCAGATCCGAGTTCCCTTATCTCTTTAGACCTTAGCCTAGGAATCTCGGGGATAAGATTCTTGTAAGGAGGGTAGTTCTGCCACACGCTTTGTTTGTACCACTTTTCTATGTATGATTTTATAAAATTTGGACCCAATTAAAACTTTTTGGTGTGCTTGTGATACCTGAATTGATTGCTATTTGCTTACTTGCTAATTCGGATTTTATTTATAAAAAAAATTCCTTCTCTCAAGACTCATCTTATTGCTCCAAATCTTTGCCCAATGACCATAACATGTGTATAGGACCTCAAGCTATCTTTATAAAACATTATTTTGGACAAAAAGCATTTATTCAGTTTAGGTTTTTCCAAAACCCCTAGATTGAGGTTTGTACTACATGTCCTCAAATTGGGACTACTGTTTTGCCACACAGATTTTATTTGGAACCAACCATATATAACACTTCCCAAAACTACCAATATTTAAATACCTTTTTTGATGCTAGAAATGGTCTTTTATAGGAAAGAATTATTTTAAAGCTTTCAAAATATTTGGGAAATTTAGGGAAACTCCGTGGACATATATTTTCCATATATGTGAGTTTCAATACATGGTCATGTTCAAAATATTGGACAAAACCCTTGAAAACCATTTTTTCCAATTTCATGCTTTCTGGATATATCTATTAGAAATATTATCTATAAATTACAAGAAAATTCTAGGAATTCACACATCATATATGGGATGATCTTGGAAAGTTTCATCCCAATCCACGTTGATTTGGTTCACCAAAATATTCCACAAACCTCCGTGTCGAGAATAAAATTTGAGCAACTCTACATTGCCAAGTTTTCCCTTTTGCTCCCAAACTTTTCGGTCATGCTCTAATTACCAAATAATGCCTCCACGCAAAGATGTCCATTAGGAGGAGTGGTTTTGCATGATTATATCTCCATAAACGTAATTCTGTCCATTCTAGGGTTTTTGATGTTTACACTGTCAACTTTGTACAAATGAGCTCAAACCTTATGATCACCCTTGTTTTTACCCATCATTAGATTCATTAGGTGTCACTGCAAGTGGGAAATGTTATCTTTCCCAAACACCTTCTGGTGGTTTGGTACAAACCTTGTTTTGACCACTTCTACCATTCTACTTCACCCCGAATTCTTACCAAGGGCCTCAGCTAAATCATTGGTTTGGGAAAAACCCTAATTACCTCTGTGGACAACCAAGTTCTAGCTACCTATCCACTCTCCTCTTATTCTAGTGAGCCCGTAGAGCATCCAAGGCCCTTTACCTGTTTTTTCATTCCTCCTACAACCCCTAGACAGGAGTGGTTGCGGCCACGACACCATGGGTGTGCCACGGCATGCCAAAAGGTGCTCTAGAGTGCGCTACAGTGCGCTCACGCACCATAGCCGCTGCCCAATGGCCAACCCCGACAGCCTTGTGCCTCTCCTTGGTGTCCCCCGAGGTGCCCTCGGCATCCGCGACATGGAACCTTGTCGGCCCCCTCCTCTCCCTCTCCTCCGTTGTCTCTCCCCACGCGTGCCAAGCACCGCCCGCTCGGCCAGTGAGCTCGCTCACACACGCGATGCCCCTGGCCTCGCCCTGATCCTTCCCTCACTTCCTCTCATCATGGACCAACCCCAGGAAAACCTTTGACTCACCCCATGGCCCCTGTGCCCTCCAACGTGGGTTGTGTCCTCGCTGGCGCACTAGCATGCGGTGGACCTTGGCTGGGCTATATAAGTCGGACCCGAGCCCCATCGTCTCCATCCCTGGCCTTAACACACTCCCAATAGCACTCCCGTATCTCTCCCCCTTTGTTTTGAAGCTCTAGCAATCGGAGTCGAGCACAAGATCGCCGCCTCGGGCCGCTGGCATTCGCACGATAAATCTGTCACTCAGCCCTCGTTCTGCTTTGATCTGGAGCCACATCGACCTCGTGACCCATTTCCTTCTATTTCACCCTCCGTTTGGTGCCTAGGATGACTGGAGCTTTCCCCTCCCAGAGCATCGCCGCTGAACCTTCATGTCGCCGACGAACACGAGTCGTCTGACGCTTCTCTCTAGCACCAACCGACGGCCGGCGACACCCTCATCCTAGTCGTGCCATCGCCGCGTCGTTTCATCGTTGGAGGTGCCCATGGTGAGCTCTCAACCCCATGAGTCGTGAGTAAGAAGATGAGAAGTGGGCCCCGCTTGTCATCCTCTCCCTTGCCTCCCGTCCCTCTCTCTCCCACTGACCGGCCGACCCTAACAGTCAGGTCTAAACAGTCGCACGGCGCCCCGTGTTGGGCTGGATCCATGTTAGGCTGGCTAGGCTGCGGCTGTTGAGGCCCAAAGGAACAATGTTCCTTTTCCTTTTCTATTTATAAGCATATTGCAAACATCCCTAAACTTAAATATTGATCCAAATACAATAATTCAAATTCCTAAAAGTTCTAAAAACTCGTCTTATTTAATGTGCCACTTGTGGAATTTTTACACAAACTTTTATATAGTGTTTGTATTTAAAACCTAGTTTTGAATATTTTAACCATGTGTTATAATGCTTTATGTTACCTTTTGCACTTCAAAACCAAAATCTTATAATTGTTACAAGGGCTTATGACTCTTGTACCCTTGGTTCCTTAACCTTACTCAACCATCCCCATGCTCTAAAATTTAGCTCAGTTTTCCCCACTCGCTTGTCCGAAACACTCACAAAATTCCAAACTGGATGTTTGTTGTCGAGTCAAACTTTGACCATGAACTCTGATGAGTGGGGCCGGTCGTTGGACCTGACAGGTCGGGTCGCGTCGAAGGATCCTTCTTCTTCCATTGCTTACTAACGTGCAGGGATGGATGTGCAACTGAAACCAGATCGAGCCACTCCACCTCCATCATGTCGCCTCCGCCGCTGTCGTGCCGCCTCAGCCTCCGTCATGAACTGCATCATCCTTCCCTAGTCCACCCCTGCTACCGTCGTGCCCTCCGCCACATTTACCCCCACCCCCATCTAGATGGATATAGGAAAGGATTGGGTGGAATTGGAGGCGGATAATTCATGGATTACCCCTGGGTAAGCATTGTTTCCTCTTTAGTTGATGAGTTGATTCGTTTGTTAGGTTGTATTTGACCGGTGGTCACATGAATTTTTCGAATATTTCTGGCCTAACTCACACCTTTATTTGGTAATCTAATAGGATTGATCCTGCATTTGCTTTCTGGCTCGCGGTTATAATGGAAGTTAGTGTGCTAAGTGGTAGAAAACCGCATTTGATGACTAGATTTTTCTATCTGAAGGTGGTAGAAACTAGCATTTCTTTCAAAGCTTTGCAGGATGCAATCATTTATCCTCCATATGGGCGGACTGAAGCTGATATTGTTGAACTAAAACATTTCAACAATATCGAGCAAAAAATTGTCCCACTAACTTGCGACGAGCATCTGGGATTGCTGTTTACTTTGAATGCTTAAAGCCACTTTGGTAAAATTCTTATCGAGGTGCTTCAGCCACGGGGCAATGACCGGGACAGTGGGAAGGGTATTGGGAAATCTTGTGTCTCTACTAATAGCGAGTGCCTTGGCACTCCTTATAGGTCAAGACCAAGTAAAGCTAGTGGTTCTGAAAGTCACAATATGCCTGGTGCCTCTTCTTGTGCCAATTCTCCTATCAGTTCTGCAGCCAATGTGGATCAAGATGCACAGCCAGACGAGGAAGTGCCTCGGCTTGATGATGAGGAGGAGAAGATGTACCCTAAACTTGTAGATAAAGTCAGCCAACAAGCAATGGACGATGAATATCAGGAGGAACCTATCACCGGTGCTAGATTTGATGACATTGACAATGAAGGGAGGGAGGAGAACAATGATAGCTTAGTAAATAAATATGATGGTGATGACATGCCAACAATTGAGTGGAACATGGAAGATCATCAGCTTGCTGTCGGCACCGTATTCCAGTCGATGGTGGACTGCCATAATGTAGTGACAACATTCTGCATTCTCACGGAAAATGATTATGTGGTTATCAGGAGTGAGTGAAAAAGGTTTACTATTAAATGCCCATACTCGGGTGTCGATGGAAATAGCATGCATGAAATATGTTCACGAGCAAGTTTATTCAGGTTTGTGTGATTCTATTTTTAGATAATTGTGTGTTGTTTTATTAATTGTACTTGACATCATTTTTCAATTTGTTTCAGATAAAAAAGAATGAACACCAACACACTTGACCACGTGGTGGGGAGGGGGAAAGGCTAAAACAAATCTAGCAAAGACTAGGTGGGTGGCAGATGCAATCTTGGATTGGTTGAGACAAACACAAACACTTGGTCCAACAACACTCCATGGAAAGCTATTTAAGAAATACAAGATTGATATTCCTTACATGAGGATTTTTTATGCTAAGGAAATAGCTGTTGACAGGATTAATGGTTCATGGAATGAGAGCTTTCAGTTGCTTTATACATATAAAGCTAAAGTGGAAGCTGCTAGTTCAGGGAGTGTTGTAGAGATTGCCAAGCATACAATTAAATACAAAATAAAAGGAAAGTCATTTGAGAAGGAGTGCTTAAGGAGGGCTTTTGTTTGTTTCAAGGCTTGTTGGCATGGGTTTCTGGATGGTTGTAGGCCCTATTTGGCCATTAATGCAACTGCTTTGAATGGAAGACGGAGAGGGCATCTAGTGGCAGCTTCTGCAATTGATGGACACAACTAGCTATTCCGAGTTGCATTTCGTATGGTGGAGGCAGAGTCGGAGGAAATTTGGGCCTGGTTTCAGCAGGTGTTGCGCAATATTATAGGTACACCCCCAGGTTTAGCTATACACATGGATGCTTGCAAGGGTTTGGAGAGTGGAGTAGAAATTGTATTCGCTAGAGTTGAGCATAGGGAATGTATCCGACACCTAGCTCAGAATTTCAAAAATAAATTCAAAGATAGAATTTATGATGAGAATCTATGGCAGCATCATACACATGCAGTGATAGGAAGCTTGAGCACCATTTGTGAGTTTTGTGTGCTCAGAATCCTTTGGTGAAGGACTACGTGGATGCACATCATGGAAATTTGTGGTCAAGAAGCAAATTCAATGAAATCGGGAAAGTGGAATATGTGACCAACAACTTGGCAGAGTGCTTCAATGCAAAGATCAATTCACTGAAAGGGCTTATGTTGTGGTAAGCATTTGATAAGATTAGGCATATGATCATGATAAAAATGGCTCTTTGCAAAATAATTACAGAAACACAATATGGTGGCCATTGCATGCTACCATCTCTTATTAAGGCATTGCATGCCAAGGCAAGAGGACTCAGAATGAAATGCATTCGATCTTCCAGATACAAGGCAGAGGTAACATATATTGATAGTAAAGATAGGGAATGGAGGTATCCAGTAAACCTAGCAACTAGGGAATGCAGTTGTAGGCAATGGCAGATCTGTGGGAAGCCATGCACACATGCCCTACATCTCATGACTGTTATTGGGGGAGAAGAGGGTGAAGTTGATATTTATCTGTTGCCAAATTTAGGACAGCTTATGCTTCCAATGTGCCTGCACTCTTGGGAAAATACCAATGGAACATAGTAGACCACCAGGAAGACCAAGGAAAAAACAGGTACCGAGTAGGTGAAGAGGGTCGTGTTCCAAAACAACCTAAGTGCAAAAAATGTGGAACCCTAGGGCACATTGCTAGGACTTGTACCAATGCAGTGGATGCATCACTTGGTGAAGAGGGACGTTGGGCAGCAGCAAATACAGAGGAAAATGCAACTAAGGATAGTGCAGTAGGAGAGGAGAATGCAACAATTGCACAGGAGAATGCAGTGCCAAATGAAGTAGCAGCTTGGTATGTGTGCATCCTTCTCTTTTTTATTCATTTGTTCTCTTTCTTTGATGGCTTGTAACATTATTTCTATTTTCATCCAACTCTGAGTTAATTAGAAGAAGAGACGACAAGAAAAGGCCTACAGAGGAAGAATCTCCGGTTGAAACGTCATCTGAATTTGAAGCCATGGCTTATGAAGGTTTTCAAGCCTTACGGGATGATGAACAAGCTCTGGTTCCTTTGAGGATTATTAAGCCCGTAGATGACCGACAAATGGTCATCACTTTCTCAGGAAGTGCTTCATCAGCATCTCCAACCCCACCACCCCGAGTGAAGAGGAACAAGAAGTTGATTCAGCACTCTATCCCATTTAGGCAAATGAGGAACAAGACGGTGAAACCATCCACGCACACAAGAAGCAAGTCGAAAATTTGGATTTGAACTTTGAATGCTAGTCATAAACTTTGAGGTTCTGGATTTGTGCTAAGATTCTGTTGTCAATTTGAAGTACTATGAAAACTTGAATGTGTAATAATGTTATTTGTATGATGATGTGAAATTTTATGTAAAATTGAAATTTTACGTAAATTTGAATCTGAACCAATATTTGAATTTGAAACAATACCCATATTTGAAGTCCATTGCTCTGTGGTGTGATGTTGTATGTTTTATTTGCCAAAAACTGAGGTAAAGTTTATTTTCCGTAGTGAAACTCGTAGAAATGACAAATATGTTAGAAATGAGCTCTAAAGCTAGGGTAAATGACCCCATTTGTAATCAATTTTTTTGACCTTGTCTAAATGAGGCAAATATTTTTTAGTAAGAGTTATTCAATCTATAGAGTGTCAATTCGAAGTCTCCATATTTACTGAACTAAACTTCATATTTTAAAAACATTATGTTTAAAAATATGCTTTAATAGAAAACCATAAGAAAAAAAGTTAAAATTTTGAAAAATGGAAACTAAGTTCATATCCTTCTTATTCACTGAAAGATGAAGCGTTGGAGATTTTTTTTGATTTTTTTGTAAACTAAACCTCTCTCGCTCTCATCCTTGAAATTATACATCGTTGTATGTGATACCTCATTTGTGTGAAGGGGTTTTTAGTCAAATGTTCGAAACAAAGTTCCTTATTTTTTGTCTAAGCCATGTCACATAACACGATACTATCCGTAGGTTTTCCACTATTTCAATTTTTCTGAATTAGTTCTCCCCATTTTAAGTTGATTGCGGTGCCTTAATTCAAAAAATTAATTTTCGTAACATTATCCGTATACCAAGTTTATATATTTTTATATTTACTATGTGTTATAAAACGATGAACTGCGAAGGTTTCATAATTTTGCATTTTTTCAATTAGTTATCGTCATTTGAATGTTGGTCAAACCTAAGATAACCCAGTTGATCGGCTCTAAACCCCACATGATCTCTCCAAACCCTAGCGTCTCGCTCCACGTGTCTGATCATACCCTAGCGCGAAACTACAACCGTCTGATAAGTTCTTCTAGAACGAATTCCGTTGGCATGCTCCTCGTCATTCGATCAGTTGGCGATCCACTTCGCTCGATCAGTTAGCCATTTGTGTCGTTCGATCGGTTGGCGATCCACAACCACTCTGCCCACTATAACCTCCCCTTTCTTGTACTCCTTCTTCTACCTCGACGAGACTACCACTCATTTGTTTCTTCTTCTTCGATGATGAGAGATGTCTAGCTCCACTTCAGCCTCCCACCCCTCATGGCCAGTATATGGTCCAGTGCCCATGGAGCCATGTCCTGAATGCCCACGCATCGCTCCATTGAGACGGTGAACCTTGAAAGAAAGCAAGAATGGCAACTATGGGCGTGAGTTCGTGAAATGTGAAAGAAAGCGAGAGGGAAAGGTTAGATCTCATGATTTCGCTCTGATTTCCTTCATTACTGATGTGAATTCTTTTTGTTTTTCCTCTGATTTTTTTTCAGATCATGGAGAAATGCAATCATTTTGAATGGATAGATGACTATGTTAAGAGGCTTCAACGGGAGTGCTTGCTTGATTTGAAGGGGGTCGTGATACGTCCAAAACATATATATAATTTTTTATGGTTTCATGCTACTTTTATGCATTTGATAATTATATTTATATTGAGTTTATGATTTATTTGGGCTAACCTATTAATAGTTGCAAAAGTGCACAATGTTCTTGTTTTACACTTTTATGTGTAGGAACTATCAAAAATAGAAGAGGAAACCTTGTTGGAGTCGAATCGGGACTTTCCTGAAATCTATCTGAAAACTCTACTTCAAGATTGCCACGTTACGGGTCGAATATGGCCTCAACCGGAAATCTAATCGAATCCAAAGTGTGGGTAATTTTATGCTGGGAATTCTAGACATACAATTCGGCCCATTTGGAGTTCGGACGCTCTAGGAAAGCCCGTTTTAGTGGAGGACAAATATCTCATTACGGGATTACGGAAATCGGTGACGTGATTTAGTCCAACTCTTACCATATTTGATGGATTCGGCCAAGCCACGACCTTGGGACCTCATTAGGGCTGAGAGGGGTCCCTATGAAGGTTCTAGAGATGCCCAAGAGTCCTTGGATCAAAGGGGCATCCATCGGAGGGCCAAGGATGATCGTCCCAGCTCATATAAGGAGAGGAAAACCCTGATTTCTTGGCGGCCACCAAGCCACGAATTTTGCTTCCCACATGGCCTGATCTACAGCACCAAGAAGCCATGGAGGAAGGGGCTAAGGGGCAGCGCTCCCCCATGATGGTCGGCCGGTGCAGGTGGAGCCACCTGCGCTGCTGACGGCCGCCGGCGCCGCCCTGCACCTCACGTGCCGCCCCTTCTCCATCCTCTCCGCCATAATGCCGCCTTCACCAACACCTCCATGATCATCTCCTCCATAGCTACAGCGGTCCACTCTCCCACAAACATCTGTAATTCCCTATGTAAACATGGTATTTGATGTTATAAATTATTTGCAGATGATCTACTGCATCTATGTCATGTTTGTGTAGTTCCCTTTTGTCATATGATTGATTTTTGAATCTCCATGGATGGTTGGAGCTATATATTGAATTTGTTACAGTCCTATGGTGCCCATCATATGTTTAGGCACATATGGATTGTTGGAATTATGCCCTAGAGACAATGATAAATAGTTATTATTATATTTCCTGTTTAATGATAATCGTTTATTATCCATGCTATAATTGTATTGAATGAAAACATAGATACATGTGTGGATACATAGAGAAAACAATGTCTTTATCAAGCCTCTAGTTGGCTAGCCAGTTGATCAAGGATAGTCAAGGTTTTCTGACTATGTGCAAAGTGTTGTTGCTTGATAACTGGATCACATCATTAGGAGAATCATGTGATGGACTAGACCCAAACTATGAACGTAGCATATTGATCGTGTTGTTTTATTGCTATTGTTTTGTGCGTGTCAAGTATTTGTTCCTATGACCATGAGATCATATAACTCACTGGCACCAGAGGAATACCTTGTGTGCATCTGATACGTCTCCGTCGTATCTACTTTTCCGAACTCTTTTGCCCTTGTTTTGGACTCTAATTTGCATGATTTGAATGGAACTAACCCGGAGTAACGCTGTTTTCAGCACAATTGCCATGGTCTTGTTTTTGTGCAGAAATAAAAGTTCTCGGATTGTCCTGCAGATTTATGGATATTTTTTCTGGAATAAATAAAAATACCTACGCAAAGATCCACTGGAGGAGGTGGACTAGTGGGCCACAAGCCCGCAGGCCGCGGCCACCCCCTGGCGGCGACGTGAGGGCTTGTGGGGCCCACGTGGCTCTACCACCCCCAAATTCAGCTCTATATCTGTCGTCTCGCCCGGAAAAAAATCAAAGAGAAGGTTTCATCGCGTTTTGTGATACGGAGGTGCCGCCACATCATGTTCTTCATCTGGAGGGCAGATCTGGAGTCCGTTTCGGGCTCCGGAGAGGGGAAATCGTCGACATCGTCATCATCAAACTTTCTCCATCGACAATTCCAGGATGCTCTTCATCGTTCGTGAGTAATCTCATCGTAGGCTTGCTGGTCGGTGATGAGTTGGATGAGATCTATCATGTAATCGAGTTAGTTCTTGACGGGGATTGATCCCTAGTATCCACTATGTTCTAGATTGATGTTGCTACTACTTGGCTATGCTTAATGCTTGTCACTAGGGCCCGAGTGCCATGATTTCAGATCTGAACCTATTATGTTGTCGCCAATATATGTGTGTTTTAGATCCTATCTTGCAAGTTGTAGTCACCTACTATGTGTTATGACCCGGCAACCCCGTAGTGACAATAGCCGGAACTACTCCCGGAGATGACCATAGTATGAGGAGTTCATGTATTCACCACGTGTTAATGCGTTGGTCCGGTTCTTTATTAAAAGGAGAACCTTAATATCCCGTAGTTTCCATTAGGACCCTGCTACCACGAGAGGGATGGACAATAGATGTCATGCAAGTTCTTTTCCCTAAGCACGTATGACTACATACGGAATACATGCCTACATTAGATTGATGAACGGGAGCTAGTCACTTATCTCTCCGTGTTATAGCTGTTACATGATGAATCACTTCCATCACACTCATCCATCACCGATCCACTGCCTACGAGTCTTTTACTTCTGGTCCTTGCTACGTTACTTTGTCTTGGCTTGTCCCTTGCTACAAATGGGATTGGGCCACTTTGCTGCTACTGTTGCTACTGCTATCACTTTGTTGCTGCTGCTACTGTTGTTCCTTGCTACTTTGTTTTTACTTGTTGCAAGACTTTTCTAGAGCCGTAGCAGGGGAAGCATTCTTCTCAAGAATAATCCCCCATCAACGTGCTTTTTACTGGCGCCATTGATACAACAGGTAGGAATAGTCTGCCGTCAACACATCATTTCTGGCACCGTTGCTATCATACTACTTTGCTACTGATACTTTGCTTGCAGACACTAATCTTTCAGGTGTGGTTGAATCTGACAAACTCAGCTGCTAATACTTGAGAATATTCTTTCGCTTCTTCCTTGGGGTATCAACAAATTTGGGTTGAATACTCTACCCTCGAAAACTGCTGCGATCCCATATGCTTGTGGGTGATCAAGGCTCTTTTCTAGCGCCGTTGTCGGGGAAACACAGCTATATTCTCTGAGTCACTTGGGATTGACGTCTGTTGATCACTATGAGGAATCCAAAAGATCCAAGAACTAAAATCTTGCCTTCCACTACGAGGAGAGGTAAGGAATTGCCATCTAGCTCTGCACTTGATTCACCTTCAGTTTTGAGTAAGTTTGCGACTTCGCCTCCTGCTAGAAATCTTGATATGTTGCCTGTGCTTGATGATGCTACTTCTGTTGTCCATGATGCTTATGATGCTATGCTTTATACTATGCCTGATGATGCTATGCTTGACACTATGCCTAATGATGCTATGCCTGATACTGCTTTGCCACTAGGCGCATTCCTTGATGCACAACTTGCTAGAGCTGCTGCTAGATGTGATGATACTTCTGAAACTACTCATACTATTGAAGTAGAACCTGCTACTATGCCTGAATTGCCTGTTATGTCTGATACGCACTATGTTATGGAGGGAGAGATCGCTGAGGATTTTCTTGTGTGTAAGGATAGCTATGATGTTGAGAAACTTCTGCTCAAGTGGAAAGAAAAATCTCTGAACGCTGGGATGAAATATGACCCGAAGTTTTCCACTTTGCCTATCTTTGTGACCGATAAGGATTATGAATTCTCTGTCGACCCTGGGTTAATCACTCTGGTCGAATCTAATCCTTTTCACGGTTATGAGTCTAAAACGGTTGTAGCCCATCTTACCAAACTGCACGATATAGCCAGCCTGTTCACTAGTGAGGAAAAGATCCGCCACTACTACATGCTCAAGTTGTTTGCTTTCTCGCTAAAGGATGATGCTAAGACCTGGTTCACTTCTCTTGCTCCTGGATGTGTGCGTAGCCCCCAGGATATGGTCTACTACTTCTCTGAAAATTATTTCCCTGCCCGTAAGAAGCAAGCTGCCTTGCAGGAAATATACAACTTTGCTCAAGTTGAGGAAGAGAGTCTCACACAAGCTTGGGAGAGGCTCATCCAGCTCCTGAATGCTTTGCCTGATCACCCTCTTGAGAAGAATTAAATACTTGATATCTTCTATAATGGACTTACCGATGCTTCTAGAGTCCACCTAGATAGTTGTGTCGGTTGTGTTTTTAGGGAACAAACCATAGAACAAGTTGAGATTCTAGTGAATAACATCTTGTGCAATGAGAACGCTTGGACTATTCCCGAACCACCTCCTAAGCCAAATCCAAAGAAAAGAGGTATTCTATTCCTCAGTCCTGAAGATATGCAAGAAGCCAAGAAATCTATGCGAGAGAAAGGCATTAAATCTGAAGATGTCAAAAATCTACCACCTATCGAAGAGATCCATGGTCTCGATAACCCGATACAGGTAGTAGAAGTAAATTCTCTGCGTAGGTTTGATGAGAGTGATATTCCTTTTGATAAACCTGTTAGGTTATGCATGGATGAATTTGATAACTTTGTTGCCTAACAACAGAGTTTCAATGATTATGTTAGCAGACAATTGGAAAAGAATGCTCGTATGCTTAGTCATTTAAGTGCTTGTGTGGACACAAATGTTAATGATCTTAAGATCATGAGTAAACATGCCTCTATGGTTACTACTCAGGTAGAACAAGTACTTAAAGCTCAGAATGACTTGCTCAACGAGTTGAATGATAATTCCATTAGAGTCGTTACTAGAGGCGGTAGAATGACCCAGGAACCTTTGTATCCTGAGGGTCATCCGAAGAGGATTGAACAAGATTCTCAAGGAGTTAGCACTGATGTACCTAGTCATCCTAGAAAGAAGAAGAAAGATGATAGGAACCTGCACGCTAGCAACCCTGTTGCTGCTACACCTGAGAGTCCAAACAATGTCTCTGTTTCTGATGCTGAGACACAATCTTGTGATGAACATGAGCCTAATGATAATATCAATAGTGATGTTCATGTTGACGCTCAACCTAGCAACGAAAAGGATGTGGAGATTGAACCTGTTGATCTTGATAACCCACAGCCTAAGACTAAGAGATACGATAAGAATGAATTCACTGCTAGGAAGCATGGTAAAGAAAGGGAACCATGGGTTCAGAAACCCATGCCCTTTCCTCCCAAACCTTCCAAGAAAAAGGATGATGAGGATTTTGAGCGATTCATTGAAATGATCAGACCTGTCTTTCTGCAGATGCATTTGACAGATATGCTCAAAATGTCTCCGTATGCTAAGTACATGAACGATATTGTGACTAATACGAGGAGGATACGTGATCTTGAGATCTCCGCCATGCTTGCTAACTATAACTTCAAGGGTGGAACTCCTAAGAAACTAGGTGATCCCGGTGTGCCCACTATACCTAGCTCCATTAAAGGTAACTACGTTAGAACTGCGTTATGCGACCTTGGAGCCGGTGTTAGTGTTATGCCTCTTTCTCTTTATCGTAGACTTGAACTGGATAAGTTGACACCCACTGAAATCTCTCTGCAAATGGCCGACAAATCAACTGCTTTCCCTATCGGCATTTGCGAGGATGTGCCTGTTGTGGTTGCTAACACAACTATCTTAACAGACTTTGTCATCTTGGATATTCCCGAGGACGATGCCATGGCTGTCATCCTTGGAAGACCCTTTTTAAACACCGCAGGGGCTGTTATAGATTGCAACAAAGGCAATGTCACTTTCCATGTCAACGGTGTTGAGCATACGGTGCACTTTCCGAAGAAACAATATCGAGTACATTGCATCAATGCTATCGAGAAAACTTCATCGACTCTTATTGGGAGCTTTGAATGCCCTATTCCTCGTGTCAAGATGAAGTATCATTGGCTCATTGGGGAGATACAAATCCCCATTGAGGTGACCTAGTAACTATTCGAAAATTCTCCGTTCTCTTGTGCGATTCGAAAAAGTTTGTCAAAGAGACTTGATCAACCTCACTGACGGATTTCTTTCGATGACCAGGAGATGGATGAATCGAGGAGTCATAAACCTCTATTCCAAGCTTTCACTTTCGGTTGCTTAGAAGAAAAATGATAGGTTTAGTTTAGTTTTCCCTGTTTTCTGTTTTAGCGTCCGGTAGAAAAGTACCCCAAAAATAAAAGTTCTTTGAATGTCCTGAAAATCAAGAATGATTTTTTCTGGATTTTTTGAAAAATACTGGGACAAAGAGTCTGTCTGGGGCCACACCAGTGGGCCACAAGTCCTAGGGGCGAGGGCACCCCCTGGCCGCGCTACCCAGGCTTGTGGGGCCCACATGCACCCCCTCCACTACTTCTTTCTCTCATCCGCTTCTCCTACCTCCAGAAAAAATCATTTTGTAGCTCAAACTCGTGTTCTTGCTCCTCTTGTTGGGATTTTTGATGTCTTTGCTCAAATCACCGTTCTCCGAACTGTTTTGGGGAAATTACTCCTTGGTAAGTGACTCCTCCATTGGTCCAATTAGTTTTTTCTCTAGTGCCTTATACTCCGCGTATTTTTGCTGCCTTGGTGACCATGTTCTTGAGCTTTGCATGCTAATTTTAGCTGGTCCCAAGTAGTTTTGATGCGTAATATGGTCTCTAGGCACTTGTGGGAGTAGTAGTTACAATCTTGGTTGAGCCTTATTCACTTTTCCTTAGAATCACTAAAAATTTCAGAAATTTTTAGAGATAGAAAAGGGAAAAGATGAGGAGGTTCTTGAGAGGCTCTTCAAGCCGTGACCCCAAGGATGATGGGAGTGAGAAGAAGCCCAAGTATCAGGTCCCTCGAGTCGCAGAAGTTCGAGCGTGCGAGTGGCCAAGCAACGTGTTCTTACGCGCCGCTCGAATTTATGAGGAATTTTATCACTTGGTGGAGAACGCAGGCCTTACCGCCTTCGTTGAAGATAAGTGTCCGCAATACCTACTCCTCATTAATATCTTCGTACAAAGCTTTAACTTCTATCCAAGGAAGAATACTCCTATGGTTGAGTTCAAACTTTATGATATCCCCCAGCGCATGTCACTCCAGGATTTTTGCAATGTTTGCAAATTGCCTTTTGTTGGGAATATTCATGAACCTTGTCCACGGGACTTGGAGGCTTTCATCGGTACAATTTTTGTAGGAGAGGAGAGAGGAGTGTCTTGCGCTAGAACTGCTAGCATTCATTTTCCCGTGCTTCGGTACTTCTCACTATTTGTGGGAAAATGTTTGATTGGCCGTGGGAAAGCTGGGTCACTTAGTTCCCCAGATGTTGCGGTCTTGCGCGAAGCCCTTTATAACGATAAAACTTATAGCTTGGGCGCTATAGTAGCTCAACGGTTGAACCTGAACCGTTCTAAAGGTGTTGTCTATGGAGGTATCTATGCCACCCGTCTTTCCACACACTTTGAGGTACCCATTAGACTAGAGGAGGAAGAAGAGATTCTTCTTCCCGAGAGATATCTAGATTACGATACCATGGTTTGCCATGACTTTCTTGATAGAGATATAAATAGAAGGATGATTTATAACCTGGTATTTAGTCAGGGTACTCGTGAGACTATTACTTTGCCTGCTCCTTCTTTGTTCAATCTTCATGCAGGCAGGTACACTATTATTTCCTCGGACATCTATGCATATTGGGGCTTAGCCCAACCACGGGTGCCCGTGCCCGAGCCACCAGTCGAGTACCAGACGCCAGTTTATCAGTGGGAGCCAGAGGAGCTCACACAACAGTGGCATCCTCAGTCCACCCCGGAGTACCCCGGAGATGGTTATTTCCCTCCTTGGGAGTAGATCAAGTTAGGCCAAAAGCCTAAGCTTGGGGGAGTACGTGTTCTCACCGACTTTACATTCTTGGTTATGCTTTCACTTTGTTAGCCGGTGTTCACACTTTTCCACTGTATCATACATGCTAGTTTGTTTTCTTTTTTCTCGTTTCTTTTCGTGTGTCTGTCTAGTTTCAGAAAAAACAAAAAGTTTTTCTTTTCTTCTTTTCGATTGTTGGGAGCTTTCCCGTGTAGATAGTTTCTTTTTCTTTGGGTCAAGGTAGAAGATATTGGTTACAATGTTTAGTGGCTCTTGCATGCATACCTGTTTAGCTTTCAAAGAGTCATATTACTTTGTATTCTCCTTTGTGTTTGCCTGCAGATTCCAGCTTTAGTCCAATGCATAAGCACACTTATTATTGTTCACATCGTTCGGTCGTGCAAGTGAAAGGCAATAATGACGATATATAATGAAATGAATGAGCCTGGAAAAGCTGGTATGAAGTCGATCTATTTTGTTTTTGTAAATATGACGAGCTCATCATGCCTGATTCAGCTTTGTTGTGAGAGAAACATGTTTGCAATGACAACTTAGAGATCATAGTTGCTTATGCCATGCTTATTTAGCTAGGAGCATAAAATGGTTTGTCTTGGATGTCCACATGAATGTTGAGATGACTATGATGTAGTATGATAGGATGGTATCCTCCTTTGAATAATTCAAGTGGCTTGACTTGGCGGATGTTCACGCATGTAGTTGAAACAAAATCAACATAGCCTCTATGATGTTCATGTTCATGGTGATTTATGTCCTACTCATGCTTGCACTCAATGTTAGTTAATCTCAATGCATTTTGATGACTGTTGTCGCTCTCTAGTTGGTCGCTTCCGAGTCTCTTGCTAGCCTTCACTTGTACTAAGCGGGAATACTGCTTGTGCATCCACTCCCATAGACCCAAAGTTGTTCCATATGAGTCCACCATATCTACCTGCCGTTCCAAGTAAATTTGCATGTGCCACTCTCTAAATCTTCAAGAAATAATCTGTTTTGCATGCTCAAACCGCTCATGTGGTGACAGGGGGCTATTGGTATCTTCCATGCTAGGCGTGTTATCCTTGATATGTGTTTATTCACTATCATTCACGAGAAAGGGGCCGGTAAATGGAATTCCCAGTTCCATACTCAAATCGAAAAGATAATTGCAAACAAAACTCCCCCAGGATTGATGTTGGTATGTAAGGTACCCGAGGATTCGGCTAGCCGTGGAGTGTGATTGATTGGTGGTGGAGGAGTCAAAACTTTACTTTTCTTTTTGGGAACCGCCTATAGCATGTGTAGCGTGGAAGATATTGAGAACTCTTAGTCATTGCATTGACAATGAAAGCATGCCACCCAAAATTCTTATCTCTGTCTTAAAAGCTTGAGCTCTGGCACCTCTGCAAATCAATGCTTCCCTCTGCGAAGGACATGTCTATTTATGTTCCTGTTGAGTCATACTCCTCTTATAAAAAGCACCAATTAGAGAGCACCTCTGTCATTTTTATGCTTTGCTTTTAATTGTGTTGAGTATGACTATGACTGGATCTTCATTGCCTTGAATTACAATGTTTAGTCAGCCCTTGGTCTTTGAAGGTGCTCTGCATTTATGTTTTGCGGTCTCAGAAAGAGATAGCGAGATACCATCTATTTGTACTGCTTCATGTTGTTTTGATTGATGTGTTGACGTTTGAGACTTATTATTATTTGCTCGCTAGCTGATTGTGCCATTGATATGAGTTTACCGTGAGACCTAGATGTCATTTGCTTATGTGGTTTGCTTGTGATGTTGCTGAACTCCTGGTTTTGAGTTAGACATAGTTGCAACAAAAAGATCAAACAGAGTTCATCAAAGTTTTTCTTTTGTCTCTTTCAGTTTGTCAACTGAATTGCTTGAGGACAAGCAAGTCTTTAAGCTTGGGGGAGTTGATACGTCTCTGTCGTATCTACTTTTCCGAACTCTTTTGCCCTTGTTTTGGACTCTAATTTGCATGATTTGAATGGAACTAACCCGGACTAACGCTGTTTTCAGCAGAATTACCTTGGTGTTGTTTTGTGCACAAATAAAAGTTCTCGGAATGTCCTGAAAATTTATGGAGATTTTTTCTGGAATAAAAGAAAAATACATGCGCAAAGATCCACCGGAGGAGGTGGACCAATGGGCCACAAACCCACAGGCCACGGCCACCGCCCCTGGCCGCGCCGTGAGGGCTTGTGGGGCCCACGTGTCTCCACCGCCCCCAAACTCAGCTCTATATCTTCCATCTCGCCCGGAAAAAAATCAGAGAGAAGGTTTCATCACGTTTTGCGATATGGAGGCGCCGCCACATCCTGTTCTTCATCTGGAGGGCAGATCTGGAGTCCGTTTCGGTCTCCGGAGAGGAGAAATCGTGGCCATCGTCATCATCAACCTTTCTCCATCGACAATTCCATGATGCTCTTCATGTCCGTGAGTGATCTCATCGTAGGCTTGCTAGACGGTGATGAGTTGGATGAGATCTATCATGTAATCAAGCTACTTCTTGACGGGGATTGATCCCTAGTATCCACTATGTTCTAGATTGATGTTGCTACTACTTGGCTATGCTTAATGCTTGCCACTAGGGCCCGAGTGCCATGATTTCAGATCTGAACCTATTATGTTGTCGCCAATATATGCGTGTTTTAGATCCTATCTTGCAAGTTGTAGTCACCTACTATGTGTTATGACCCGGCAACCCTGGAGTGACAATAGCCGGAACCACTCCCGGAGATGACCATAGTATGAGGAGTTCATGTATTCACCACGTGTTAATGCATTGGTCCGGTTCTTTATTAAAAGGAGAACCTTAATATCCCGTAGTTTCCATTAGGACCCCGCTGCAACGGGAGGGATGGACAATATATGTCATGCAAGTTCTTTTTCCTAAGCACGTATGACTACATACGGAATACATGCCTACATTAGATTGACGAACGGGATCTAGTCACTTATCTCTCCGTGTTATAGCTGTTACATGATGAATCACTTCCGTCACACTCATCCATCACCGATCCACTGCCTACGAGTCTTTTACTTTTTGTCCTTGCTATGTTACTTTGTCTTGGCTTGTCCCTTGCTACAAAAGGGATTGGGCCACTTTGCTGCTACTGTTGTTACTGCTGTCACTTTGCTACTGTTGCTACTGCTATTCCTTTCTACTTCGCTGTTACTTGTTGTAAGACTTTTGTGGAGCCGTAGCCGGGGAAGCATTCTTCTCAAGAATAATCCCCCGTCAACGTGCTTTTTACTTGCGCCATTGATACAACAGTTAGGAATAGCCGTTCACATATCATTTCTGGCACCGTTCCTATCATACTACTTTGCTACAGATACTTTGCTTGCACACACTAATCTTTCAGGTGTGGTTGAATCTGACAAACTCAGCTGCTAATACTTGAGAATATTCTTTCGCTCCTTCCTTGGCGAACCAACAAATTTGGGTTGAATACTCTACCCTCAAAAACTGCTGCGATCCCATACGCTTGTGGGTCATTAGCATCAAACGTCACAACGTAAATGATTGACTATAAAGGTGCTCTACAGGTATCTCCGAAGGTGTCCGTTGAGTTAGTATGGATCAAGACTGGGATTTGTCACTTCGTGTGACGGAGAGGTATCTCGGGGCCCACTCGGTAATACAACATCACACACAAGCCTTGCAAGCAATGTGACTAAGTGTAAGTCACGGGATCTTGTATTACGGAACAAGTAAAGAGACTTGCCGGTAACGAGATTGCAATAGGTATGCGGATACCGACGATCGAATCGCGGGCAAGTAACATACCGAAGGACAAAGGGAGTGACATACGGGATTATATGAATCCTTGACACTGAGGTTCAACCGATAAGATCTTCGGAGAATATGTAGGATCCAATATGGGCATCCAGGTCCCGCTATTGGATTTTTACTGAGGAGTGCCTCAGGGCATGTCTACATAGTTCTCGAACCCGCATGGTCTGCTCACTTAAGCTTCGGCGATGTTTTAGTATAGTTGAGTTATATGTGTGGTTACCGAATGTTGTTCGGAGTCCCGGATGAGATCATGGACGTCACGAGGGTTTCCGGAATGGTCCGGAGACGAAGATTGATATATAGGATGACTTCTTTTGGTTACCGGAAGGTTTTCGGGCATTACCGGGATTGTACCACGAGTGACGAATGGGTTCTGGATGTTCACTGGGAGGGGGCAACCCACCCGGGGGAAGCCCAATGGCCCTAGGGGTGGCGCAACAGCCCATAGTGGGCTGGTGGGACAGCCCAAAGGGACCTATTCTCCAAGAAACAAAAACCAAAGAAAAGAAGAAAAAAGAAAGGTGGGAAAGAAGAGAAGGACTCCACTTTCCAATCCTAGTTGGACTAGGATTGGAGTAGGACTCCTCCTCCTCCCTAGCCGGCACACCCTTGAGGGCTTGGCCCTCAAGGCAAGCCTCCTGCCCCTCCCTCCTATATATAGTGGTGATTTAGGGCTGATTTGAGACAACTTTTGCCACGTGCAACTCAGATCTAGACACCACAGTTTTACCTCTAGATCGTATTTCTGCGGAGCTCGGGCGGAGCCCTGCACGAGTAGATACTTCATCACCACCGTAGCACCGTCACGCTGCCGGAGAACTCATCTACTTCTCCGACTTGCTAGCTGGATCAAGAAGGTCGAGATCATCGTCGAGCTGTACATGTGGTGAACGCGGATGTGTCGTCCGTTCGGCACTAGATCGGAGCGGATCGTGGGACGGTTCACGGGGCGGATCGAGGGACGTGAGGACGTTCCACTACATCAACCGCGTTTCTTAAGGCTTCCTTCTATGCGATCTACAAGGGTACATAGATCCAAATCTCCTCTCGTAGATGGACATCACCATGATAGGTCTTCGTGTGCGTAGGAAATTTTTTGTTTCCCATGCTACATTCCCCAACAGTGGTATTAGAGCTAGGTTCTTGTGTAGATATTATGTCGAGTAGAACACAAAGGGTTTTGTGGACGGTGATGTTCAATTTTCTGCCCTCCTTAGTCTTTTCTCGATTTAGCAGTATTGTTGGATTGAAGCGGCCCGGACCGACATTATTCGTACGCTTACGAGAGACTGGTTTCATCGATTGACATGCAACCTCATTGCATAAAGATGACTGGCGGGTGTGGGTTTCTCCAACTTTAGTTGAATTTGTTTTGACCGAGGCGGTCCTTGGAGAGGTTAAATAGCAATTTGCACATCTCCATTGTGGTTTTTGCGTAAGTAATATGCGATCATACTAGATACCCATAGTAGCCACGTAAAACATGCAACAACAAATTAGAGGACGTCTAACTTGTTTTTGCAGGGTATGCTTGTGATATGATATGGCCAATGATGTGATGTGATATATTGGATGTATGAGATGATCATGTTGTAATAGTTAAATATGGACTTGCACGTCGATGGTATGACAACCGGCAGGAGCCATAGGGTTGTCTTTAAACTAACGTTTGTGTTTGCAGATGCGTTTACTATATTGCTTGGACGTAGCTTTAGTAGTAATAGCTTAAGTAGCACGACAACCCCGATGGTGACACGTTGATGGAGATCATGATGATGGAGATCATGATGATGGAGATCATGGTCTGGAGCCAGTGACAAGAAGATCGTGCCGGTGCTTTGGTGATGGAGATCAAGAAGCACATGATGATGTCCATATCATGTCACTTATGAATTGCATGTGATGTTAATCCTTTTATGCACCTTATTTTTCTTAGAAAGACGGTAGCATTATAAGGTGATCTCGCACTAAAATTTCCAGACAAAATTGTGTTCTCTCGACTATGCACCGTTGCTACAGTTCGTCGTTTCGAGACACCACGTGATGATCGGGTGTGATAGACTCAACGTTCACATACAACGGGTGCAAAACACGTGCACCCACGAAACACTCGGGTTATGCTTGATGAGCCTAGCATTTGCAGACATGGACTTGGAACACATGAGACTGGAAGATCGAGCATGAATCGTATAGTTGATATGATTAGCATAGATATGCTTATGACTAAAGCTATTCTCAACCCACGTGATGATCGGACTTGAGTTAGTGAATTTGGATCATGTACCACTCAAATGACTAGAGAAATGTACTTTTTGAGTGGGAGTTTAGCAAGTAATTTTGATTAGTAAAACTCTAATTATCTTGAACATAGTCTAAGTCCATTTTGAAAATATTTGTGTTGTAGATCAATGGCTCACACGACACTCACCCTGAATTTTAATACGTTCCTAGAGAAAGCTAAGTTGAAAGATGATGGAAGCAACTTCATAGACTGGGCTCGTAATCTTAAGTTT
The DNA here is from genome assembly GCF_904849725.1 of Hordeum vulgare subsp. vulgare. NCBI lineage: Eukaryota > Viridiplantae > Streptophyta > Magnoliopsida > Poales > Poaceae > Hordeum > Hordeum vulgare. The sequence goes on along the minus strand of NC_058519.1, from coordinate 108,397,508 downwards.
CTCCTACAAGCTGGGAAGAAGGATTATGTCCTTAATGCTGTGCTAGGAGATGAACCACCCGCTACGGCTGACCAATATGTTAAGAACGCTTGGTTAACACGTAAGGAGGACTACTCAGTAGTTCAATGTCCAGTCTTGTATGGCTTAGAGCCGGGACTTCAACGTCGCTTTGAGCGTCATGGAGCATTTGTGATGTTCCAGGAGTTGAAGTTTATCTTTCAGAAGAACGCCCAGATCGAGAGGTATGAGACCTCCGATAAATTCTATGCTTGCAAGATGGAGGAGAATTCGTCTGTCAATGAACATGTGCTCAAAATGTCTGGGGTACTCAAACCGTCTAGCTGAGCTAGGGACTGAACTCCCGCAAGAGGCTATCATTGACAAAATTCTTCAATCACTGCCACCAAGCTACAAAAGCTTTGTGTTGAACTATAACATGCAAGGGATGAACAAGTCACCCGGCGAGTTATTCGCGATGCTAAAAGTCGCAGAGTCAGAACTCCTTAAAGAGCATCAAGTGTTGATGGTGAATAAGGGCACTAGTTTCAAGAGAAACGTCAAAGGAAAGAAGGGTAATTCCAAGAAGAGCGACAAACCTGTTGCCAATCCGATGAAGAAACCCAAAACTGGATGACGTCAGCTGTGTTTCCCTGGCAATGGCTCCAGAAAAGGGTTGATCCTGCAATCTCTAGCGTTAGCTAGACGAATGCTTATGACAACGAACCTTCTCCTGCAACGGCACTAGAAGAATGCTGCTAGCACTCCCCGACAGTGAAACTGGAAGAATGTTGTTGATGGCCCACCAACGCATGGGTTCGCAGCAGTTTTCGAGGGTAGAGTATTCGACCCAAATTTGTAGATCGCCAAAAGGAGGTGAGAGAATACTCTCGAGTATTAGCAGCTGAATTTTTCAGATTCAACCACACCTGAAATATTAGTATCTGCAAGCACATTAGTAACAACAAATTAGTATGATAACAACGGTGTCAGAAACGAACTGTTGACGGCAGACTATTCCTAACAATTGTATCAATGGCGCCTCCGGTGCCGCGTTGACGGAAGTTGTCAGTTACCGTCTACGGTCAGCGAATCAACAGTGTAGCAGGTAGTAGCAGTGTAATGAGCAATAGCAGTGGCAAGGAACAACAGTAGTGACAGCAGTAGCAAGTAGCAACAGTAGCAGCAGCAGCAGAGCAAGACAAGTAACAGCAGTAGCAACAGTAGTAGCAGAGCAAGACAAGTAAGAGCAGTAGGACAAACTCGTAGGTAATGGGTCGGTGATTTGTTTGGATGATATTCATCATGCAACAACTATAACACGGAGAGATATGTGGCTAGCTCCCGTTCGTCAATGTGATGTAGGCATGCATTCCGTGTGTCGTCATACGTGCTTAGGGAAAAGAACTTGCATGACATCTATTGTCCATCCCTCCCGTGGCAGCGGGGTCCAAAAGGAAACTACGGGATATTAAGGTTCTCCTTTTAATAAAGAACCGGACCAATGCATGAGCACTTGGTGAATACATGAACTCCTCAAACTATGGTCATCACCGGGAGTGGTTCCGGTTATTGTCACTCCGGGGTTGTCGGATCATAACACATAGTAGGTAACTACAACTTGCAAGATCGGATCTAAAACACACATATATTGGTGACAACATAATAGTTTTAGATCTGAAATCATGGCACTCGGGCCCTAGTGACAAGCATTAAGCATGGCAAAGTAGTAGCAACATCAAATCTCAGAACATAGTGGATACTAGGGATCAATCCCCATCAAAACTAACTCGATTACATGATAGATCTCATCCTACTCACCACCGCCCAGCGAGCCTACGAATAGATTACTCACGAACGACGAAGAGCTTCATGGAATTGGAGAGGGAAGAAGGTTGATGATGATGATGGCAACAATTTGCCCTCTCCGGAGGTGGCGGCGCCTCTAGATCTGCCCTCCAGATGAAGAACAGGAGGTGGTGGCGCCTCCGTATCGAAAACGCGACGAAAACTTCTCTTTTTATTTTTTCTGGGACAAAAGGCAACTTATAGAGCTGGAGTTGGGGGCGGCAGGTGCCTGTGGGCCGCACAAGCCTGCCCACCGCCACCAGGGGGGTGGTGGCGGAGCAGGGACTTGTGGCCCACCCCCTGAGGTGGAACTTGGCGCAGATATTTTTGATATTTTCCAAAACTGCTCCCCGTAAATTTTCAGGACGTTTGGAGAACTTTGATTTATGCACAAAAATAACACCAAGGCAATTGTGCTGAAAACAGCGTCACTCCAGGTTAGTTCCATTCAAATCATGCAAATTATAGTCCAAAACAAGGGCAAAAGAGTTTGGAAAAGTAGATACGTTGGAGACGTATCAACTCCCCCAAGCTTAAAACCTTGCTTCTCCTCAAGCAACTCAGTTGACAAACTGAGAGAGAAAGAAAAACTTTGACAAACTCTGTTTGATCTTGTTGTTGCAACTATGTCTAACTCATAACCAGAATTTCAGTAAGATCACAAGTTAACGACATAAGCAAATGACACAAAGGTCTCACGTAAACTAATATCAATGGCATAATCAGCTAACGAGCAAATAATAATGAGTTTCAAATACGAACACTTCAATCAAAACAAGCATGAAGCACTATGAATAGCTGGTATCTCGCTAGCTCTTTCTGAGACCGCAAAACATAAATGTTGAGCACTTTCAAAGATCAAGGGCTGACTAAACATTGTAATTCATAGCAATGAAGATCCAGTCATAGTCATACTCAATATCAATCAAAAGCAAAGCATAAAAATGACAGAGGTGCTCTCTAATTGGTGCTTATATAAGAGGAGGATGACTCAACAGGAAAATAAATAGACAGGCCGTTCGCAGAGGGAAGCATTGGTTTGCAGAGGTGCCAGAGCTCAAGCTTTGAAAATAGAGATAATAATTTTGGGTGGCATGCTTTCATTGTCAACGCAATGACCAAGAGTTCTCAATATCTTCCATGCTACTCATGCTATAGGGGGTTCCCAAACAGAAAAGTAAAGTTTTAACTCCCCCACCACCAATCAATCACACTCCACGGCTAGCCGAATCCTCGGGTACCGTCCATACTAACATCAATCCGGGGGGAGTCTTGTTTTACAGTTATGTTTTCGATTTAAGCATGGAACTGGGCATCCCAAATACCGGCCCCTTTATTGTGAAGCACTGTGAATAAACAGATGTCGAGGATAACACTCCTAGCATGGAAGATACCAATAGCCCTCTGACACCACACGAACGGTTCGGGCATGCAAAACAGATTATTTCTTGAAGGTTTAGGGAATGGCACATGCGAATTTACTTGGAACGGCAGGTAGATACCGCAAATAGGTAGGTATGGTGGACTCTCATGGAAAAACTTTTGGGTTTATGGAAGTGGATGCACAAGCAGTATCCCCGCTTAGTACATGTGAAGGCTAGCAAAAGACTGGGAAGCGACCAACTAGACAGCGACAACAGTCATCAAGATGCAATGAGTTTGACTAACATTAAATGCAAGCATGAACATGATATAAATCTCCATGAACACTAACATCATAGAGGCTATGTTGATTTTGTTTCAACTACATGCATGAACATGCGCCAAGTCAAGCCACTTGAAACATTCAAAGGAGAATACCATCCTATCATACTACATCACAGTCATCTCAAAATCTATGTTGGCAATCAAGACAAACCATTATAAGCTCTCAGCTAAATAAGCATGGCATCAGAAACTATGATCTCTAAGTTGTCATTGCAAACATGGTTTTCTCACAACAAAGCTAAATCTGGGTCGACAAACTAGTCATATTTGCAAAAACAAAATAGATAGAGTTCATACCAGCTTTTCAGTCTCAGTCACTTCATCATATATCATCATTATTGCCTTTCATTTGCACGTTCGAACAATGTGAACAATAATAAGAGTGCTCGTGCATTGGACTAAGCTGAATCTGCAGGCAAACACAAAGGAGAAGACAAAATAATATGGATCTTTGAAGGCTAAACAGGTAAGCATGTAAGAACCATTAAGCATTGTAACCAATATCTTCTACCTTGACACAAAGAAAAAGAAAGCTATTTACACGGGAAAGCTCCCAACAAGCAAAAGAAGAAAGAAAAATATTTTGGGTTTTATCAAAAGGACACAAAACAAGAAAACAAGAAAACAAAAAGAAACTAGCATGGATAATACAGTGGCAAAGTGTAAACACCGGCTAACAAAGTGAAAGCATAAACATGAATGTAAAGTCGGTGAGAACACGTACTCCCCCAAGCTTAGGCTTTTGGCCTAGCTTGGTCTACTCCCATGGTGGGAAATAACCAGCTCCAGGATACTCCGGAGCAGACTATGGATGCCACTGCTGTGTGAGCTCCTCTAGCTCCCACTGATAAACTGGCGTCTGGTACTCGACTGGCGGCTCGGGCACGGGCGCCTGTGGTTGGGCCAAGCCCCAATATGCGTAGATGTCCGCGGGCATAATAGTGTACCTACCTGCATGAAGATCAAACAAAGAAGGAGCAGTTAAAGTAATAGTCTCTCGAGTACCCTGACTAAACACCAGGTTATAAATCATCCGTCTACTAGCATCTCTATCCAGAAAATCATGGCGAACCATGCTGTCATAATCCAGATATCTCTCACGGAGAAGCATCTCTCCTTCCTCTCCCAGTCTAATGGGTATCTCAAAGTGTCTGGCAAGACGGGTAGCATAGATACCTCCATAGACGACACCTTTAGAACGGTTCAGGTTCAACTGTTGAGCTACTATAGCACCCAAGCTATAAGTCTTATCGTTATAAAGGCCTTCGCGCAAAACCGCAAGGTCTGGAGAACTAAGTGATCCAGTCTCCCCACGGCCAATCAAACATTTTCCCACGAATCGTGAGAAGTACCGAAGCACAAGAAAATGTATGCTAGCAATTCTAGCACAAGACACTCCTCTCTCCTCTCCAACAACAATAGAACCAATGAAATCCTCCAAGTCCCGTGGACGAGGGTCACGGATATCCCCAACATAAGGTAATTTGCATACATTGAAAAAATCATGTAGCTTCATGCACTGGGGGATATCGTAAATCATGAACTCAACCATGGGAGGATTCTTCCTCGGATAAAAGTTGAAGCTTTGAACAAAAATATTGGTGAGGAGGAGATATTGTGGGCACTTATCTTCAACGAACGCAGTAAGACCTGCATTCTCCACCAAGTAATAAAAGTATTCATAAAGTCCAGCGTCGCGCAAAAATTCATCACTTGGCCACTCGCACGCTCGAACTTTTATGACTCGAGGGACTACGTACTTGGGGTGGTTCTTCTCATCCTCCTTGGGGTTACGGCTTGAAGAGCCTCTCAAGAACCTCCTTATCTTTTCCTTTTTCTAGCTCTGAAAAATTCTGAAATTTTTTATAGACTTCAAAAGAAAAGTAAATAAGGATTAACCCAACTTGTAGCAACTACTCCTACTAGTGCCTAGAGACCGTATCACGCGCTAAAACTACTTGGGACCAACTAAAATCAACTTTTTAAGCTCAAGAACAGGGTCACCAAGGTAGCAAGAATTCGTGAAGGATAAAGCACTACAGCAAAAACTAATTGGACCAATGGAGGAGTCACTTACCAAGGAGTAATTTCCCCAAAACAGTTCGGAGAATGGTGCTTTGAGCAAGGAGATCGAAAATCACAGCCAAATGAGCAAGAACATGGGTTTGAGCTGCGAAACAATTTTTTCTGGAGGTGGAAGAAGAGGCTGGGAACTGGAATGAGTGGAGGGGAACCCTGTGGGCCCCACAAACTTGCACCCCGCAACCAGGGGGTAGGTGGCGGTGGGGGGGCTTGTGGCCCACTGGTCAGGCCCCTTGACCAGCTCTCAGGCCCAGAAATTTTCAAAAATTCCAGAAAAAATCATACTAAATTTTCAGGACCATTGGAGAACTTTTATTTTCGAGGTATTTTTCTCTAGGACGCTAGACTAGAAAACAGGAAAAGCTAAACTAATTCTATCATTTTTCTTCTAAGCAACAGAAAAGGAAAACTCAAAACAGAGGTATGTGACTCTTTGATTGATCCGTCTCATGGTCATCGAAAGAAATCCGTCAATGGGGTTGATCAAGTCCTTATGACAAAACTTTCTCGAATCGCAAGAGAAAACGGAGAATTTTCGAATAGCCACTAAGTCACCTCAATGGGGATATGAATCTCCCCAACAAGCAAATCATACTTCATCTTGACACGAGGAATAGTGCATTCAAAGCTCCCAATGAGAATCCATGAAGTCTTTTTGATAGCATTGATGCAATGTACTGGATATTGTTTCTTCGGAAAGTGCACTGTGTGCTCATTACCGTTGACGTGGAAAGTGACATTGCCTTTGTTGCAATCTATAACAGCCCCTGCAGTGTTTAAAAAGGGTCCTCCGAGGATGATAGCCATGGCATCGTTCTCGGGAATATCCAAGATAACAAAGTCTGTTAAGATAGTGGTGTTAGCAACCACCACAGGCACATCCTCGCAAATGCCGATAGGGAAAGCAGTTGATTTGTCGGCCATTTGCAGAGAAATTTCAGTGGGCTAAACTTATCCAATTCAAGTCTACGATAAAGAGAGAGCGGCATAACACTAACACCGGCTCCAAGGTCACATAAGGGAGTTCTTACGTAGTTTCCTTTATTGGAGCAAGGTATAGTGGGCACTCCGGGATCACCAAGTTTCTTAGGAGTTCCACCTTTGAAAGTATAGTTGGCAAGCATGGTGGAGATCTCAAGATCTGGTATCTTCCGTTTATTAGTCACGATATCTTTCATGTACTTGGCATACGGAGACACCTTGAGCATATCAGTTAACCACATCTGCAAAAAGATGGGTCTTATCATCTCAACGAAGCGCTCAAAATACTCATCATCCTTTTTCTTGGATGGCTTAGGAGGAAAGGGCATAGATCTCTGAACCCATGGCTCTCTTTCTTAACCATGCTTCCTAGCAGTAAAGTCATTCTTGTCATATATCTTAGGTTGTGGATTATCATGATTAACCGTAGGTTCAATCTCCACATCCTCATAATGGCTAGGTTGAGCATTATTATGAACATCACTGTCCACATTGTCACCAGGTTCATGTTCATCACCTGATTGTGTTTCTGCATCAGACGCAGAAATATCATTAGGTTCTTCAGGTGTGATAGTATTTGGTGAACTGGCATGTAGGTTTCTATCATCCTTCTTCTTCTCCTTAGGATGACTAGGTGTATCAGCATTGATTCCTTGAGAATCTTGATCAATTCTCTTAGGATGACCTTCAGGATACAAGTGTTCCTGAGTCATTTTGCCTCCTCTAGTAATGACTCTGACAGAGTTGTCATTTAATTCATTGAACAGGTCATTCTAAGCTTTAAGTACTTGTTCTACCTGAGTAGTAATCATAGAGGCATGTTTACTCAGAAGCTTCAGATCATTGACATTTCTGTCTACACAAGCACTTAAATGGCTAAGCATACGAGCACATTATTCCAAATGTCTGCTAACAAAATCATTGAAACTCTGTTGTTTGGCAAAAAAGTTGTCAAATTCATCAAAGCATAAGCTAGCAGGTTTATCAAAAGGAATATCACTCTCGTCAAACCTACGCAGAGAATTCACTTCTACTACCTGTATCGGGTTATCGATACCGTGGATCTCTTCGATAGGTGGTAGATTTTTGACATCTTCACATCTAATGCCTTTCTCTTGCATAGATTTCTTGGCTTCTTGCATATCTTCAGGACTGAGGAATAGAATACCTCTTTTCTTAGGAATTGGCTTAGGAGGTGGTTCGGGAATAGTCCAAGCATTATCGTTGATCAAGTGGTTATTCAGTAAGGTCTGAGCTTGTTCTACAGTTCGTTCCAAAAAACACAACCGGCACAACTATCTAGGTGGTCTCTAGAGGCATCGGTAAGTCCGTTATAGAGGATATCAAGTATCTCGTATTTCTTAAGAGGGTGATCAGGCAAAGAATTCTGTAGCAGGACGAGCCTCCCCCAAGCTTGTGGAAGACTCTCTTCTTGGAGTTGAGAAAAGTTGTATATTTCCTGCAAGGCAACTTTCTTCTTATGGGCAGGGAAATATTTCTTATAGAAGTAATAGACCATCTCCTGGGGACTACGCACACATCCAGGAGCAAGAGAGGTGAACCAGGATGGGCTATGACATGGGCTATGACCGTCTCAGACTCATAACTGTGAAAAGGATCATATTCGACTAGAGAGATTATCTCAGGGTCGACAGAGAATTCTTAATCCTTATCGGTGACAAAGATAGGCGAAGTGGCAAACTTCGGGTCATTTTTCATCCTAACTTCCCAAGATTTTTCCTTCCACTTGAGAATTAATTCCTCAGCGTCATAGGCATCCTTACACGCAAGAAAATCCTCAGCTATCTATCCCTCCATAATGTAACCCTCAGGTATATCACGTAATTCATATCTAGGAGAGCTAGATCTAGAAGGAGCAAAAGCAGGTTTTATCTCAATAGCATCGACAATTTCGGAAGCATCACGAGCATTGGCAGTAACTCTAGCAATATGAGCATCAAGGAACACTCCTAGTGGAACATCAGGCAAAATAGCATCTCTAGCAGTATCAAGCATAACATCTCTAGCAGTATCGAGCATATCATCATTAGGCAAAATAGCATCTCTAGCATCATTAGGCAAAGCAGTATCAGGCATAGCATCTCTAGCAGTATCAGGCATAGCATCAAGCATAGCATCTCTAGCAGTAGTATCAAGCATAGCATCATCAGGCATAGTATCACCAGCATCATCAAGCACAGGCGACATATCAAGATTCCTAGCAGGAGCTGAAGTCGCAAACTTACTCATAACTGAAGGTGAATCAAGTGCAGAGCTAGATGGCAATTCCTTACTTCCCCTCGTAGTTGAGGGCCATACTTTGGTCTTCGGATCCTTCAGATTCTTCATAGTGATCAGCAGATATAAATCCCAAGTGACTCACAGAATATAGCAATACCTCCCCGGCAACAGCGCCAGAAAAATGCTGACGTCAGCTCTGCTTCCCTTGCAATGGCTCCAGAAAAGGGCTGATCCTGCAATCTCTGGCGTTAGCTAGACGAATGCTTATGACAACGAACCTTCCCCTGCAACAGCACCAGAAGAATGCTGCTAGCACTCCCCGGTAATGAAACTGGAAGAATGTTGTTGATCGCCCACCAGCGCGTGGGTTCGTAGCAGTTTTCGAGGGTAGAGTATTCGACCCAAATTTGTAGATCACCAAAAGGAGGTGAGAGAATACTCTCGAGTATTAGCAGCTGAATTTTTCAAATTCAACCACACCTGAAAGATTAGTATTTGCAAGCACAGTAGTAATAGCAAAGTAGTATGATAACAACGGTGTCAGAAACGATCTGTTGACGGCAGACTATTCCTAACAATTGTATCAATGGCGCCTCCGTTGCCACGTTGACGGAAGTTGTCAGTTACCGTCAACGGTCAGTGAATCAATAGTGTAGCAGGTAGTAGCAGTGTAACAAGCAATAGCAGTGGCAAGGAACAGCAGTAGTGAGAGCAGTAGCAAGTAGCAAGAGTAGCAGCAGCAGCAGAGCAAGACAAGTAACAGCAGTAGCAACAGTAGTAGCAGAGCAAGACAAGTAGGAGCAGTAGGACAAACTCGTAGGCAATGGGTCGGTCATTTGTTTGGATGATATTCATCATGCAATAGCTATAACACGCAGAGATATGTGGCTAGCTCCCGTTCGTCAATGTGATGTAGGCATGCATTCCGTGTGTCGTCATACGTGCTTAGAAAAAAGAACTTGCATGACATCTATTGTCCATCCCTCCCGTGGCAGCGGTGTCCAAAAGGAAACTATGGGATATTAAGGTTCTCCTTTTAATAAAGAACCGGACCAACGCATTAGCACTTGGTGAACACATGAACTCCTCAAACTATGGTCATCACCGGGAGTGGTTCCGGTTATTGTCACTCCGGGGTTGCCGGATCATAACACATAGTAGGTAACTACAACTTGCAAGATTGGATCTAAAACACACATATATTGGTGACAACATAATAATTTCAGATCTGAAATCATGGTACTCGGGCCCTAGTGACAAGCATTAAGCATGACAAAGTAGTAGCAACATCAAATCTCAGAACATAGTGGATACTAGGGGTCAATCCCCATCAAAACTAACTCGATTACATGATAGATCTCATCCTACTCATCACCGCCCAGCGAGCCTACAAATAAAGTACTCACGAACGACGAAGAGCATCATGGAATTGGAGAGGGAAGAAGGTTGATGATGACGATGGCGACGATTTCCCCTCTCCGAAGCCCAAGACGGACTCCAGATCTGCCCTCCACATGAAGAATAGGAGGTGGCGGCGCCTCCGTATCGAAAACGCGACGAAAACTTCTCTTTTTATTTTTTCTGGGACAAAAGGCAACTTATAGAGCTGGAGTTGGGGGCGGCAGGTGCCTGTGGGCCCCACAAGCCTGCCCACTGCCACCAGGGGGTGGCGGAGCAGGGGCTTGTGGCCCACTGGCCCACCCCCTGAGGTGGAACTTGGCACAGATATTTTTGATATTTTCGAAAACCGCTCCCCGTAAATTTTCATTACGTTTGGAGAACTTTGATTTCTGCACAAAAATAACACCAAGGCAATTCTGCTGAAAACAGCGTCAGTCGAGGTTAGTTCCATTCAAATCATGCAAATTATTGTCCAAAACAAGGGCAAAAGAGTTTGGAAAAGTAGATACGTTGGAGACGTATCACTCGACCTAAGCCTGAAACGGAGTGTTATTAATGCAAGGGTATGGGTCACTGGAAGCGCAAGTGCCCCAAGTATCTGGCTGATAAGAAGGCGGCCAAGGAAAAATCAGGTATATTCGATATACATGTTATTGATGTGTACTTAACCATCTCTCGTAGTAGTGCCTCGGTATTCGATACCGGTTCTGTTGCTCATATTTGCAACTCGAAACAGGAACTGCGGAATAAGCGAAGGCTGGCGAAGGATGAAGTGACGATGCACGTGGGAAATGTTTCGAAGGTTGATGCCATCAGGATTAGTTATGAACTGAAATAATTGTTATTTAGTGCATGCGTTAAGCATGAACATTATATCTGGATCTTGTTTATTGAGACGGTTACTCGTTTAAGTCAGAGAATAATGGTTGTTCTATTTCTATGAGTAATATCTTTTATGGTCATGCACCCAATGTGAGAGGATTGTTCATATTGAATCTTGAAGGCGATGATACACATATACAGAACATTGAGACCAAAAGAGTTAGAGTTAACAATGATAGTGCCATGTTTTTGTGGCACTGCCGCTTAGATCATATTGGTGTAAAGCGCATGAAGAAACTCCATTCCGATGGACTTTTGGAGTCACTTAACTTTGATTCACTTGACACATGTGAACCATGCCTCATGGGAAAGATGGCTAAGACTACGTTCTCTGGAACAATGGAGCGTGCAAGTGACTTGTTTGAAATCATACATACCGATGTGTGCGGTCCGATGAGTGTGGAGGCGCGCGGTGGATATCGTTATTTTCTCACCTTCACTGACGATTTGAGTACATATGGTTATGTCTACTTGATGAAGCACAAGTCTGAAACGTTTGAAAAGTTCAAGCAATTTCAGAGTGAAGTTGAAAATCATCGTAACAAGAAGATCAAGTTCCTACGGTCTGATCGTGGGGGTGAATATCTGAGTTTCGAGATTGGTGCTTACTTAAGACAATGTGGAATTGTTTCACAGTTGACACCGCGTGGAACACCACAGCGTAATGGTGTGTTCAAACGTCGTAATCGTACTTTATTAGAGATGGTGCGATCTATGATGCCTCTTACCGATTTGCCGTTATCGTTTTGGGGTTATGCATTAGAGACAACTGCATTCACTTTAAATAGGGTAGCATCAAAATCCGTTGTGACGACACCATACGAACTCTCGTATGGCAAAAGACCAAAATTGCCGTTTCTTAAAGTTTGGGGATGTGATGCTTATGTCAAAAAGCTTCAGCCTGAAAAGCTGGAACCCAAAGCAGAAAAGTGCGTCTTCATAGGTTCCCCAAAAGGGACAGTTGGGTATACCTTCTATCTCAAATCTGAGGGAAAATTGTTTGTTGCTAAAAACGGAGCTTTTCTTGAGAAGGAGTTTCTCTCGAAAGAATTGAGTGGGAGGAAGATAGAACTTGATGAGGTTGTCGAACCTCTAATTCCTCTAGATGGTGGCGCAGGGCAAGGGGAAAACCCTACTGTTGCGGTGCCGGTTGAGGAGCAAGTTGATGATGATGATCATGAAACTTCGGATCAAGTTTCTATCGAACCTCGCAGGTCGACAAGATCACGTACTCCTCCTGAGTGGACGGTAATCCTGTCTTGTCAATTATGTTGTTGGACAACAATGAACCTGCGAATTATGAAGAAGCAATGGTGGGACCGGATTCCAAGAAATGGTTGGAGGCCATGAAGTCCGAGATAGGATCCATGTACGAGAACAAAGTGTGGACTTTGGAAGTACTACCTAAAGGCCGCAAGGCTAATCAGAAGAAATGGATCTTTTAGAAGAAGACAGACGCAGACGGTAATGTGAGCGTTTATAAAGCTCGACTTGTGGCAAAGGGTTTTTCACAAGTTCAAGGAGTTGACTACAATGAGACTTGCTCACCGGTAGCGATGCTTAAGTCCGTCCGAATCATGTTAGTAATAGCTGCCTTTTACGATTATGAAATCTGGCAGATGGATGTCAAAACAGCGTTCCTTAACGGTTTTCTTAAGGAAGAGTTGTATATGATGCAACTCGAAGGTTTTGTCGACCCAAAGAATGCTAACAAAGTGTGCAAGCTCCAGCGATCCATTTATGGACTGGTGCAAGCATCTTGGAGTTGGAATAAGCGCTTTGATGACGTGATCAAAGCATTTGGGTTTATACAAGTGGTTGGAGAATCTTGTATTTACAAGAAAGTGAGTGGGAGCTCTGTGGTGTTTCTAATATTATATGTGGATGACATATTGCTGATTGGAAACAACGTGGAGGTTATGGAGAGCATAAAGGATTACTTGAATAAAAGTTTCTCTATGAAGGACATAGGAGAAGCTGCTTACATTCTAGGCATTAAGATCTATAGGGATAGATCGAAACGCGTGATAGGACTTTCACAAAGCACATACCTTGATAAAGTTTTGAAGAAGTTCAAAATGGATCAGTCCAAGAAAGGGTTCTTGCTAGTATTAGAAGGTATAAAATTAAGTAAGACTCAGTGCCCAACAACTGTGGAAGATAGAGAAGAAATGAGTTATGTCCCCTACGCTTCAGCCATAGGTTCTATCACGTATGCAATGTTGTGCACTAGACCACACGTTATCTTGGCCATAAGTATGGCAGGCAGGTTTCAGAGTAATCCAGGAGTGGATTAGTGGACGACCGTCAAGAATATTCTGAAGTACCTGAAAAGTACTAAGGAAATGTTTCTCGTTTATGGAGGTGACAAAGAGCTCGTCATAAAAGGTTACGTCGACGCAAGTTATGACACCGATCCGGATGACTCTAAGTCACAAACCGGATACGTATTTATTCTTAATGGGGGTGCGGTAAGCTGGTGCAGTTCCAATAAGAGCGTTGTAGCAGATTCTACATGTGAAGCGGAGTACATGACTGCCTCGGAGGCAACAAAGGAGGGTGTCTAGATTAAGCAGTTCATGACAGATCTTGGAGTTGTGCCGAGCGCACTAGATCCTTTAACTTTGTTATGTGACAATGTTGGTGCCATTGCCTTAGCAAAGGAACCAAGGTTTCACAAGAATACCAGACACATCAAACGATGCTTCAAGATCATCCGTGACTATGTCAAAGGAGAGGACGTGAATATTTGCAAAGTGCACACAGATCTGAAAGTAGCAGACCCGCGGACTAAACCTCTTCCACGGGCAAAACATGATCAACACCATAACTATATGGGTTTTCGATTTATTACAATGTAAATCGCATGGCTTTGTGAGGACTAGATTATTGACTCTAGTGCAAGTGGGAGAATGTTGGAAATATGCCCTAGAGGCAATGATAAATAGTTGTTATTATATTTCCTGTTTAAAGATAATCGTTTATTATCCATGCTATAATTGTATTGAATGAAAACATAGATGCATGTGTGGATACAAAGACAAAACAATGTCCCTAGCAAGCGTCTAGTTGGCTAGCCAGTTGATCAAGTATAGTTAAGGTTTTCTGACTATGTGCAAAGTGTTGTTGCTTGATAACTGGATCACATCATTAGGAGAATCATGTGATGGCCTAGACCCAAACTATGAACGTAGCGTATTGATCGTGTCGTTTTGTTGCTATTGTTTTCTGTGTGTCAAGTATTTGTTCCTATGACCATGATATCATATAACTCACTGACACCGGAGGAATACCTTGTGTCAATCAAACGTCACAACGTAACTGGGTGACTATAAAGGTGCTCTATAGGTATCTCCGAAGGTGTCCGTTGAGTTAGTATGGATCAATACTGGGATTTGTCAGTCTGTGTGACGGAGAGGTATCTCGGGGCCCACTCGGCAATACAACATCACATACAAGCCTTGCAAGCAATGTGATTAACTGTAAGTCACGGGATATTGTATTACGGAACGAGTAAAGAGAATTGTCGGTAACGAGATTGAAATAGGTATGAGGATACCGACGATCGAATCTCGGGCAAGTAACATACCGAAGGACCAAGGGAATGACATACGGGATTTATATGAATCATTGACACTGAGGTTCAACCGATAAGATCTTCGGAGAATATGTAGGATCCAATATGGGCATCCAGGTCCCGCTATTGGATATTGACCGAGGAGTGCCTCGGGGCATGTCTACATAGTTCTCGAACCCGCAGGGTCTGCACACTTAAGGTTTGGCGATGTTTTAGTATAGTTGAGTTATATGTGTGGTTACGGAATGTTGTTCGGAGACCCGGATGAGATCACGGACGTCACGAGGGTTTCCGAAATGGTCCAGAGAGGAAAGTTGATATATAGGATGACTTCATTTGGTTACTGAAAGGTTTTCGGGCACTACTGTGATTGTAGCGGGAGTGAAGAACGGGTTCCGAATGTTCACCGGGAGGTGGGCAACCACCTGGGGGAAGCCCAAACGCCCTAGGGGTGGCGCACCAGCCCTTAGTGGGCTGGTGGGACAGCCCAAAGGGACCTATGTGCGAAGAACGAAAAACTAAAGAAAAGGAAAAAAAGGTCGGAAGGAAGAGAAGGACTCCCTTGTCTAATCCTAGTTGGACTAGGATTAGAGTAGGACTCCTCCTCCTCCCTAGCCGGCGCACCCTTGATGGCTTGGCCCTCAAGGAAAGCCTTCTCCCCCTCCCTCCTATATATAGTGGTGATTTAGGGCTGATTTGACACAACTTTTGCGATGTGCAACTCAGATCTAGACACCATAGTTTTACCTCTAGATCGTATTTTTGCGAAGCTCGGGCGGAGCCCTGCAGGAGTAGATCCTTCACCACCACCGGAGCGCCATTACGCGTCCGGAGAACTTATCTACTTCTCCGTCTTGCTTGCTAGATCAAGAAGGCCGAGATCATCGTCGAGCTGGACGTGTGCTGAATGCGGAGGTGTCATCCGTTCGGCACTAGATCCGAGCGGATCGTGGGACGGATCCTGGGACGGTTCGTGGGACGGTTTGCGGGGCGTATCGAGGGACGTGAGGATGTTCCACTACATCAACCGCGTTTGTTAACGCTTCCTGCTTTGCGATCTACAAGGGTACATAGATCCAAATATCCTCTCGTAGATGGACATCACCATGATAGGTCTTCGTGTGCGTAGGAATTTTTTTGTTTCCCATGCTACATTCCCCAACATGGATTACATCATAGGGTTTGTTGTATGTGGAGAAAGCTATAGGGTCGGCTGCTTGAGTGACAGAAATATGAGCCCCAATCTAGTGATTAAAGCATATGGGATAAAGAGGAACTTTTGATCTTAATGCTATGGTTGTGTATTTTTACCTTAATATATCTTCTAGTAGTTACGGATGTTTGCTAGAGTTCCAATCATAAGTACTTGTAATCATTGGATAGTGAGAGCTTGTTAGCTTTGCCTCTCCCACATAAAAGAGGAATATGACCTTGTATTTGACTATTTGATCATGGACAAATCCATCAAAATTACCACCACTTTTCCACACTCATGGTACTGTTAGTTTATAGTTATTTAGTATACTTTATTGCTGCAGCAACTAACTTTACTTTCATGTATTTATTATCCTGCAAAACTATCTTGTTACTCTAGTTTTATTTCCTAGATATTGCAAAACGTTTAGTGTGCGTAGAGTTGTGTAACTGGTTGATAGAACTTGAGATAATATTTATCCCACCTTTAGCTACTAGAGTTGATAGAACTAGAGTTGCGTAGGGTTCGACACTCTTACATATCGAAAAGGCTACACACGATCCCCTATACTTCTGGGATATCAAGACCTTTTCTGGCGCCGTTGCCGGGGAGCAATAGCGTGGGGTGAATGTTCTTGTGTGCACTTGTTTGCTTTGTCTCTAAGTAGTTTTACTTTCAGTTTTAAGTTGATCTCTATCTTTATATGGATAGGGAATGCAAATTACAAAAAAAATAGTTGTATTTGTTATCTAAAAACGTTTTCAAAAATGAAAGAGATTGGAAAGATGAGTATTGGTTAAGTGGGTGTCGACCTTGAACACTTGTGTTCATGCCTACGAAACCAAAACAATTCTTTCCATGGAAGCTTTTTAGTTAAAAACATGTATATATTGTGTATATATTGTACATATTCCTCTGTACCATAAAAAATAAAATGTATAGATAACTTCTAGTTTGTTTATGATGCAAGTTTGCCACTTTGCTGCCTAGAAACGGATTTCCGTGCTCCACCGTAAAAAAATTAAAAAATCACCATAACGTGATTTTGATCTGAAATTTCTCGAGTGCAAAGTACTGTTTATTACGTTACTTTCATTAGTTTTGACTTTCCTGATTTGAGGTGCGTAGATAGCTCTAATAATTCAATATTTACTTACTGTTCTTTTTAATCAGATTTCCTGTACTTCACTGTAAAAAAATCGTGATAAATCTCAAAATAGTATTTTCATCTGAAATGTTTGTGCATAAACCTAACATTATGATTTGTCTTTCATTAGTTTTGAGTTTTTCGATTTGAGCTATCTAGCTATCTCGTTGAGTGTCATCTTTACAGAGTGTTCAATTTTGACAGATTTCTTAGTTTATTCAATATTGTACTTGGTGTTATTAGTTTCATTAGTTTTTCGACGGACAACGGAAATCATGAACACCTTAGTATATACGGTGGCTAATTTTGAATAAATATTATGAAACTTGTCAATGCTTGAACATGAGTGGATTTTATTTAATGAGTACTAACCCTACTAATGAGTTTTTGTCAAGTTTTATGTGAATGTAGTATTTAAGATCCAATGGAGATGGTGATACGAGATCAATGCGAAGAGAAAAGCTCAATCTTGGGGACTCCAAAGTGCACTCCAATGAAGTATTCTAGAATATTCAATCATCAAAGCTGGGGGATGCCCAATGCATCCCTCCTTTTTCCATGCCTAGCTACAAGGCGTTAAAGAAAAGCGTTTGTGGGAGGCAAACCACTTTGTTTTCCTTACGTTTTCATGTTGTTTTCTTTTAGTTTCTTTTGCTTTCTTTGAGTCTTGGAAGTTGTTACCTCTGTATCAACCTCTCATTATCCTTTTTATTTTGTTTTGTGCCAAGTTTTAACCTCTGATTACAAGAAAGTTCAAAAGTTGTGATATGTTGCCCAGAAACAGATTCCGTCTGCTTGACTGAAAACTTCGTCAAAAATCACCAGATCATCTTTTTGATATGAAGTTTTTTTACAGTATGCTCTATATAATTGAATTTCTAGCATCTGTTCTGAGTTTTTTTATTTGAGTTGCAATAGTGCCCCGAAAAAATTATTTACTACCTGCTGGTCTGTTTTTCCCAGATTCTGCCCTGCTTTGCGTTTTCATTGTTTTGCAAATCTTAAGCTTGTTTTTTATTTGCAAAAACCTTTTTGCAATCTTGAGAAACAGTATCTCTTCCTAAAAATCTTTATTTCCAGTAGAAAATAAATTATGTTATTATGGGCACTAACCACTCTAATCAGCTTATGATGAGTTTCGTATGAAGGGAGTTTTCAAGTATGCAATGGAAGATGATGAAAGAAGATCCAGGAGTGCCAAGCGCTCAAGCTTGGTGATGCCCCCATGAACCCCCAAGAAATATTCAAGGAGACTCAAGCGTCTAAGCTTGGGTATGCCCCCGTGCATCCCCTTCTCCATCAACAATCATCACTTCGTCCTTCTCCATACTATATTTTTATCGCTTCATATGTTATGTGCTATGCTTGGAGCGTCCCGCTCTTTACTTCTCATTTTGATAGTTTCCTTTGATGTAATAAATGGTTGGATCCCAGCATATTAGTTTGGAGAGAGACACGCTCCCTTTTAATTGCTTAGAACACTCTAGTTTTCACTCTTATTGTTCTGTGAGTGTTCACTCTTTGCTAGTACTCTGTTTAGCTCTTGTTTTCCACCCATATTTTGTTTGGAGGTTGTTAGTTTGCTTAAGTTATATATGATTATCTCTATGGTATTTAATTAATATTATCTATGAGAGTTGTTTCAAGAAAGTTGATTGGTGTTGGATAAGAGTAAAATTTTCATGCTTATAGTGGTGTGATACGTCTCCAACGTATCGATAATTTTTGATGGTTTCATGCTATTATCTTGTGAAACTTTGGATGTTTTGCATGCCTTTTATATATTTTTTGGGACTAACTTATTAACTCAGTGCCAAGTGCCAGTCCCTGTTTTTTCCATGTTTTTGACCGCTTTCAGAGGAGATTTTGAAACGGAGTCCAAACGGAAAAAAATCCCCGAAAATATTTTTTATGGAACGGAAGAAGATCAGGAAGCTTGGGAGCCAAGGCAGGAGAGCCCCAGGGGCCCCACAAGCCCCCACCACGCGGACAGGGGGGAGGTCGTGCCATCCAGGCTTGTGGGCCCCCTGAGCGTCCCCTGGCCTAGGGGTTGCGCCTATAAATTCCCTAAAAATCCCAAAAAAATCAAGAGATCACCAAAAGTACTTTTCCGCTGCCGCAAGCTTCTGTCTCCGCAAGACCCCATCTGGGGCACGTTCTGGTGCCCTGTCGAAGGGGGGATTCGGACACGGAGGGCTTCTTCGTCAACACCATGACCTCTCCGATGATGCGTGAGTAGTTCACCATAGACCTACGAGTCCATAGCTAGTAACTATATGGCTTCTTCTCTCTCTTGGATCTTCAATACAAAGTTCTCCATGATCTTCATGGAGATCTATCCGATGTAATCTTCTTTTGTGGTGTGTTTGTCGAAATCCGATGAATTGTAGATTTATGATCTGATTATCTATGAATCTCATTTGAGTTTCTTCTTATCTCTCTTATGCATGATTTCATATCCTTGTAGTTCTCTTCGAGTTGTGGGTTTTGGCTGGCCAACTAGATCTATGATTCTTGCAATGGGAGAAGTGCTTGGTTTTGTGTTCATACCGTGCGGTGACTTCACCCAGTGATAGAAGGGGTAGCGAGGCACGCATCGTGTTGTTGCCATCAAGTGTAAAAAGATGGGGTTTTTATCATTGGTTTGAGATTGTCCCTCTACATCATGTCATCTTGCTTAAGGCGTTACTCTCTTCGTCATGAACTCAATACACTAGATGCATGCTGGATAGCGATCGATGTGTGGAGTAATAGTAGTAGATGCAGAAAGTATCGGTCTACTTGTCTCGGATGTGATGCATGTATGTATGATCATTGCCTTAGATATCGTCATGACTTTGCGCGGTTCTATCAATTGCTCGACAGTAATTTGTTCACCCACCATGATATTTGCTATTATGAGAGAAGCCTCTAGTGAACACTATGACCCCGAGGGTCTACTCCACACCATATTTTCAGCCTTACACTTTTTACTTAGTTGCACTTTCCTCCTTCAGATCTCACTTTTCAAACAATCTTGAAGGGATTGACAACCCCTTTGAAGCGTTGGGTGCAAGCTTGTTTGTGTTTGTGCAGGTACTCTGGACTTGACGAGATCCTCCTTCTGGATCAATACCTTGGTTCTCAAACTGAGGGAAATACTTACTGCTCCTGTGCTGCATCACCCTTTCCTCTTCAAGGGAAAAAGCAACGCAAGTCCAGTCTCCGTCAACATGTCAATTTCTGGCGCTGTTGTCTGTTGTCGTAGCATGGTGCAATAGAAAGCTCTTTTAGACTGTGGCTTAGACTTTAACATGTCATGTTAGATATCTCTTATTTACTGACTGGAGGCACAATACGAGGCACCACGTTAGTCCTTAGAATTAAACAATTTTAACCATCAGATTAAAATATGATCCATCTATGGCCGTTAGATGAAATTTTGAGGCGACATGTCCTCCCACGTACGAGTCCTTGTAGGGGAACGTCGCATGGGAAACCAAAAATTTCCTACGTGCACGAAGACCTATCATGGTGATGTCCATCTACGAGAGGGGATGTGTGATCTACGTACCCTTGTAGACCGTACAGCAGAAGCGTTAGTGAACGCGATTGATGTAGTGGAACGTCCTCACGTCCCTCGATCCGCCCCGCGAACCGTCCCGCGATCAGTCCCACGATCTGGTGCCGAACGGACGGCAACTCCGCGTTCAGCACACGTACAACTCCATGATGATCTCGGCCTTCTTGATCCAGCAAGAGAGACGGAGAAGTAGAAGAGTTCTCCGGCAGCGTGACGGCGCTCCGGAGGTTGGTGATGATCTTGTCTCGGCAGGGCTCCGCCCGTGCTCCGCAGAAACGCGATCTAGAGGTAAAACCGTGGAGATATGTGGTCGGGCTGCCGTGGCAAAGTTGTCTCAAATCAGCCCTAAAACCTCCGTATATATAGGGGGAAGAGGGGAGCCTTGCCTTGGGGTCCAAGGACCCCTAAGGACTTCGGCCGAGCCAAGGGGGGAGTTCTCCCCTTCCAAACCGAGTCCAACTAGGTTTGGAACGAGGAGTCCTCCCCCTTTTTCCCACCTCCTCTTTTTTTTTCTTTTCTCTTTGATTTTTCTTCCTATGGCGCATAGGGCTCTTTTGGGCTGTCCCACCAGCCCACTAAGGGCTGGTGCGCTACCCCCAATGCCTATAGGCTTCCCCGGGGTGGGTTGCCCCCCCGGTGAACTCCCGGAACCCATTCGTCATTCCCGGTACATTCCCGGTAACTTCGAAAACCTTCCGGTAATCAAATGAGGCCATCCTATATATCAATCTTCGTTTCCGGACCATTCCGGAAACCCTAGTGACGTCCGTGATCTCATCTGGCACTCCGAACAACATTCGGTAACCAACCATATAACTCAAATACGCATAAAACAACATCGAACCTTAAGTGTGCAGACCCTGCGGGTTCGAGTACTATGTAGACATGATCCGAGAGACTCCTCGGTCAATATCCAATAGCGGGACCTGGATGCCCATATTGGATCCTATATATTCTACGAAGATCTTATCATTCGAACCTCAGTGCCGGGATTCGTATAATCCCGTATGTCATTCCCTTTGTCATTCGGTATGTTACTTGCCCGAGATTCGATCGTTAGTATCCGTATACCTATTTCAATCTCGTTTACCGGCAAGTCTCTTTACTCGTTCCGTAATACAAGATCCCGCAACTTACACTAAGTCACATTGCTTGCAAGGCTTGTGTGTGATGTTGTATTACCGAGTGGGCCCCGAGATACCTCTCCGTCACACGGAGTGACAAATCCCAGTCTCGATCCATACTAACTCAATGAACACCTTCGGAGATACCTGTAGAGCATCTTTATAGTCACCCAGTTACGTTGCGACGTTTGATACACACAAAGTATTCCTCCGGTGTCAGTGAGTTATATGATCTCATGGTCATAGGAACAAATACTTGACACGCAGAAAACAGTAGCAACAAAATGACACGATCAACATGCTACGTCTATTAGTTTGGGTCTAGTCCATCACGTGATTCTCCTAATGACGTGATCCAGTTATCAAGCAACAACACCTTGTTCATAATCAGAAGACACTGACTATCTTTGATCAACTGGCTAGCCAAATAGAGGCTTGCTAGGGACATTGTTTTGTCTATGTATCCACACATGTATATAAGTCTTAATTCAATACAATTATAGCATGGATAATAAACGATTATCTCGATACAGGAATTATAATAATAACAATATTTATTATTGCCTCTAGGGCATAATTCCAACAGTCTCCCACTTGCACTAGAGTCAATAATCTAGCCCTCACATCATCATGCGAATTACATTGTAATAAATCTAACACCCATACAGTTCTGGTGTTGATCATGCTTTGCCCGTGGAAGAGGTTTAGTCAGCGGGTCTGCTACATTCAGATCCGTGTGCACTTTGCATATATTCACGTCCTCCCCTTCGACGTAGTCGCGGATGAGGTTGAAGCGTCGTTTGATGTGTCTGGACTTGTTGTGAAACCGTGGTTCCTTTGCTAGGGCAATGGCACCCGTGTTGTCACAGAACAAGGTTATTGGATTCAGTGCACTTGGCACCACTCCAAGATCCGTCATGAACTGCTTCATCCAGACACCCTCCTTAGCCGCCTCCGAGGCAGCCATGTACTCCGCTTCACATGTAGAATCTGCTACGACGCTCTGCTTGGAACTGCACCAGCTTACCGCTCCCCCATTAAGAATAAATACGTATCCGATCTGCGACTTAGAGTCGTCCGGATCTGTGTCAAAGCTTGCATCGACGTAACCTTTTACGGCGAGCTCTTCGTCACCTCCATACACGAGAAACATCTCCTTAGTCCTTTTCGGGTACTTCAGGATATTCTTGACCGCCGTCCAGTGATCCACTCCTGGATTACTCTGGAACCTACCTGGCATACTTATGGCCAGGCTAACGTCCGGTCTAGTGCACAACATTGCATACATGATAGAACCTATGGCTGAAGCATAGGGGACGGTGCTCATATGCTCTCTATCCTCATCAGTTGCTGGGCACTGAGTCTTACTCAATCTCGTACCGTGTAAACCTGGCAAGAACCCTTTCTTGGACTGTTCCATTTTGAACCTCTTCAAAACTTTATCAAGTTATGTGCTTTGTGAAAGTCCTATCAAGCGTTTTGATCTATCCGTGTAGATCTTAATGCCTAGAATGTAAGCAGCTTCTCCTAGGTCCTTCATAGAGAAACTTTTATTCAAGTAATCCTTTATGCTCTCCAAAAACTCTACGTTGTTTCCAATCAGCAATATGTCATCCACATATAATATTAGAAATGCCACAGAGCTCCCACTCACTTTCTTGGAAATACAAGATTCTCTAACCACTTGTATAAACCCAAATGCTTTGATCACCTCATCAAAGCGTTTGTTCCAACTCCGAGATGCTTGCACCGGTCCATCAATGGATCGCTGGAGCTTGCACACCTTGTTAGCATTCTTAGGATCGACAAAACCTTCGGGTTGCATCATATACAACTCTTCCTTAAGGAAACCGTTAAGGAACGCCGTTTTGACATCCATCTGCCAGATTTCATAATCGAAAAATGCAGCTATTGCTAACATGATTCTGACGGACTTAAGCATCGCTACGGGTGAGAAAGTCTCATCGTAGTCAACTTCTTGAACTTGTGAAAAACCCTTTGCCACAAGTCGAGCTTTATAAACGGTCACATTGCCGTCAGCGTCCGTCTTCCTCTTAAAGATCCATTTGTTCTAAAGAGCCTTGCGGCCCTCAGGTAGTACTTCCAAAGTCCACACTTTGTTCTCATACATGGATCTTATCTCGGACTTCATGGCTTCTAGCCATTTGTTGGAATCTAGGCCCACCATTGCTTCTTCATAATTTGCAGGTTCATTGTTGTCCAACAACATGATTGACAAGACGGGATTATCGTACCACTCTGGAGCAGCACGTGGTCTCCTCGACCTGCGTGGTTCGACAGAAACTTGAACCGGAGTTTCATGATCATCATCATTAACTTCCTCCTCAACCGGTGTCGCAACGACAGAGGTTTCCCCTTGCCCTGCGCCACCATCTAGAGGGATGAGAGGTTCGACAACCTCATCAAGTTCTATCTTCCTCCCACTCAATTCTCTCGAGAGAAACTCCTTCTCGAGAAAATCTCCGTTCTTAGCAACAAACACTTTGCCCTCGGATTTGAGATAGAAGGTGTACCCAACTGTCTCTTTTGGGTAGCCTATGAAGATGCACTTTTCCGCTTTGGGTTCCAGCTTTTCAGGCTGAAGCTTTTTGACATAAGCATCACATCCCCAAACTTTAAGAAACGACAACTTTGGCCTTTTGCCATACCACAACTCGTATGGTGTCGTCTCAACGGATTTTGATGGTGCCCTATTTAAAGTGAATGCAGCTGTTTCTAATGCATAACCCCAAAATGATAATGGCAAATCGGTAAGAGACATCATAGATCGCACCATCTCTAATAAAGTACGATTACGACGTTCGGACACACCATTACGCTGTGGTGTT